>NC_053392.1:472084591-472399888 GCF_905171765.1 Bufo bufo | reverse complement strand
ACTCTTAAAATTGCAAAGCTTCTGAAGCGTGATCATCGAACAATCAAGCGTTTCATTCAAAATAGTCAACAGGGTCGCAAGAAGCGTGTGGAAAAACCAAGGCGCAAAAAAACTGCCCATGAACTGAGAAAAGTCAAGCGTGCAGCTGCCAAGATGCCACTTGCCACCAGTTTGGCCATATTTCAGAGCTGCAACATCACTGGAGTGCCCAAAAGCACAAGGTGTGCAATACTCAGAGACATGGCCAAGGTAAGAAAGGCTGAAAGACGACCACCACTGAACAAGACACACAAGCTGAAACGTCAAGACTGATTTTTCTAAGGTTTTATGGACTGATGAAATGAGAGTGAGTCTTGATGAGCCAGATGGATTGGCCCGTGGCTGGATTGGTAAAGGGCAGAGAGCTCCAGTCCGACTCAGACGCCAGCAAGGTGGAGGTGGAGTACTGGTTTGGGCTGGTATCATCAAAGATGAGCTTGTGGGGCCTTTTCGGGTTGAGGATGGAGTCAAGCTCAACTCCCAGTCCTACTGCCAGTTTCTGGAAGACACCTTCTTCAAGCAGTGGTACAGGAAGAACTCTGCATCCTTCAAGAAAAACATGATTTTCATGCAGGACAATGCTCCATCACACGCGTCCAAGTACTCCACAGCGTGGCTGGCAAGAAAGGGTATAAAAGAAGAAAATCTAATGACATGGCCTCCTTGTTCACCTGATCTGAACCCCATTGAGAACCTGTGGTCCATCATCAAATGTGAGATTTACAAGGAGGGAAAACAGTACACCTCTCTGAACAGTGTCTGGGAGGCTGTGGTTGCTGCTGCACGCAATGTTGATGGTGAACAGATCAAAACACTGACAGAATCCATGGATGGCAGGCTTTTGAGTGTCCTTGCAAAGAAAGGTGGCTATATTGGTCACTGATTTGTTTTTGTTTTGTTTTTGAATGTCAGAAATGTATATTTGTGAATGTTGAGATGTTATATTGGTTTCACTGGTAAAAATAAATAATTGAAATGGGTATATATTTGTTTTTTGTTAAGTTGCCTAATAATTATGCACAGTAATAGTCACCTGCACACACAGATATCCCCCTAAAATAGCTAAAACTAAAAACAAACTAAAAACTACTTCCAAAAATATTCAGCTTTGATATTAATGAGTTTTTTGGGTTCATTGAGAACATGGTTGTTGTTCAATAATAAAATTAATCCTCAAAAATACAACTTGCCTAATAATTCTGCACTCCCTGTATTGTGATTGTCCATATTGCTTCCTTTGTTGGCTGGATTCATTTTTCATCACATTTTACACTGCTCGTTTCCATGGTTAGGACCATACTGCAATCCACCAGCGGTGGTCGTGCTTGCACACTATAGGAAAAAGCTCCAGCCTCAATGGTGGCCGGTAGAGATGAGCAAATGATTGAAAAGTTGGATTCGGCTGATTCGCTGAATTTTGCAAAAAAATTTGCTTAGTGACTAATTACTTCGTCACGAAGAGCATTTTTTTGTAAGTAGCGGGTGCAATGACAGGGAGCTACTATAGCGCCGCCCCCGTCATTATACCATTAGATGCCGCGTTCGGCCATTTGCTCACAACAGGCCGGACGCCGCCATCTTGCTTGAAGATCTGCAGCGAAATCGGCACGAGATTGCGTCACTAAGCATGGGATTTCGGCCGACATCTTCAATCAAGATGGAGGCTGGCGGCCCGTCGCAAGCAAATGTAGGAGGTAAGTTTAATTTTTTTTAGTTTTTTACACTATTTCAGGTTAAATTGATTCGCTGACACGAAGCACGAGGAAATTTGGCTTCGAGGCTAATCAAATTTATTCTGAAATTTGGATCAAATTCCACTTTGTGGGATTCGATTCGCTCATCTCCAGCACGCTTTTTTAATTTTCACCCCAGGCAGCAGAAAGGCTAGGTGTCCACACAGCATACACTGCAATAACAAAACCCAAAAAGCAATGGCAGAATTGCTGTCTTTTTTTTACCATGCCTCCCAAAAACCGAAATAAAAAGTGATCAAAAATTGTATGTACCCCAAAATAGAACCAACAGTAATGGCAACTCATGCCACAAAAGCAAAGCCCTAACAAATCTCTGTCAAGAGAAAAATAAAAAGAAGTATGGTTGTCAAAAAATAGCTGTACTGGTATCTCAGAGTCTTTTTAAATACAAAATGATGCCTGTATACCAATCCATCAAAATATGTACTGCAAAAGCCAAAAGGTAGTCTTTCCCTTCTGAACCCTGCATTATAGCCAAATAACAATCTACACTCACATTTATGGCATTTCAGTACCCAGTAGCAATTTAAGGGGCATGGTGTGTTTCAGATGGAACAAGCTAGGCACAAAATATTCGGCACTGAAATTCCATATTTTCACTATAGGAGTACCTCAGGGTTCCTGCAAATGTGATGTATCATCTAAAAACAATTCCAGCAAAGTAGGCATTCCAAAAACCAAATGGCACTCCTTCCCTTCTGAGCCCTACCATGTCCCCATACAGCAGCTTACATCCACATTTATGTCATTTGTGTAGCTGGCAGAACCCAACTATGAATTCCAGTAGTGTGGTGTAAGTCTCAGATAGCATGAACTAGGCACAACATACTGGGCACTGAAATGCAATATCTGTGGAAAAATTGCAATTTTCATTTTGCACGGTCCGCTGCACATTCATTTCTGCAAAATACCTGTGGCGTCATAATTCTCACTCCATGCCATAATACCTTGAGGGGTGGAGTTTACAAAATGGGGTCAATTATTTTCTAATATAGTTTCTATTATGTAAACCCTTCAAAGTCACTTTAAGGCTCATGCACATGGCTGTTGCCCGACCGTGACCGTATTGCGGCCTGCAAACAGTGGGTCCGCAATACACGGGCACCGGCTGTGTGCACCCCGCATTACGGATGCAGACCCATTCAAGTGAATGGGTCCGCAATCCGGGAGATGTAGTGTAGAACGGAGGCACGGATCGGAAGTCCACGGAAGCACTATGGAGTGCTTCTGTGGGTTTTCTGTCCGTGCCTCTGCACCGCAAAAAATTAGTGCATGCATTCAAGTGAATGGGTCCACGATCCGCATGCGGCTACCCCATGGTCCACAGCATGGGCCTGGCCAGCACACGTTCGCATGCATGAGGTCTAAAACTGAATTAGTCCTTAAATTTTCTTGAAAATTTAAAAAATTGCTTCTAAAAGTCCAAGCCTTATAGCGTTCTAAAAAAAGAAGATGACATTTGCAAAATGATGCCAACATAAAGTAGACATATAGTTAATGTTAATTAATACCTATTTTGTGAGGTATGTCTTAAAAGCAGAGAAATTCTAATTTAGAGATTCTTTCCAAATTTTCTTAACATTTTAGATTTTGTTTTATAAATGAAGGTAAAACATATCGACCCATGTTTAACACAAACATGAAGTACAATGGGTTATGAGAAAACAATTTCAGAATCTGTTGGATAAGTATAAGAATGCCAAAGTTATAGTAACATATGTCAGATTAGCAAAATTTGGCTTGGTCCATAAGGTGAAAACTGGGTGTGTCCCTAAGGGTTAATAAAGACTTGTTTTGCACATCTTTCATATTTAGCCCATTGTGTTTAGGTGAGTTCCTAGTGCACCGTGGACAATTATATAATGTGCTAATAATAGGGGAGCAATTTACCTCCAATGTTTACCATCCAGCTACAGGAAAGGGCATGGCTGATAAATAGGTCTATATTTGGTGAAGAGCGATATTGCTTCTGAAGTTCTTCTCGTTGTAGATACAAAAACTTCATTAATCAATTTCCTGCTTGGAAAATAAACATTGCTTTACTGTGGATTCATCTGTTTCTATTAAATATAGCTTAGTTTTAGCAAGATAATTCGAAAGGCCTAACAGTTTCCATCCGCTTATCTTTTCATGTGTTTGCTTTTTAATCTTTTCTCTATGGTGGGTATACCTACATCACACTGTTGTGCTAATTGCTATCATTTGTTATCATTACTGGAAAATTCCATCTGAAACAGGGAAAACATGTTCAAAGTTAATTGAGCCCTGTACATTCTATCTTAATTTACAAACTATGTAGGTTTATTACTACTATTAATTGGTGTAATTAGGATATTTGTAAAGGTTGCTTTACATGGGCCGACTGAGCAGGTATTTATTGGGAATGAACGGATGGTTCCTGATACTTTCGTGGGCATCAGAGGAGGTAAGAGATGCATTTACATGCAACAATCTCCACCGCTGTATGGGGATAAGGGATTGCTGCTGCAGATTCTAGCAGCAGATCGCTGTGTAGAAAACGCCATCTGATGGCAAAAACGATGACTGAAGTGTCCGCACCAGTGATCCTTTCACCTGACGAGTGTTTGCTCATTTGTAGGGCGATTAGCTGCAGGGCAGTTATTTGGAATAATTCTAGGAGTGCTACTTTGCAATAATTGTCCGATCATTGGCCCATGTAAAGGGGCCTAAACTGTGATTAGACATTTGCTAAAAGAGGTATTAAGTAAAATCTATGTACAGTTTAGATAATAATGCATTGGTGTGTGGCAGGTGCTGTTGTGGGATTTTCATATTCCTCAGTAAAAGTTACATTGGCTGTTTTAGGAAAGTATCTATATATAAATTGGGTTAGGCCATCAAGAAGCTAAATGGCTATAGTTAGGTGAACACAAGAAACTTTGTACTGCATCTTAGGAAAATGCTTCTTTATCTACTTATTAGGCTCCTTTCCTTCTACCCTCTTTGTCCTAAAGTGTTTAACTCGGCTGTGAACCGCAGTAGCTCCAATCACCTTATCCTGCAGCCTGGACCCACCTCCTGCTGCCTTCTACCTGGCAGGTCCAGTAGCTGTGTCTGCTATGTCCCTCCACACAGGCTGTTGCCTGTTTGCCTTACCTATTCTGTCCCTGACTAGCGATGGCCTTTTGCGGTTCGCCCGGTGGTCGTTTTGCGGTGAACCTTGGGCGTTCGCGATTCGCCAAACATGCAAACATATGGCGATGTCTGCCGGCGCCATATTCTTTTGCATTGTGCCGAACTTTGACCCATGACACATCCATCAGGTGGGACAGGACAGCCAATTGAGATGTTTCAGCACATGGACACACCCCCTACCCTATAAGAAAAAAAACGATCTGGCAGCGATTTTACATTCTGTGTTTTGCCAGTGTAGGGAGAGGTTGCTGTGTAGAACAGGGACAGACTGTTAGGGACACCAAACTCTAGCTAATAGGGCCACAAAAGTCCTTTTTAGGACTGGTATAGGTGTTCTATTGATAGGTGTGATATACTGAGGGGTGTGAGGCCCAGCTAGGCCTAGAGCTGCTACGAGATTTCACCCATTATCGCACACCACCAGGCCGGGCTTGAGGCTCAGTGGCACCAACCACTCATCGTTCTGTTGTTCCACGCCCGTCCACAGCTCCTGCGAGGTGTAGGGTTTTCCCCCCAAACAGATGAGTTTCAAAACAGCCTGCTGTCGTTTCCCCCTGGCTGTGCTGAAGTTGGTGGTGAAGGTGTTACGCTGACCAGATGAGGAGGGAGGCGGTAGAGGAGGAAGCTGAGTAGGAGGAGTAGGCAACAGGAGGCAAAGAGAAACGTCCTGCAATCCTTGGTGGCGGAAGGACATGCGCCAAACTACTATCCGCCTCATCCACAGCCGCCAATGCATTTATCCAGTGTGCAGTTAGGGAGATATAACGTCCCTGCCCGTGCTTACTAGTCCACATATCGGTGGTTTTGTGGACCTTGCCACAGATGGCGTTGCACAATGCATACTTAATTTTGTCTGCCACTTACCGGATTTTTCGTCCTATAAGACGCACCGGCCTATAAGACACACCTAGGTTTTTGAGGAGGAAAAGAATAAAAAAAATTTTTTTAACCAAAAGGTGTGCTTTTGGTGGGTTTTGAATTAATGGTGGTCTGTGCATGACACTATTATGGGGGATCTGTGGATGACGCACTGTCATGTGGGGGATCTGTGTTTGGCACTTTTATGGGGGATCTGTGGATGGCACTGTTATGGGGGATCTGTGGATGGCACTGTTATGGGGCATCTGTGGATGGTACTGCTATGGGGTGGGGGATCTGTGGATGGCATTGTTATGGGGTGGAGGATCTGTGGATGGCACTGTTATGGGGGGATCTGTGGATGACACTGCTATATGTCATCCACAGATCTCCCTCATAACAGTGTCCCCGAATACACCGGCCCTCTGCTCACCGCAGTATTTATAAACCTTAATCCTTATCCTGTTAATAAGTTTAACTAAAGCTGCGCTCTCCCCTGTTCCCCTGTATCAGTACAGCACTTACGAACAAGCTTCCATAGCAGGCAGAGCGGACGGCAGCAGTAACGTCACTCACTGACGTTGCGCGCCTGCTCTGACTGCTTCATTTATAAAGTGGGAGGAGCAGGTGCTCAACGTCAGTGAGTGGCGCTACTGCTGCCATCCGCTCTGCCTGCTATGGAAGCTTGTTCGTAAGTGCTGTACGGATACAGGGGAACAGGGGAGAGAGCAGCTTTAGTTAAACTTATTAACAGGATAAGGATTAATGTTTATAAATACTGCGGTGATCGGTGGGGCCCGGTGTAAGAGTACAGTGACTGCACCAGGCCCCGTCCCTAGTTCCGGACTCCAGCCCCTCCTCTCTCCCGGCTCATACATCGCAGTCTGCGATGCTACCGCATCGCAGAATGCGATGTAAAATGGAAGCATTCGCCCCATAAGATGCAGGGGAAAAAAGTGTGTCTTATGGGGCAAAAAATACGGTAGTTGTGCAGGGCGGGGATGGCTCATCTGGAAAAGTAGTGGCGGCTGGGAACCACGTACTGTGGGACAGCCACCGCCATAAGTATTTTAAAAGTCTCTGTCTCCACCAGACGGAATTACAGAATTTGAAGGGCTGGGAATTTTGAAATGCTGGCATTCAGGGCCAGGGATCGCGGGTGGGCAGGGGGTACTTCCTCTTTCTCTCCATGGTTTGGGAGATGGACAGCTGAACGCTTCCATGGGACATTGTGGAGATGCTTGGTGACGGTGATGGACGTGGTGGTGTTGCTGCCACATCCTCTGTTTGCAGGGTGGCAGGTGCCACTGTCACTCCAGAGGGGGAGGAAGAGGCCGAGACTGCAGCAGAAGAGGGACCAAAAGGGGCATTTAGATGCCTGGTCATGCAGGTGGTGCTCAGGTTTAGAACATTTATGCCTCACTTCAGACTCTGATTGCGCAGCGTGCAAACCACTCGTGTCTAATCATCAGCACATTGTCTGAAGAATTGCCACGCCAGGGAAATCCTTGGAGCTGGCTTTGTTGTGCTCAGTCCCTGGGTGCAGTAGCAAGCGTACTGGCTAGGGGACGGCCACTCAGCTTTTGCAAACTGCTCCCTCTTTTGCTGTGCGGCTGGTGCTGTGTGACCACCACCACTTCCTCCGAACTGCACACGTTACTCGCATGACCTTAATTCCATGTGGGTTCTAGGACCTCATTATCCTCCACATCATCTTCCACCCACTCTTCACCCCTGCCCTTCTTGCCAGTCTGCACAATGCAGAAAGCCCCCGCAGTTGGCACCTGTGTTTCGTCATCATCAGAGATGTGCTATGGTGGTCCTCCCATGTCCACATCCTGAAACATAAGTAGTTGGGCATCAGTGAACTCAATCTCTTCCACTTCTGGAGGACAGCCCTCGGAAACCCTGCCAGCAGAGTCATCAAAAAGCATAAGAGACTGCTGCATGACTTGGGACTCGGACTGCTTGGCTAATTTGCAAGGGGGTGAGGTGAAAGACAGATGCCCATGGGCTGCAGCTGCCAATTCTGTGCTTTCAGCAGGGGACCGGGTGGGAGACAATGTGAAGGACCTGGAGGCCATGTCAGCCACCCAATCTACTACTGCCTCTACTGGTTCTGGCCGTACCATTCGTAGACCGGTATTCGGGCCTACAAAATAACGCTGAACGTTCTGTCACCTACGTCCACCAACCCCAGCAGCACCACGACCAGGGCCACGTCCCTTATTTGATGCTCTCCTCATTCTTTGAGGTCACCCACGAAACAGACTATATTATTTTCCCTGTCACATATGCAGTGCAGGTGTACTTCACGCAATAAATGGGTATATGACGTGCACCTAACTAATAGACGGATTAACTTTATAAATTTTTCTGTCACGTATGAAGTGCAGGTGTACTTTACGCAATAAATGGGTATTTGACATGCATCTAACTAACAGACGGATTAACTATATAAATTTCCCTGTCACGTATGCAGAGCAGGTGTACTTCACGCAATAAATGGGTATATGACGTGCACCTAAATAACAGACGGATTAACTATATTATTTTCCCTGTCATGTATGCAGTGCAGGTGTACTTCACGCCATAAATAGGTATATGACGTGCACCTAACTAACAGACAGATTAACTATATACATTTTTCTGTCACGTATGCAGTGCAGGTGTACTTCACGCAGTAAATGGGTATATGACGTACACCTAACTAACAGATGGATTAACTATATTAATTTCCCTGTCACATATGCACTGCAGGTGTACTTCACGCACTAAATGGGTATATGACGTGCACCTAACTAACAGACGGATTAATTATATCTATTTCCCTGTCACGTATTCACTGCAGCTGTACTTCACGTACTAAATGGGTATATGACGTGCACCTAACTAACAGACGGATAAACTATATCAATTTCCTTGTCACATATGCAGTGCAGGTGTACTTCACGCAATAAATGGGTATATGACGTGCACCTAACTAGCAGACGGATTAACTATATCAATTTCCCTGTCACATATGCAGTGCAGGTGTACTTCACGCAATAAATCGGTATATGACGTGCACCTAACTAACAGACGGATAAACTATATCAATTTCCTTGTCACATATGCAGTGCAGGTGTACTTCACGCAATAAATGGGTATATGACGTGCACCTAACTAGCAGACGGATTAACTATATCAATTTCCCTGTCACGTATGCAGTGCAGGTGAATTTCACGCAATAAATGGGTATATGACGTGCACCTAACTAACAGATGGATTAACTATATACATTTTTCTGTCACGTATGCAGTGCAGGTGTACTTCACGCAATAAATGGGTATATGACGTGCACCTAACTAGCAGACGGATTAACTATATCAATTTCCCTGTCACATATGCAGTGCAGGTGTACTTCACGCAATAAATGGGTATATGACGTGCACCTAACTAACAGACGGATTAACTATATACATTTTTCTGTCACGTATGCAGTGCAGGTTTACTTCACGCAATAAATGGGTATATGACGTGTACCTAACTAACAGATGGATTAGCCATATTATTTTCCCTGTCACGTATGCAGTGCAGGGGTACTTCTCGCAGTTAATGGGTATATGACGTGCACCTAAATAACAGACGGATTAGCTATATCAATTTCCCTGTCACATATGCAGTGCAGGTGTATTTCACGCAATAAATGGGCATATGACATGCACCTAACTAACAGATAGATTAACTATATTATTTTCCCTGTCACTTACGCAGTGCAGGTGTACCTCACGCAATAAATGGGTAAATTACGTGGACCTAACTAACAGACGGATTAACTATACCAATTTCCCTGTCACATATGCAGTGCAGGTGTACGTCATGCAATAAATGGGTATATGACGTGCACCTAACTAACAGACGGATTAACTATATTATTTTCCCTGTCACGTATGCAGTGCAGGTGTACTTCACGCAATAAATGGGTATATGATGTGCACCTAAATAACAGACGGATTAATTATATCTATTTCCCTGTCACGTAATCACTGCAGCTGTACTTCAAGCACTAAATGGGTATATGACGTGCACCTAACTAACAGGTGGATTAACTATATCAATTTCCCTGTCACGTATGCAGTGCAGGTGTACTTCACGCAGTAAATGGGTAAATGACGTGCACCTAACTAACAGGTGGATTAACTATATCAATTTCCCTGTCACGTATGCAGTGCAGGTGTACTTCACGCAGTAAATGGGTAAATGACGTGCACCTAAATAACAGACGGATTAACTATATAAATTTTTCTGTCACGTATGCAGTGCAGGTGTACTTCACGCAATAAATGGGTATATGATGTACACCTAACTAACAGATGGATTAACTATATTAATTCCCCTGTCATGTATGTACTGCAGGTGTACTTCACGCACTAAATGGGTATATGACGTGCACCTAACTAACAGACGGATTCATTATATCTTTTTCCCTGTCACATATTCACTGCAGCTGTACTTCACGCAATAAATGGGTATATGACGTGCACCTAAATAACAGACGGATTAACTATAACAATTTCCCTGTCACGTATGCAGTGCAGATGTACTTCACGCAATAAATGGGTATATGACGTGCACCTAAATAACAGACGGATTAACTATATCAATTTTTCCTGTCACGTATGCCGTGCAGGTGTACTTCACACAATAAATGTGTATATGATGTGCACCTAACTAACAGACGGATTAACTTTATACATTTTTCTGTCACGTATGCTGTGCAGGTGTACTTCTCGCAATAAATGGGTATATGACATGCACCTAACTAACAGACGGATTAGCTATATCAATTTCCCTGTCACGTATGCAGTGCAGGTGTACCTCACACAATAAATGGGTATATGACGTGCACCTAACTAACAGACAGATTAACTATATCAATTTCCCTGTCACGTATGTAGTGCAGGTGTACTTCACGCAAAAAATCGGTATATGACGTGTACCTAAATAACAGATGGATTAACTATATCAATTTCCCTGTCACGTATGCAGTGCAGGTGTACTTCACGCAATAAATGGGTATATGACGTGCACCTAACTAACAGATGGATTAACTATATCAATTTCCCTGTCACATATTCACTGCAGGTGTACTTCACGTACTAAATGGGTATATGACGTGCACCTAACTAACAGACGGATTAACCATATTAATTTCCCTGTCACGTATGCAGTGCTGGTGTACTTCACGAACAAAATGGGTATATGACGTGCACCTAACTAACAGACGGATTAACCATATCAATTTCCCTGTCACGTATGCAGTGCAGGTGTACCTCACACAATAAATGGGTATATGACGTGCACCTAACTAACAGACGGATTAACTATATTAATTTCCCTGTCACGTATGCAGTGCAGGTGTCCTTAACGCAGTAAATGGGTATATGACGTGCACCTAACTAACAGATGGATTAACTATATCAATTTCCCTGTCACGTATGCAGTGCAGGTGTACCTCACACAATAAATGGGTATATGACGTGCACCTAACTAACAGATGGATTAACTATATCAATTTCCCTGTCACTAATGCAGTGCAAGTGTACTTCACGCAATAAATGGGTATATGACGTGCACCTAAATAACAGACGGATTAACTATATTATTTTCCCTGTCACGTATGCAGTGCAGGTGTACTTCACGCAATAAATGTGTATATGACGTGTACCTAACTAACAGACGGATTAACTATATTAATTTCCCTGTCATGTATGCATTGCAGGTGTACCTCACACAATAAATGGGTATATGACGTGCACCTAACTAACAGACGGATTAACTATATCAATTTTCCTGTCACGTATGCAGTGCAGATGTACTTTACGCAGTAAATGGGTATATGACGTGCACCTAAATAACAGACGGATTAACTATATCAATTTTTCCTGTCACGTATGCCGTGCAGGTGTACTTCACGCAATAAATGTGTATATGATGTGCACCTAACTAACAGACAAATTAACTATATTATTTTCCCTGTCACGTATGTACTGTAGGTGTACTTCACACAATAAATGGGTATATGACGTGCACCTAACTAACAGATGGATTAACTATTATATTTGTGTGTCATGGGTGCAAAGTACAATGTTGCATTGCACCCACGAAAAAAATCGCTGTAGGTCACCCACAGAATTAACAGACAGATTTATGATTATCTTTCTGTGTCAGGGGTGCAAAGATGGTGTATTGCACTAACACTGTCTCTCACTTCAGCTGCCTGCTTTCTGTCCCTTCACTACTGAGAGCTGATGGGCGGTGCTACATGTGATCCAGCTTATTTAGAGGCTGGGTCACATGGTGCACTGGCCAATCACAGCCATGCCATTAGTATGCATGGCTGTGAAGGCTTCTAAGGGCACACAGCTTAAAAGCTTGTTGATTGGCTGCACTGCAGCCTTTCAGCAAGATTTATTAAATGACCAAACACCGAACTCGAACCCAAACTTTTCCAGCAAAGTTCAGGGACGGGTCCGGGTACCAAAAATCGTAAAGTTCGGTACAGACCCAAACTTTACACGGGTTCACTCAACACTAATTAGTAGAAAAAGTCAGAGCAACTGGACTTGTGGTATTTTCTATGGAAGAAGTTTTACTAGTATGGATGAGGGAACCCAAACTTTACAGGTTCGGTGTTCGGGTGGTGTAGGAATTCGGTTATGGATTCCGGAATATAACTGAATTCGTAGACGGAATTAAAAACGGAAGCCTTTAAGAGGTATTCCGTTTTGATCCTTCATAATAGAAGTCAATGCCCAAGCATAACAGATCCGTCTGGTTTCCGTTATGCAGGACGGAAAACAAAGTCCTGCATAGCGGAAACCAAACGGATCCGTTATGTTTGGCCATAGACCTCTATTATGATGGATCAAAACGGAATGCCTCTTAACCACCTCCGGACCGCCTAACGCAGGATCGCGTTCCGGAGGTGGCAGCCCTGCGCAGAGTCACGCATATATGCGTCATCTCGCGAGACGCGAGATTTCCTGTGAACGCGCGCACACAGGCGCGCGCGCTCACAGGAACGGAAGGTAAGAGAGTTGATCTCCAGCCTGCCAGCGGCGATCGTTCGCTGGCAGGCTGGAGATGTGTTTTTTTTAACCCCTAACAGGTATATAAGACGCTGTTTTGATAACAGCGTCTAATATACCTGCTACCTGGTCCTCTGGTGGTCCCCTTTGTTTGGATCAACCACCAGAGGACACAGGTAGCTCAGTAAAGTAGCACCAAGCACCACTACACTACACTACACCCCCCCCCGTCACTTATTAACCCCTTATTAGCCCCTGATCACCCCATATAGACTCCCTGATCACCCCCCTGTCATTGATTACCCCCCTGTCATTGATCAACCCCCTGTAAAGCTCCATTCAGACGTCCGCATGATTTTTACGGATCCACTGATAGATGGATCGGATCCGCAAAACGCATCCGGACGTCTGAATGAAGCCTTACAGGGGCGTGATCAATGACTGTGGTGATCACCCCAAATAGACTCCCTGATCACCCCCCTGTCATTGATTACCCCCCTGTCATTGATTACCCCCCTGTAAAGCTCCATTCAGACGTCCGCATGATTTTTACGGATCCACTGATAGATGGATCGGATCCGCAAAACGCATCCGGACGTCTGAATGAAGCTTACAAGGGCATGATCAATGACTGTGGTGATCACCCCATATAGACTCCCTGATCACCCCCCTGTAAAGCTCCATTCAGATGTCCGCATGATTTTTACGGATGCACTGATAGATGGATCGGATCCGCAAAACGCATCCGGATGTCTGAATGAAGCCTTACAGGGGCATGATCAATGACTGTGGTGATCACCCCATATAGACTCCCTGATCACCCCCCTGTAAAGCTCCATTCAGATGTCCGCATGATTTTTACGGATGCACTGATAGATGGATCCGATCCGCAAAACGCATCCGGACGTCTGAATGAAGCCTTACAGGGGCATGATCAATGACTGTGGTGATCACCCCATATAGACTCCCTGATCACCCCCCTGTAAAGCTCCATTCAGATGTCCGCATGATTTTTATGGATGCACTGATAGATGGATCTGATCCGCAAAACGCATCCGGACGTCTGAATGAAGCCTTACAGGGGCATGATCAATGACTGTGGTGATCACCCCCCTGTCATTGATTACCCCCCTGTAAAGCTCCATTCAGATGTCCGCATGATTTTTACGGATGCACTGATAGATGGATCGGATCCGCAAAACGCATACGGACGTCTGAATGAAGCCTTACAGGGGCGTGATCAATGACTGTGGTTATCACCCCATATAGACTCCCTGATCACCCCCCTGTCATTGATTACACCCCTGTCATTGATCAAACCCCTGTAAAGCTCCATTCAGATGTCCGCATGATTTTTACGGATGCACTGATAGATGGATCGGATCCGCAAAACGCATCCGGACGTCTGAATGAAGCCTTACAGGGGCGTGATCAATGACTGTGGTGATTACCCCATATAGACTCCCTGATCACCCCCCTGTCATTGATTACCCCCCTGTCATTGATTACCCCCCTGTAAAGCTCCATTCAGACGTCCGCATGATTTTTACGGATCCACTGATAGATGGATCGGATCCGCAAAACGCATCCGGACGTCTGAATGAAGCCTTACAGGGGCGTGATCAATGACTGTGGTGATCACCCCATATAGACTCCCTGATTACCCCCCTGTCATTGATTACCCCCCTGTAAAGCTCCATTCAGATGTCCGCATGATTTTTACGGATGCACTGATAGATGGATCGGATCCGCAAAACGCATACGGACGTCTGAATGAAGCCTTACACGGGCGTGATCAATGACTGTGGTTATCACCCCATATAGACTCCCTGATCACCCCCCTGTCATTGATCAACCCCCTGTCATTGATCACCCCCCCTGTCATTGATCACCCCCCTGTCATTGATCACCCTCTGTAAGGCTCCATTCAGACATTTTTTTGGCCCAAGTTAGCGGAATTTTTTTTTTTTTTTCTTACAAAGTCTCATATTCCACTAACTTGTGTCAAAAAATAAAATCTCACATGAACTCACCATACCCCTCACGGAAACCAAATGCGTAAAATTTTTTAGACATTTATATTCCAGACTTCTTCTCACGCTTTAGGGCCCCTAGAATGCCAGGGCAGTATAAATACCCCACATGTGACCCCATTTCGGAAAGAAGACACCCCAAGGTATTCCATGAAGGGCATATTGAGTCCATGAAAGATTGAAATTTTTGTCCCAAGTTAGCGGAACGGGAGACTTTGTGAGAAAAAAATTAAAAATATCAATTTCCGCTAACTTGTGCCAAAATTTTTTTTTTCTATGAACTCGCCATGCCCCTCATTGAATACCTTGGGGTGTCTTCTTTCCAAAATGGGGTCACATGTGGGGTATTTATACTGCCCTGGCATTCTAGGGGCCCCAAAGCGTGAGAAGAAGTCTGGTATCCAAATGTCTAAAAATGCCCTCCTAAAAGGAATTTGGGCACCTTTGCGCATCTAGGCTGCAAAAAAGTGTCACACATCTGGTATCGCCGTACTCAGGAGAAGTTGGGGAATGTGTTTTGGGGTGTCATTTTACATATACCCATGCTGGGTGAGAGAAATATCTTGGTCAAATCCCAACTTTGTAAAAAAAAATGGGAAAAGTTGTCTTTTGCCAAGATATTTCTCTCACCCAGCAAGGGTATATGTAAAATGACACCCCAAAACACATTCCCCAACTTCTCCTGAATACGGCGATACCACATGTGTGACACTTTTTTGCAGCCTAGGTGGGCAAAGGGGCCCATATTCCAAAGAGCACCTTTAGGATTTCACAGGTCATTTACCTACTTACCACACATTAGGGCCCCTGGAAAATGCCAGGGCAGTATAACTACCCCACAAGTGACCCCATTTTGGAAAGAAGACACCCCAAGGTATTCCGTGAGGGGCATGGCGAGTTCCTAGAATTTTTTATTTTTTGTCACAAGTTAGTGGAAAATGTTGATTTTTTTTTTTTTTTTTTCATACAAAGTCTCATATTCCACTAACTTGTGACAAAAAATAAAAACTTCCATGAACTCACTATGCCCATCAGCGAATACCTTGGGGTCTCTTCTTTCCAAAATGGGGTCACTTGTGGGGTAGTTATACTGCCCTGGCATTCTAGGGGCCCAAATGTGTGGTAAGGAGTTTGAAATCAAATTCTGTAAAAAATGACCTGTGAAATCCGAAAGGTGCTCTTTGGAATATGGGCGCCTTTGCCCACCTAGGCTGCAAAAAAGTGTCACACATCTGGTATCTCCGTACTCAGGAGAAGGTGGGGAATGTGTTTTGGGGTGTCATTTTACATATACCCATGCTGGGTGAGAGAAATATCTTGGCAAAAGACAACTTTTCCCATTTTTTTATACAAAGTTGGCATTTGACCAAGATATTTCTCTCACCCAGCATGGGTATATGTAAAATGACACCCCAAAACACATTCCCCACCTTCTCCTGAGTACGGCAATACCAGATGTGTGACACTTTTTTGCAGCCTAGGTGGGCAAAGGCGCCCATATTCCAAAGAGCACCTTTCGGATTTCACAGGTCATTTTTTACAGAATTTGATTTCAAACTCCTTACCACACATTTGGGCCCCTAGAATGCCAGGGCAGTATAACTACCCCACAAGTGACCCCATTTTGGAAAGAAGAGACCCCAAGGTATTCGCTGATGGGCATAGTGAGTTCATGGAAGTTTTTATTTTTTGTCACAAGTTAGTGGAATATGAGACTTTGTATGAAAAAAAAAAAAAAATCATCATTTTCCACTAACTTGTGACAAAAAATAAAAAATTCTAGGAACTTGCCATGCCCCTCACGGAATACCTTGGGGTGTCTTCTTTCCAGAATGGGGTCACTTGTGGGGTAGTTATACTGCCCTGGCATTCTAGGGGCCCAAATGTGTGGTAAGGAGTTTGAAATCAAATTCTGTAAAAAATGACCTGTGAAATCCGAAAGGTGCTCTTTGGAATATGGGCCCCTTTGCCCACCTAGGCTGCAAAAAAGTGTCACACATCTGGTATTGCCGTACTCAGGAGAAGGTGGGGAATGTGTTTTGGGGTGTCATTTTACATATACCCATGCTGGGTGAGAGAAATATCTTGGCAAAAGACAACTTTTCCCATTTTTTTATACAAAGTTGGCATTTGACCAAGATATTTATCTCACCCAGCATGGGTATATGTAAAAAGACACCCCAAAACACATTCCTCAACTTCTCCTGAATACAGAGATACCAGATGTGTGACACTTTTTTGCAGCCTAGGTGGGCAAAGGGGCCCATATTCCAAAGAGCACCTTTCGGATTTCACAGGTCATTTTTTACAGAATTTGATTTCAAACTCCTTACCACACATTTGGGCCCCTAGAATGCCAGGGCAGTATAACTACCCCACAAGTGACCCCATTTTGGAAAGAAGAGACCCCAAGGTATTTCGTGATGGGCATAGTGAGTTCATAGAAGTTTTTATTTTTTGTCACAAGTTAGTGGAATATGAGACTTTGTAAGAAAAAAAAAAAAAAAAATCATCATTTTCCGCTAACTTGTGACAAAAAATAAAAAGTTCTATGAACTCACTATGCCCATCAGCGAATACCTTAGGCTGTGTACTTTCCGAAATGGGGTCATTTGTGGGGTGTTTGTACTGTCTGGCCATTGTAGAACCTCAGGAAACATGACAGGTGCTCAGAAAGTCAGAGCTGCTTCAAAAAGCGGAAATTCACATTTTTGTACCATAGTTTGTAAACGCTATAACTTTTACCCAAACCATTTTTTTTTTACCCAAACATTTTTTTTTTATCAAAGACATGTAGAACTATAAATTTAGAGCAAAATTTCTATATGGATCTCGTTTTTTTTGCAAAATTTTACAACTGAAAGTGAAAAATGTCATTTTTTTGCAAAAAAATCGTTAAA
Organism: Bufo bufo; assembly: GCF_905171765.1. Lineage (NCBI taxonomy): Eukaryota > Metazoa > Chordata > Amphibia > Anura > Bufonidae > Bufo > Bufo bufo. The sequence goes on along the minus strand of NC_053392.1, from coordinate 472,382,075 downwards.
TTTCAATTAATAACAAAAAAAGTAAAAATGTCAGCAGCAATGAAATACCACCAAATGAAAGCTCTATTAGTGAGAAGAAAAGGAGGTAAAATTCATTTGGGTGGTAAGTTGCATGACCGAGCAATAAACGGTGAAAGTAGTGTAGGTCAGAAGTGTAAAAAGTGGCCTGGTCTTTCAGGGTGTTTAAGCACTGGGGGCTGAAGTGGTTAAGGGCTTCCATTTTTCATTCCGCCTATGAATTCCGTTATAATGTAATCCATAATGGAATTCCTACACCACCCGAATACCGAACCTGAAACTGTAAAGTTCGGATTAGCTCAGCCCCATTTACTAGCCATCTGACTGACTCTCTTAATCCAAATCTTTTTTCTGTTTCCAGTAAATATTATGAGTTCCCGATCGCAGTATGTAAGTTATACCATATTTGCCCTGCTGTGGCCGAGTGAACATGGTCGCTAGTAATGCAAGACTATGGGAGTCCCGCCATTACTGTAACTAGCGGAACATGCTGAACCGTATTGCGGAACAAATCCAAACCCAGATTCATTGATTGGGCTGTAAACAGACAAATCCGAATCTGCCATCACTAGTCTGTGTACATGCTGACTTCTGTACCATATACTGTATATTCTTCTGAATGGGGCTTACAGAAATCAAAGTGCTTGCCTCCAGAACGACTGTATCACAGAAATACTGTTATGTAGCCGACTGACATTAGCGATGCGCTAATGTCAGCACTACATAACAGTGTGTTTTTTTACATTTGTCAATGCAGCCGTTCTGATAAAATAACCACTTTTATAATATGCTAATGAGCCTCTAGGTGCTATGTGGGCGTAAAATCAGCACCTAGAGGCTCCATCCACTCACCCTTTATCCTGCCCAGGTTCCCTGTTCTGCCCGCCCCGCTCCTCTTGATTGATGTCACGGTTCGCAGCATCGCTCACGAAATCCCACGCCTGCGCCGTTCACTTCTGTATTCGCCGCAGGTGCAGTGAGTGAAGGCCGCTCTCCTGATGCCGGCTTCCTCACTGTGACGTAGTCGACGCAGTGAGGAATCCGGCACCAGGAGCTTATCATTCACTCACTGCGCCTGCACAGAATACAGAAGTGAACGGCGCAGGATTTCGTGAGCGATGCTGCGAACCGTGACATCAATCAAGAGTAGCGGGGTGGGCAGAACAGGGGACCTGGGCGGGATAAAGGGTGAGTAGACGGAGCCTCTAGGTGCTGATTTTATGCCCACATAGCACCTAGAGGCTCATTAGCATATTATAAAAGTGGTTATTTTATCAGAACGGCTGCAGGGAGAAATGTAAAAAACATACTGTTATGTAGTGCTGACATTAGCGCATCGCTAATGTCAGTCAGCTACATAACAGTATTTCTGGTGGTAGAAACCCTTATTTTCAACTGCTTAAATTTCTTAAATAAATGTGAATATAACCGTAGTGTAAGTGGCACCCCAACTGTATTCTGGTGTATGATTTGTGACAAGGCTCTATGGCAATGGCAAAAAAGAAGGGTCAAGAGTCGACAAAAAGGTTTCCGCATGTCAGGATAAAATCCAATTCTTTTAATAAAAAATAAAAAATTAAAAATTTCACTATAAAAAACCATTTCACTATATTTAAGAATATGTGTCCTGTGGGGTGGACGGTTCTTTTTCTAAAGGCTTTAGTGATTGTAACCTTAAATATCAGTGACGTAAGGTCAAATAAGAAACAAATTTCATTCATCAGGGTAACTTGAACATCCTAATAATGAGATCACTCTAGACAGCAAAAGTCAAAAGTTAATTTTGTTTATCATTTTTCCAGTGAGGTGCAATTAATCTTTACTTATCTAGAGATATTTTTATCGGTCTACGCACAATTGAATGTATATCAAGAAGGAGACATGAATTAGCTGTTGTTGAAGGGAAGCATCTGGCAATAGAGCCTATAAGAAACAAAACTGAATGCTGCCATGCTCTGAAGTCTGTGCACAGCTCGAAACAATAGATCTTAGTCTAAAGATAGAACCAATAGAATATATATACTATATAGACTAGCCCAACTCTGTACACCTTAACCCCTTAAGGACCGGGCTCATTTTCACCTTGAGGACCAGGCCATTGTTTGCAAATCTGACCAGTGTCAATTTATGTGTGAATAACTTTAAAACGCTTTTACTTTTCCAGGCCATTCTGAGATTTTAATAAAATTTTTCCAGTAACAAAGCAAGGGTTAACAGCCAAATAAAACTCAATATTTATGGCCCTGATTCTTTAGTTTACAGAAACACCCCATATGTGGTCATAAACTGCTGTACGGGCACACGGCAGGGCGCAGAAGGAAAGGAATGACATACGGTTTTTGGAAGGCAGATTTTGCTGGACTAGTTTTTTGACACCATGTCCCATTTGAAGCCTCCCTGAGTAGAAACTCCAAAAAAGTGACCTCATTTTGGAAACTACGGGATAGGGTGGCAGTTTGTTGGCACTATTTTAGAGTACATATGATTTTTGGTTGCTCTATATTACACTTTTTGTGAGGCAAGGTAACAAGAAATAGCTGTTTTGGCACCGTTTTAATTTTTTGTTATTTACAACATTCATCTGACAGGTTAGATCATGTGTTAATTTTATAGAGCAGGTTATTACGGACACGGTGATACCTAATATGTCTCCTTTTTTTTTATTTATGTACGTTTTACACAATTATTTCATTTTTGAAACAAAAAAAATCAAGTTTTAGTGTCTCCATAGTCCGAGAGCCATAGTTTTTTCAGTTTTTGGGCGATTATCTTGCGTAGGGTATGATTTTTGCGGGATGAGATGACGGTTTGATTGGCACTATTTTTGGGTGCGTATGATTTTTTGATCGCTTGCAATTACACTTTTTGTGATGTACGGTGACAAAAACACTTTTTTTTTTTTTTTTTACGGTATTCACCTGAGGGTTTAGGTCATGTGATATTTTTATAGAGTAGGTTATTCCGGATGCGGTGATACCTAATATATGTAGTGCATTACATTTTTTTAAATTTTTAATCAGTGATAAATGTGTTTTTTTATTTTTACATTTTTTTCAAATTTTTTTTACATTTTTTTTGACCCAGACCCACTTGATTCTTGAAGATCCAGTGGGTCTGATGTCTGTATAATACAGTACAGTACACTATATAGTGTACTGTACTGTATTTTTAGTGTACTGTACTGTATTTTATTGCCCGCCCCCCAGCACTGCCCACACCTCCCCCCTGCACAGCCCGCCGGCAGATAACAATGAGGGCTGCAGGGGGGGGGGTTTAAAAATTAAAATGTAGGTCATTTTGAAGTTTCTGATCCCCGTGCTCACGGATCGCGGGGATCAGAAACTTCCGAATGCACTGCAAACTGCAGGTCTGAATTGACCTGCGGTTTGCAGCCATTGCCGATACAGGGGGGTCACTGGACCCCCCTTGGCATTGTCCCAGGGTGCCTGCTGATTGATTTCAGCAGGCACCCAGTTCCGATCACCGCCCGCCGAGCGCTGTACGCCCTCTGTCCTTAAGAGGTTAAATGGCTTCTGTCATCAGGAACATGGTTATTAAACTGGCTGACTTTAGACATGTCCTAATGCCAGCTTATGCTAACAGTCTTTGTCCCTTCTTTCTATGTGCCTCTGTGTTTGTGAAAAATAAAGTTTTATAATATGCTAATGAGCCTCAAAGAGCAATGGGGGTGTTGCCCTTACTCCTAGAGGCTCTGTTCTTCCTCCTCTGGCCACACTCTCATCATATTGATTGACAGGGTCAGGCAGGATGATGTGAACACTCAATCAACATGATGAGGGCGCAACCAGAGGAAGGAGAACCAAGCCTGTAGGAGTAGGTGCAACACCCCATTGCTCTTAGAGGCTCATTTGCATAATATAAAAGTTCATTTTTCACAAACACAGAGGCACATGGAAAGAAGGGACAAAGTCTGCTAGCTTCAGCTGGCTTTAGGACATGTCTAAAGTCAGCCAGTGTAATAACCATGTTCCTGATGACAGATGTCCTTTAAAAGGGGTGAGTAGTGCAGAGGGAACATTAGTATTAATAATGGTCCCCTGGAATGTATCGGTTTTATCTCCTATATAAGTGGTCTGTGGGTTATTGTACTAATTTCTTGAAAGTATTCATATATTTGGTTGTGCATGGTTATTTAATTTGCTTTGAGTCTGGTATGGATTGTGTTTAACAAATTTATAGCACCTCTACTCTCTTTTTATTAAGTGGTGCTGGTTTATTACATTTTCCAGAAGCAAGCTGTGAGCCATCTAAGGACCTTAACAGTAACAAGAGGGCATGCTCCTCGTCTGGAGGAAAAAAGGTTTTTACAACCACATAGAAGGGGATTCTTTACTGTAACAGCAGTGAGACTATGGGACTCTCTGCCAGAGGAGGTGGATACATTTCTTGAGCGTAATAATATTACCAATATTAGTTATTAGAATTCTGGAGATCGGTTGTTGATCCAGAGAGTTATTTTGATTTCCAGATTGGAGTCAGGAAGGATTTTTTTTCCTATGATGGGGAAAATTGTCATTACATTGGTTTTGTTTTGCCTTCCTCTGGATCAGCCTTAAAAACTATTGAGGTTATTTATTAAGACCGGCAATTTATACACTGGTCCTAATACCCCTGCGGTGGAGGTGGATACGCCTAAGTTATGCAAAGGTGCCAGCCTCTACATAACGTAGGCACATGTTCCAGCAGCGTACAACAAGCTTAAACATATATTTAAGCCATTTTCTATGAAAGAAACTGGAGTAGAAAATGATAATTGAGACAGGCCTGCTAGCCTGCCCTCTTACATGCCAACACCTACTTTTCTCGGCCCTGGCGTGAGCGGCGTAAAAATAGGAAAACTTGCAGAATTTGCTGCACCCACACCTTTGCAACAAAATCTGTGTCTAATATATGCCAAAAGTGGCATACAGTGCCTTGCAAAAATATTCACCCCCCCTTGACTTTTTTTTTCGTATTTTAGTGCCTCACAACTTGGAATTAACATGGATTGTTTGAGGATTTGCATTATTTAATTTACAGAACATGCCCACAACTTTGAATATGTTTATTTTTTTTTATTGTGAAGCAAACAACAAATAGGACAAAATATCAGAAAAAGTCAATGTGCATAACTATTCACCCCCCTAAAGTCAATACTTTGTAGAGCCACATTTTGCAGCAATCACAGCTCCGAGTCACTTTGGATAAGTCTCTATGAGCTTGCCACATCTTACCACTGGGATTTTTGCCCATTCCTCCTTGCAAAACTGCTCCAGCTCCTTCAAGTTGGATGGTTTGCGCTTGTGAACAGCAATCTTTAAGTCTGACCACAGATTTTTTATTGGATTGAGATCTGGGCTTTGACTAGGCCATTCCAACACATTTTACATGTTTCCTCTTAAACCACTCAAGTGTTGCTTTAGCAGTGTGTTTGGGGTCATTGTCTTTCTGGAAGGTAAACCTCCATCCTAGCCTCAAATCACGCACAGAGTGGTACAGGTTCTGCTCAAGAATATCCCTCTATTTAGCACCATCCATCTTTCCCTCAACTCTGACCAGTTTCCCAGTCCCGGCTGCTGAAAAACATCCCCACAGCATGATGCTGCCACCACCATGTTTCACTGTGGGGATGGTGTTCTTTGAGTGATGTGTCGTGTTGGGTTTGCGCCATACATAGCGTTTTCTTTGATGGCCGAAAAGTTAAATTTTAGTCTCATCAGACCAGAGCACCTTCCTCCATACATTTTGGGAGTCTCCCAAAACCTTTTTGCAAACTCACAACGTGCCTTTTAGTTTTTAGCTGAAAGTAATGGTTTTCTTCTGGCCACTCTGCCATAAAGCCTAACTCTATGGAGCGTACGGCTTTTTGTCGTCCTATGTACAGATACTCCAGTCTCTGCTGTGGACCTCTGCAGCTCCTCCAGGGTTACCTTAGGTCTTTGTGCTGACTCTCGGATTAATGCCCTCCTTGCCCAGTCCGTGAGTTTTGGTGGGTGGTGGTCTCTTGGCAGGTTTGCTATTGTGCCATGTTCTTTCCATTTGGTTATGATAGATTTGATGGTGCTCCTGGGGATCATTAAAGATTTGGATATTTTTTTATAACCTAACCCTGACTTGTACTTCACAACAACATTGTCCCTTACTTGTTTGGAGAGTTCTTTGGTCTTCATGGCAGTGTTTGGTTAGTGATGCCTCTTGCTTAGGTGTTGCAACCTCTGAGGCCTTTCAAAAAAGGTGTGTATATGTAATGACAGATCATGTGACACTTAGATTGCACACAGGTGGACATCATTTCACTAATTATGTGACTACTGAAGGTAATTGGTTGCACCAGAGCTTTTTATGGGCTTACTAACAAAGGGGGTGAATCCATACGCACATGCCAATTTTCTGTTTTCTATTTCTAAACAATAGTTTTATGTACATATTTTTCTCATTTCCCATTACCCAACTTAGACTATTGTGTTCTGATCCATCACATAAAATTCAGATTAACAAAACATTGAACTTAAGGCTGTAATGTAAAAAAATACTAAAAAAATCAAGGTGGGTAAATACTTTTGCAAGGCACTGTATGTTGGTTGATAAATGACCCCCTATATTTCTATGTTACAAGGGTTGCGTTGTTTCTGGGAAAAACACATTTTTAAATAACCCCTTTACGTTTCTAAGGCAAATAGACTGCAGAGAAGCACATTTAATGCATTGTAGTGTTGATCGAGCACCAAAGTGCTTGGATGCTCTGGCCGAACACATCGGGATGCTCGGGTGCTCGGTAGAGTATAATGGAAGTCGATGGGAGAACCCGAGCATTAAACCAGGCACCTCCTGCTCTGAAGAGGGGAGGGTGCCTGGTTCATAGCTAAAGGTCAGAAAATGATGGAAGCACCACCTAAATGGTTCAGGAACAGCATGGGGAGGATGTCTGTATGAATCTTTTACAGACTGACAATAATATGCACCAAACCAAAAATAAAATCGATTTTAGAGGAAAAATTGTTAGGAAACATTCTTTCCTGTATATTTATTTGTATATAAAGTGCAAGTGCTGCCAAACATTACAAGGAAGAGGCACTCCGATACAACCTGTATATCACATAAAGGAGCACCTCATTCACATTGTGGTACAATTTTTCAGGTAGTGAGAATCCTAAATATTACTCATAAAGCCTATGCACTAAGTGAAAGGGCTGCCAAAAATTACAAGGAACCGGCACTCCAATACACCCTTTGTTACACATAAAGGAGGGCATCCTACACAGCCTTGAAAAATTATGATTGATGGCCTGCTGGTGACCCTCAAAAACATTTGGAGCAAGGGCCTGCCTTATCTGACCATCTAAAACATTATGGGCGAGGGCCTGCTGCCACTTTGGTGACTAGATAACCTAGGGCCGATCGCACGTCCCCGTGACGGTGACGATCCATTTGGATGTCTGCCCTATCAACTTTCAATGTTATTTTAAGCCCAAACCATGTAGATCATGGGTAACGTGGAAATCATGCTTCGATTCCGGAGAGATAGCCTGAGAAACAGCTACTGCTACCACATCCAAAAAAGGCAGCATGCGCGCAAATTACCTATTAGGTATAAGTAGGTGAGGGCCTGCAAGTGAGCTGACCCTGTAAAAGATTGTAGGTGAAGGCCTGCTGGTGACCCTCAAAAACATTTGGAGCAAGGGCCTGCTGATCTGACCATCTAAAACATTATGGGTGAGGGCATGCTGCCGCTTTGGTGACTCTAGATAACCTGGGGCCGATCGTACATCCCCGTGATGGCGACGATCCATTCGGATGTCTGCCCTATCAACTTTAAATGTTATTTTCAGCCCAAACCATGTAGACCATGGGTAACGGGGGAATGATGGTTCAATTCTGGAGAGGGAGCCTGAGAAACAGCTACTGCTACCACATCCAAGCAAGGCAGCATGCGTGCAAATTACCTATTAGGTATAATTAGGTGAGGGCCTGAAGGTGAGCTGACCCTGTAAAAGAATGTAGGTGAAGGCCTGCTGGTGACCCTCAAAAACATTTGGACCAAGGGCCTGCTGATTTGACCATCTAAAACATTATGGGCGAGGGCCTGCTTTCGGTTTGGTGACTCTAGATAACCTGGGGCCGATCTCACGTCCCCATGACGGCGACGATCCATTCGGATGCAAACCATGGTGACCACGGGTAACGGGGGAATAATGGTTAGATTCCGGAGAGGGAGCCTGAAAAACAGCTACCACATCCAAACAAGGCAGCATTCAAGCAAATTACCTATTAGGTATAATTAGGTGAGGGCCTGCAGGTGAGCTGACCCTGTAAAAGATTTTAGGTGCGGGCCTGCTGGTGAGCTGACACTGTAAAAGATTTTAGTTGCGGGCCTGCTGGTGAGCTGACCCTGACATTTTTTTAGGTGCGGCCCTGCTGGTGAGCTGACCCTCAAAAAGGTTGTAGGTGAGGGCCTGCAGGTGAGCTGACCCTGTAAAAGATTTGAGGTGCGGGCCTGCTGGTGAGCGTACCCTGTAAAAGATTTTAGGTGCGGGCCTGCTGGTGAGCTGACCCTCTAAAAGGTTGTAGGTGAGGGCCTGCAGGTGAGCTGACCCTCTTAATCATTATATGCGAGGGCCTTCAGGTGAGCTGACCCTGTAAAAGATTTGAGGTGTGGGCCTTCAGGTGAGCTGATCGTATAAAAGATTTGAGGTGCGGACCTGCTGGCAAGCTGACCCTGTAAAAGATTTTAGGTGCGGGCCTGCTGGTGAGCTGACCCTGTAAAAGATTGTAGGTGAAGGCCTGCTGGTGAGCTGACCCTGTAAAACATTATATGCAAGAGCCTGCTGGTAAGCTGACCCTCTAAAAAATTATATGCGAGGGCCTGCTGGTGAGCTGACCCTGTAAAACATTATATGCGAGGGCCTGCTGGTGAGCTGACCCTGTAAAACATTATATGCAAGGCCTGCTGGTGAGCTGACCCTCTAAAAAATTATATGCAAGGGCCTGCTGGTGAGCTGACCATGTAAAACATTGTAGGTGAGGGCCTGCTGGTGAGCTGACCCTGTAAAACATTATATGCGAAGGGCATATATGCGAGGGCATTATATGCGACGAATAAGCATATTGATGTTGATATGATGGAAGAGAAGGAGGATGAGAAATGGAAGATTCAACCATATACTCTTGTTTGTGGTGGAAGGGGTGCATGGGAATACAGTGTATTCAGTACATTATAAACAACACATTTAAAGTGCCTTTATGTTCATCAGTACAGTTGAGCGGACACCTGGATGTTCGGGTTCGAGGGGTTCGGCCGAACTTCACAAAAAAGTTCGAGTTCGGGACCCGAATTTGACCCCAAACCCCATTGAAGTCAATGGGGACCCGAACTTTTGAGCACTAAAATGGCTCTAAAAATTTAATGGAAAGGGATAGAGAGCTGCAAATGCCAGCAAAATGTGGTTAAGAGCATCGCAAGTGCTCTGCAAACAAATGTGGATAGGCAAATAACTTTAAATAACATAAAATACGTAAAAAATAAATAAATAAATCTTGAAATAGGAGGATGAGGTCTATATGGAGTAGGAGGTTGAGGAGGCAGTGGATGTGGCTGTGTAGGTGGAAGCTGTGGTGAAGGAGGAGGAGGTAGCTTACACTGCTTTTTGGTTTAAAATTTATTTATATATTTTTAAATTAGGGTACACCCCAAAATATTGGAAAATATAACCTGTGATAACCACCTCCAGTCGTGCTAAACACACGTTCAGCCAATACACTGGCTGCAGGACAGGCCAGCACCTCCAAGGCGTAAAGGGCAAGCTCAGGCCATGTGCCCAATTTGGAGACCCAGAAGTTGCAGGGGCAGACCCATCAGTCAGTTCGTGTAGGCGTGTGCAAACATACTGCCCCACCATGTCGCACGTCCGCGTGATGTTCTTTTCTGTGCCTACCAAGTTGATCACGGTTAGAGGCGAATCAGGGTTCCACGCCGGAGAGAGAGCATGAGAAAGAGAGAAAACATCCAAAGGAGATCAATGGATGAAATTTAATTATGATCGAGTGGAAATGTGGGAGAAGCTATTAAAACGGAAGAATTGAAGGAAAGGAGGGGGCGCGTGGCAATTACCCACTCCCGAATCGGGGATTTAGTGATGAAAAATAACAATAAAGGACTCTTAAGATGCCCTGTTTTTGGAATGATTAATAAAAAAATTATAGGGAATGTCACTGGGGTATTTAGGATTTGGAAACGTTAGCCAGGAGAGACCCTGCTGCCGCTTTGTTGACTCTAGATAACGTCTGCCTGATCACACGTCCCTGTGACGTCCACGATCCATTTGGATATCTTCTCTATCAACTTTCGATGTTCTTTTCTGAGCCTACCATGTTGATCACGGTTATCAGCAAATCAGGGTTCCACGCCGGAGAGGGAGCGTGAGAAAGGGAGACCTCATCCAAGGGAGGTCAATGGCTGCAATGGGATGGAGCGGAAATGTGGGACAAGTTATTAAAGCAGAAGGATCGAATGAAAGGGCCAATTAAAGATGCATTTTAGAAATTTAAGTCCCTGTCACCTATGCAGAGCAGGGATTTTTCATCACCAGAAATGGTTTAATGTCACCCACCAATGGAACAGATTATTTTCAAAAATTTCGGTCCCTGCAGAGCAGGGGTTTATTCACGGCAAAAATTGTAAAATGTCACCCAAGAATGTAATAGAAAAATTAGTGAAATTTATTAACCTGTCTAGTAGGTAGAGCAGAGGTCTATCACAGCCAAAAATTGTTGAATGTCACCCGAAAATGTTACAGAAAAATTAGTGAAATTTATTAAGCTGTCAACTAGGTAGAGCAGCGGTATATCACACCCAACAATTGGTGAATTTCACCCGAAAATGTAACAGACAAATTAGTGATTTTTTTTTACCTGTCTACTAGGTATAGCAATGGTATATCACTCCCAAAAATTGGTGAATTTCACCCGAAAATGTAACAGACAAATTAGTGAATTTTTTTTACCTGTCTTCTAGGTATAGCAATGGTATATCACACCCAAAAATTTGTGAATTTTACCTGAAAATGTAACAAATTAGTGAAATGACATAAAATAAAATAAAATACGTAAAAAAAAATAAAAAATTTGATTTATGAAGTGAAGGTCCATATGGAGTAGGAGTTTGAGGAGGCGGTGGATGTAGCGGTGTAGGTGGAAGCGGCGGTGGACGAGGACGAGGTAGCCAACATTGGTTTTTGGTTTTAATTTAAATTTTATTTTTTTTAAATTAGGGTACACTCCAAAATAGTGTGAAATATCCAAAATGCAAGAATTAGCAATTGCGCTGTAGTATAACAATGGCTGGGTAAGGCCGGTATACATGTCTATTCTGCACAAGGTACGGACAAGTCCTGTGGGATCCATGCCTGGTTCATTTTAATGAACATGAGCTTGTCCACATTGGCTGTGGACAGGCAGCTGCGCTTTTCTGTGATAACGCGGTAATACACTGGCTGCAGTGCAGGCCAGCACCTCCAAGGCGTAAAGGGCAAGCTCAGGCCATGTGCCCAATTTGGAGACCCAGAAGTTGAAGGAAGCAGACCCGTCATTTAGTTCGTGTAGGCGTATGCACACATAGTGCTCCACCATGTTGCTGAAATGCTGCCTCCTGTTAAGACGTTTCATATCAGCTGGTGGTGCTGGTTGTTGTGGTGTGCTGACAAAGCTTTTCCATATTTTGGCCATGCTAAAACTGCCTTCTGAGGTGCTGGCGGTACCCCAGCTGCGCTGGCGACCTCTTACTCCTCCTCTGCCTTCGCCTTGTGCTTCCACTGTGCCCCTGCTGTCAGGTGGGAATGCCACCAGCAGCGCGTCTACCAACGTGCGCTTGTACTCGCGCATCTTACGATAACGCTCCAGTGAGGGAATTAAGGACGGTACGTTGTCCTTGTAACGGGGATTCAGCAGTGTGGCCACCCAGTAATCAGTACAAGTTAGAATGTGGGCAACTCAGCGGTCGTTGCGGAGACACTGCAGCATGTTATCGCTCATGTGTGCCAGGCTGCCCAGAGGCAACGAAAAGCTGTCCTCTCTGGGAGGTGTATCGTCTGTGTCCTCTGTATCCCCCCAGCCACGCACCAGTGATGGCCGTGAGCTGGTCTGGGTGCCACCCTGCTGTGAACATGGTTTCTCCTCCTCCATTTCCTCCTCCTCATCCTCCACCATGTTATCCTCCAGAACTGTGCCCTGGCTGGACAATTGTGTACCTGGCGTTTGTGGGTGCAGGAACCCACCCTCGGAACCACTTGTGAATGACTGGCCGGAAACCCTATGAAATAATTCCTCTTCCTCCTCCTCTTCCTGTGCCACATACTCTTCCATCATCGCCAGCAGAATTTTTTCAAGGAGGCATAGAAGTGGGATAGTAACGCTGAGAACGGCGTTATCAGCACTGGCCATGTTGGTGGAGTACTCGAAACAGCACAACAAGGAACACAGGTCTCGCATGGAGGCCCAGTCATTGGTGGTGAAGTGGTGCTGTTCCGCAGAGCGACTCACCCGTGCGTGCTGCAGCTGAAACTCCACTATCGCCTGCTGCTGCTCGCACAGTCTGGCCAGCATGTGCAAGGTGGAGTTCCACCTTGTGGGCACGTCGCATATGAGGCGGTGAGAGGGAAGGCCGAAGTAACGCTGCAGCGCTGACAGATGAGCAGCAGCAGGGTGAGAACGCCAAAAGCGCGCATAGACGGCCCGCAGTTTATGCAGCAGATCTGACATATAGGGGTAATTTTTAAGGAATATCTGCACCACCAAATTCAGCACATGCGCCAGGCAAGGGATGTGCGTCAAACCGGCTAGTCCCAGAGCTGCTACGAGATTTTGCCCATTATTGCACACCACCAGGCCGGGCTTGAGGCTGACTGGCACCAACCACTCATCGGTCTGATGTTCAAGGCCCGTCCACAGCTCCTGTGCGGTGTGGAGTTTGTCCCCCAAACAGATAAGTTTTAAAACTGCCTGCTGTCGTTTACCACTGGCTGTGCTGAAGTTGGTGGTGAAAGTGTTACGCTGACCGGATGAGGAGGCGGTAGAGGATGAGGAAGCGGAGTAGGAGGAGAAAGCACCAGGAGGCAAACTGATGCACCCTGCACTCGATGGTGGAAGGACATGCACCAAACTGCTATCCGCCTCAGGCCTAGCCGCCACTGCATTTACCCAGTGTGCTGTTATGGAGATATAACGTCCCTGACCGTGCTTACTGGTCCACGTATCCATAGTGAGGTACACTTGCCACAGATGGCGTTGCGCAGTGCACACCTGATTTTGTCCCCCACTTGGTTGTGCAGGGAAGGGATGGCTCGCCTGGAAAAGTAGTGGCAGCTGGGCACGTACTGTGGGACAGCCACCGCCATAAGGCTTTTAAAACTCTCCGTCTCCACCAGACGGAATGACAGCATTTCAAAGGTCAGTAATTTTGAAATGCTGGCATTCAGGGCCAGGGATCGCGGGTGGGTAGGGGGATACTTCCTCTTCCGCTCTAGTGTTTGGGAGATGGAGAGCTGAACGCTTCTGTGGGACATTGTGGAGATGCTTGGTGACCTAGATGGTGGTGTTGCTGGTAGATCCTCTGTTTGCGGGGTGGCAGGTAGCACTGTCACTCCAGAGGGGGATGAAGAGGCCGGGACTGCAGCAGAAAAGGAAGTAGGAGTTGCCGTAACCTTTCTTCTTTTTTGAGGTGTCTACTCCACTGCAGCTCGTGCTTTGCACTCAGATGCCTGGTCATGCAGGGTGTGCTCAGGTTGAGAACGTTTATGCCTTGCTTCAGGCTCTGATTGCACAGCGTGAAACCACTCGTGTCTTGCCGTCAGCACCTTGTCTGAAGAACTGCCACGCCAGGGAACTCCTTGGAGCTGGGTTTGGTGTGCTCTGTACCTTGCTGCGGTGGACAGTAGCAGGCGTACTGTCTAGGGGACGGCTGCTCCGCTTTTGCACCCTGCTCCCTCTTCTGCTGTGCTGGTGGCTCTGTGCGACCACCGCCTCTTCCTCCGAACTACACAGGTCACTCGCATGACCTTGATTTCCTGTGGGGTCGAGGACCTCATCGTCCTCCACATCATCTTCCACCACATAAGTGGTTGGGCATCGGTGCACTCAATCTCTTCCACTTCTGGGCCAAGGCTAGGTGGATGGCCCTGGGAAGCCCTGCTAACAGAGTCATCAAAAAGCAGAAGAGACTGCTGCATAACTTGGGGCTCAGACTGCTTGGCCGATTTGCAAGGGGACATCGGCTACAGGTGCCAACTCTGATCTTTCCGCAGGAGACTGGGTGGGAGACAATGTAAAGGAACTGGGGGCACTGTCAGCAACACAATCTACTATCGCCTGTACTTGTTCTGGCCTCACAATTTGTAGAGCTGCATTAGGTCCGACCAAATACCGCTGAAGGTTCTGTTGCCTACTCACACCTGAGGAAGGTGTTTCACTTGTGCGTTTAGGTGGCACAGATCGACCACGTCCTCTCCCTGCAACAGGAGCTCCACCAGCAGCACCACGACCGGGGCCACGTCCCTTATTTGACGCTCTCCTCATATTTCTCAAATTTAGGATCTTGCCCAAAATTAGTGTTTTTTTAATAACAGAATAGAACAACAGTATCTAACGCGTGTATCTCACACGTACAGATGCAGACAAGGCCGCAAATTAAGTATTTTGCCCTAAATGGGTGTTTTTTTAAAACCCAGAAAATCATTGAAGTATGTAAAGCTTGTTTTAACAATAACAGATGCAGCAAAGGCTGCAATATCAATTACTTCGCCCAAAAAGTTATTTTTTTTAATAAACAGAATATGACAGCAGTATATAAAGCTTGAATTTTACACGTACAGATGCAGCAAGGGCTGTAATATTGAGTATTTTGCCCAAAAAGAGTGTTTTTTAAAACCCAGAAAATAATAGCTGTATTTCTAGCTTAAATTGCACACTGACTACTGTGGCAGAGGTCCCAGATGGAGGGTATTGCCAAAAATGGGTGTTTTTTAAAACCCAGAAAATTATTAAAGTATTTCAAGCTTGTTTTAACAATAACAGATGCAGCAAAGACTGCATTATTAAGTACTTTGGCCAAAAAAGGTGTTTTTTTAATAATAGAATATGACAGCAGTATATAACGCTTGAATTTCACACTGACCGATGCAGACAAAGCTGCAAATTAAGTATTTTGCCCAAAATGGGTGTTTTTTTTAAATACCTGAATAGCTCAGCAGTATCTAAAGCTATTTTCTGTCACCTTACATCACAAAAAGTGTAATAGCAAGCGATCAAAAAGTCATATGCACCCCAAAATAGTGCCAATCAAACCGACATCTCATCCCGCAAAAAATTTGACCCTACCTAAGATAATTGTTCAAAAACTGAAAAAACTATGGCTCTCAGACTATGGAGTCACTAATACATAATTTTTAATTTTTTTCAAAAATGAAATCATTGTGTAAAACTTACATAAATAAAAAAATAGTATACATATTAGGTATCGCCTCGTCCGTGACAGTCCGTGACAATCTGCTGCTCTATAAAAATTCCACATGATCTAACCTATCAGATAAATGTTGTAAATAATAAAAAAAAAACGTTGCCAAAACAGCTATTTCTTGTTACCTTGCCTCGCAAAAAGTGTAATATAGAGCAACCAAAAATCATATGTACCCTAAACTAGTACCAACAAAACTTCCACCCTGTCCCGTAGTTTCAAAAATGGGGTCACTTTTTTGGAGTTTCTACTCTAGGAGTGCATCAGGGGGGCTTCAAATGGGACATGGTGTCAAAAAAACTGTCCAGCAAAATCTGCCTTCCAAAAACCATATGGCATTCCTTTCCTTCTGCACCCTGCCGTGTGCCCGTACAGCAGTTACGATCACATATGGGGTGTTTCTGTAAACTACAGAATCAGGGCCATAAATAGTGAGTTTTGTTTGGCTGTTAACCCTTGCTTTGTAACTGGAAAAAATTTATTAAAATGCAAAATTTGCCCAAAAATTTTAATTTTTAAATTTCATCTCCATCTGCCAATAACTCTTGTGGAACACCTAAAGGGTTAACGACATTTTTAAAATCAGTTTTGAATACCTTAAGGGGTGTAGTTTCTTAGATGGGGTCACTTTTATGGAGTTTCTACTCTAGGGGTGCATCAGGGGGGCTTCAAATGGGACATGGTGTAAAAAAAAACAGTCCAGCAAAATCTGCCTTCCAAAAACCGTATGGCATTCCTTTCCTTCTGCGCCCTGCCGTTTGGTCATAAAGCAGTTTACGACCACATATGGGGTGTTTTTTGTAAACTACAGAATCGGGGCCATAAATATTGAGTTTTGTTTGGCTGTTAACACTTGCTTTGTATCTGGAAAAAAAATATTAAAATGGAAAATCTGCCAAAAAAGTGACATTTTGAAATTGTATCTCTATTTTCCATTAATTCTTGTGGAACACCTAAAGGGTTAACGACATTTGTAAAATCAGTTTTGAATACCTTGAGGGGTGTAGTTTTTCAGAATGGGCTCATTTTTGGGTGGTTTCTATTATGTAAGCCTCACAAAGAGACTTCAGACCTGAACTGGTCCTTAAAAAGTTGCTTTTTGAAAATTTCTGAGAAATTTCAAGATTTACTTCTAAACTTCTAAGCTTTGTAGCGTTCCCCCCCAAAAAAATGTAATTCCCAAAATGATCCTAACATGAAGTAGACATATGGGAAATGTAAAGTAATAACTATTTTTGTAGGTATTAATATGTATTATAGAAATAGAGAAATTGAAACTTGGAAATTTGCAAATTTGTGGCAAATTTGGTATTTTTTATATAAATAAAAATGATTTTTTTGACTCCATTTTACCAGTGTCATAAAGTGCAATAAGTGACGAAAAAACAATCTCAGAATGGCCTGGATAAGTCAAAGCGTTTTAAAATTATCACCACTTAAAGTGACACTGGTCAGATTAGCAAAAAATTGCCTGGTCCTTAAGGTGAAATAAGGCTGTGTCCTTAAGGAGTTAAAAACCAGAAAATTATTGAAGTATTTAAAGCATGTTTTAACAATAACAGATGCAGAAAAGGCTGTAATATTAAGTACTTTTCTCAAAAAGGGTGTTTTTTTAATAACAGAATATGACAGCAGTATATAACGCTTGAATTTCACACGTACAGATGCAGCAAGGGCTGTAAAATTGAGTATTTTGCCCAAAAAGGGTGTTTTTTTAAAACCCAGAAAATTATAGCTCTGTATTTCTAGCTTAAATTGCACACTGACTAATGCTGCAAAGGCACCAGATGTAGGATATTGCCAAAAATTTGTGTTTTTTTTAAACCCAGATTATTATTGCAGTATTTCAAGCTTGGATTTCAATGTCACAAAAGCACATATGCAGTGCTGGTCCACTGAGCTTGCATAAAATGGCCGCCACCGCCCACCTAACTAACAGACGAATAAAAGTTCTATGTAGATCGCTGAGTTCAATTGTAGTACTGATTAAACTTTCTTTCCTATTCTCTCCCTCGCAGCATCAGCATCCTCTCCCTACACTACTAACAGCAGAGTGACGTGCAGCACTATGTGACTCCAGCTTATATAGAGGCTGGGTCACATGCTGCACTGGCCAATCACAGCAATTAGTAGGCAGCCCTTCAAAAAGCACCAATAAATCGCCGAACACCGAACCCGAATCCAAACTTTTACTGAAATGTTCAGGTTTGGGTCCGGGGTCCAAAAATCCTAAAGTTCTGTATGATCCAGAACTTTACAGTTCGGGTTCGCTCAATCCTATTCATCAGCTTTCCTCTGGTGGAGTCGAGAAGTCATGGTCAATCCAGGCCTTGTTCATTTTTATAAGAGTAAACCTGTCAGCATTTTCAGTTGACAGGTTGATACACTTATCTGTTATAATGCCACTAGCAGCACTAAATACCCACTCAGACAAAACACTGGCGGCAGGGCAGGCCAGCACCTCCAAGGTGTAGAGCGCCAGTTCGTGCCACATGTCCAGCTTCGACATCTAGTAGTTGAAAGGCACTCACCTACAACCTTTTAGAGGGTCAGCTCATAGAGGACGCTGACACGGTCTGCTATGTACTCCTTCACCATCTTCCAAAATTTTTCCCTCCTTGTGACACTAGGCCGCGCATCAGGGTGAGAGTACTGGCGGGGTGTCATGAAACTGTCCAAGGCTCTGGAGAGTGTTGCCCTGCCTCTGTTGGAACTGCTATGTGTTCCCCTTGTCTCCCCTTCTCGGTTGGTCAAGGAATTACGGACTCTGCCGCCAGCGTTGTCAGATGGAAAGTTTTGGAGCAATTTTTCAACAAGGATCTTCTGGTATTACACCATTTTGCTCGTCCTCTCCACCACAGGAATGAGAGATGAGAAGTTCTATATGTAGCAGGGGTCGAGAAGGGTGAACAACCAGTAATCCGTGTTGTCTAAAATGCATATAATTTGCGGGTCGCGGGAAAGGCAGCCTAACGTGAAGTCATCCATGTGTGCCAGAGTACCAAAAGGCAAGACTTCGCTGTCATCATCAGGAGGATCATTCTCAATCTCCTCATCCTCTTCTGCCCACCCACGCAGAACAGATGGTGAGCTGACCCTGTAAAAGACTGTAGGTGAAAGCCTGCTGGTGAGCTGACCCTGTAAAAAATAATATGCGAGGGCCTGCTGGTGAGCTGACCCTGTAAAAGATTTTAGGTGTGGGCCTGCTGGTGAGCTGACCCTGTAAAATTTTTTAGGTGCGGGCCTGCTGGTGAGCTGACCCTCTAAAAGGTTGTAGGTGAGGGCCTGCAGGTGAGCTGACCCTCTAAAACATTATATGCGAGGGCCTTCAGATGATTTGACCCTGTAAAAGATTGTAGGTGAAGGCCTGCTGGTGAGCTGACCCTGTAAAACATTTTATACGAGGGCCTGCTGGTGAGCTGACCCTGTAAAACATTATATGCGAGGGCCTGCTGGTGAGCTGACCCTCTAAAAAATTATATGCGAGGGCCTGCTGGTGAGCTGACCGTGTAAAAAATTATATGCGAGGGCCTGCTGGTGAGCTGACCCTGTAAAACATTATATGCGAGGGCCTGCTGGTGAGCTGACCCTCTAAAAAATTATATGCGAGGGCCTGCTGGTGAGCTGACCGTGTAAAACATTATATGCGAGGGCCTGCTGGTGAGCTGACCCTGTAAAACATCATATGCGAGGGCCTGCTGGTGAGCTGACCCTCTAAAAAAATTATATGCGAGGGCCTGCTGGTAAGCTGACCCTGTAAAACATTGTAGGCGAGGGCCTGCTGGTGAGCTGACCCTGTAAAACATTATATGCGGAGGGTATATATGTGAGGGCATTATATGCGACGAATAAGCATGTGTTGATATGATGGAAGAGGAGAAGGAGGATGAGAAAAGGAATATTAAACCATATACCCTTGTTTGTGGTGGAAGGGGTGCATGGGAATACAGTGTATTCAGTACATTATAAACAACACATTTAAAGTGCCTTTATGTTCATCAGCTTTCCTCTGGTGGAGTCGAGAAGTCATGGTCAATCCAGGCCTTGTTCATTTTTATAAGAGTAAACCTGTCAGCATTTTCAGTTGACAGGTTGATACACTTATCTGTTATAATGCCACTAGCAGCACTAAATACCCACTCAGACAAAACACTGGCGGCAGGGCAGGCCAGCACCTCCAAGGTGTAGAGCGCCAGTTCGTGCCACATGTCCAGCTTCGACATCTAGTAGTTGAAAGGCACTCACCTACAACCTTTTAGAGGGTCAGCTCATAGAGGACGCTGACACGGTCTGCTATGTACTCCTTCACCATCTTCCAAAATTTTTCCCTCCTTGTGACACTAGGCCGCGCATCAGGGTGAGAGTACTGGCGGGGTGTCATGAAACTGTCCAAGGCTCTGGAGAGTGTTGCCCTGCCTCTGTTGGAACTGCTATGTGTTCCCCTTGTCTCCCCTCCTCGGTTGGTCAAGGAATTACGGACTCTGCCGCCAGCGTTGTCAGATGGAAAGTTTTGGAGCAATTTTTCAACAAGGATCTTCTGGTATTACACCATTTTGCTCGTCCTCTCCACCACAGGAATGAGAGATGAGAAGTTCTATATGTAGCAGGGGTCGAGAAGGGTGAACAACCAGTAATCCGTGTTGTCTAAAATGCATATAATTTGCGGGTCGCGGGAAAGGCAGCCTAACGTGAAGTCATCCATGTGTGCCAGAGTACCAAAAGGCAAGACTTCGCTGTCATCATCAGGAGGATCATTCTCAATCTCCTCATCCTCTTCTGCCCACCCACGCAGAACAGATGGTGAGCTGACCCTGTAAAAGACTGTAGGTGAAAGCCTGCTGGTGAGCTGACCCTGTAAAAAATAATATGCGAGGGCCTGCTGGTGAGCTGACCCTGTAAAAGATTTTAGGTGTGGGCCTGCTGGTGAGCTGACCCTGTAAAATTTTTTAGGTGCGGGCCTGCTGGTGAGCTGACCCTCTAAAAGGTTGTAGGTGAGGGCCTGCAGGTGAGCTGACCCTCTAAAACATTATATGCGAGGGCCTTCAGATGATTTGACCCTGTAAAAGATTGTAGGTGAAGGCCTGCTGGTGAGCTGACCCTGTAAAACATTTTATACGAGGGCCTGCTGGTGAGCTGACCCTATAAAAAATTATATGCGAGGGCCTGCTGGTGAGCTGACCCTGTAAAACATTATATGCGAGGGCCTGCTGGTGAGCTGACCCTCTAAAAAATTATATGCGAGGGCCTGCTGGTGAGCTGACCGTGTAAAACATTATATGCGAGGGCCTGCTGGTGAGCTGACCCTGTAAAACATCATATGCGAGGGCCTGCTGGTGAGCTGACCCTCTAAAAAAATTATATGCGAGGGCCTGCTGGTAAGCTGACCCTGTAAAACATTGTAGGCGAGGGCCTGCTGGTGAGCTGACCCTGTAAAACATTATATGCGGAGGGTATATATGTGAGGGCATTATATGCGACGAATAAGCATGTGTTGATATGATGGAAGAGGAGAAGGAGGATGAGAAAAGGAATATTAAACCATATACCCTTGTTTGTGGTGGAAGGGGTGCATGGGAATACAGTGTATTCAGTACATTATAAACAACACATTTAAAGTGCCTTTATGTTCATCAGCTTTCCTCTGGTGGAGTCGAGAAGTCATGGTCAATCCAGGCCTTGTTCATTTTTATAAGAGTAAACCTGTCAGCATTTTCAGTTGACAGGTTGATACACTTATCTGCTATAATGCCACTAGCAGCACTAAATACCCACTCAGACAAAACGCTGGCGGCAGGGCAGGCCAGCACCTCCAAGGCGTAGAGCGCCAGTTTGTGCCACATGTCCAGCTTCAACACCTAGTAGTTGAAAGGCAGTGAGGGATCATAGAGGACTCTGACACGGTCTGCTATGTACTCCTTCACCATCTTCCAAAATTTTTCCCTCCTTGTGACACTAGGCCGTGCATCAGGGTGAGAGTACTGGCGGGGTGTCATGAAACTGTCCAAGGCTCTGGAGAGTGTTGCCCTGCCTCTGTTGGAACTGCTATGTGTTCCCCTTGTCTCCCCTCCTCGGTTGGCCAAGGAACTGCGGACTCTGCCGCCAGCGTTGGCAGATGGAAATGTTTGGAGCAATTTTTCAACAAGGACCTTCTGGTATTGCACCGTTTTGCTCGTCCTCTCCACTATAGGAATGAGAGATGAGAAGTTCTCTTTTTAGCGTGGGTCAAGAAGGGTGAACAAGCAGTAATCCATGTTGTCTAAAATGCGTATAACGCGCGGGTCGCAGGAAAGGCAGCCTAAAGTGAAGTCAGCCATGTGTGTCAGAGTACCAACAGGCAAGACTTCGCTGTCATCGTCAGGAGGATCACTCTCAATCTCCTCATCCTCTTCCTCCTCTTCTGCCCACCCATGCTGAACAGATGGAATTAAACTTCCATGGGTACTACCCCCTGAACCGTCTCCTGCTCCTCCTCCTCCTCTTCATTGTCCAATTCGCGCTGAGAAGACCTTCCCAGTAACTGCATTGGTCAGGGCACGTGTGATGTTACGGGACACATATTGGTGTAAAGCGGGCACGGCACACCTTGAAAAATAGTGGCGGCTGGGGACTGCGTAACGTCTAAATGGCAACATTTCCAGGGCCAGTAATTTGGAAAGCTGTGCATTTAGTGCTATGGCCTGTGGGTGGGTGGCTGGGTATTTTAGCTTGTGTTTAAAGGCCTGGGTAAGGACATTTGGACGCTGCACTGGGACACGGACGTGGATGTGGTCGCTGATGATGCTTGCAAAGGTCCAGGTGCAGGGCGGGAGGCATCCGGGCCTGCGCCTCTGACAGGGGAATGGCCAGCACGTAACATAGGGGAAGAGGAGGCAGTGGTGTGACCCACAGACACAGATTGTGGACCCAGGCGTTCGCCCCACTTATTACGGTGCTTGGATGCCATGTGGCGGATCATGCTGGTGGTGTTGAGGTTGCTAGTGTTCACACCCCTGCTCATTTTCGTATGGCACAGGTTGCAAGCTACTATTCTTTTGTTGTCCGCACTTTTCTCAAAAAAGCGCCGTATTGCGGAACATCTACCCCTTGGCAAGGGAGATTTCCGCAAGGGTGTGCTCCGTGGAACAGTTGCTGGCCTGTTTGATGTGGCCCGCCTTCTCCCTTTTGTCACCCCACTGCCTCTTCCAGCCTCTTGCAGCGCTGCAGATCCCTCCCCCTCTGTACTGCTGTCCTCGCTTGGCTTTCCACCTTCCCAGGCATCGTCCACCACCTCCTCTTCCACTTCCTCACTCTGATCATCCTCCTGATTTGTTGACCTAACCACAACCTCAGTGATTGACAACTGTGTCTTATCCTCTTCATTAACCTTGAGACAGTAATTGCGGTTCACTCATTGGCAACTGTGTCTCAACATCATCCACCTTATTAAACACTAATTGCCGTTCCCCACCGTCATGTTCTTGTGACTGTGGATGCTCAAGAGGTTGGGAATCAGGGCACAAGGTCTCATGTCCCTCTTCAAGCGTGCTTGGTGAGAGGGCCAAATCAAGTAATGGCGATGAAAAGAGGTCCTCGGAATATCCGAGTGTGGGATCACTTGTTTGGCCAGACTGTACATGATGGGAGGAAGGAGGATCAGGGTGAGGATTGTGTTGACCAGACTCCTGGCTACTGAGACTGGACTTGGTAGAAGACAGGGTGGTGCTAAACCAACTGGAAGCATTATGTGCTGCAATCCAACCGACGACCTGCTCGCACTGGGCTGACTTCGCAAGTGTTGTCCTGCGCCGCCCTGCAAACTGGGACATGAAGCTAGGTATCGTGGATGATTGTTTTTCTTGTGCTCTGGCAGCAGGCACAGTGTCTCAGCGCCCAGGGCCACGGCCTCTGTGTGCACCATCAGCATCACGGACACTTCCCCGTCCTTTACTGCTCGCCTTCTTCATTTTAAATGTGATATATGCTTGAAAGTATGTCACACGTACAGTAGCGTAGGATTTGGAAGTGTATGCGCAAAAAAATTTACAAAGGTATTTGTGATGAGGAAACATTATACAGGACAGGTACAACAGGTAATGTCACTGTTCGCAGTGTCTACAGAAAAAGTATACTGGATGTCACTGATATTTTAGGGATTTGCACACTTTTCACGGGAGATGTGGCACAAATAATTTAACTGTCCGCAGTGGCCTATTACACGGTATTTATCGCTAAAAATGTATATTGTTGCTGTCAGACACAATAGTCCTTAAAAGGACTTTTGGGTCTCTGAACAGTTTTTTGTATAAAAATCTTCCTATTACACTCCCTACACTGTCTGTCCCTTCCTATGCACAGCTCTCCCTAACACTGAGCAATTTAACGCAGGTTGCGCTACAAACATATATTGCTGCTGTCACACACAATAGTCCTTACAAGGACTTTTGGGTCTCTGAACCATTTTTGTACAAATAAAATATTCAATTACACTCCCTACACTCTATGACCCTTCCTATGGTCAGCTCTCCCTGACTAGGAATGAGCCGAACATGCGTCATCGCGGGTGCTATATAGCACCCGATGATGCGTTCCGGCCAGCCAATCACTGTAATGACAGTAGCCAACATGGCTACTGGCATTACAGTGAGGGCAGTACGTATCTGCATGTTTATTGAAATGTGCGGGGAGGAGACTCGAGCATGGTGCTCGAGCACATGCGGTACTCGGCCGAGTACCGCCATGTGCCGAGCATCGAGATGATCGAGCTGAACAGGTGTTCGGCCGAGCATGCTGGATCAACACTAGTGCATTACAATTGTGAAGTTAATAGGGTTCTCCAGAAATTAATAATAAAACATTACTGAAAATACTTAAATATTACTTAATTATGAATTCATTCCCAAATACCTTTCATTAGTTATAATGGCTAATTTTGTCTAAAAAGCAATCATCAAATAAAATGGCTTCAAATGATAGCAAGTTACTTTAGAACACTGAGCTACAGAGCTGCCTCATCCTCCTCTCTGCTCTGCTTGTCAGTGTTTATGGTCCTGAATACAGCTGATAAGATCTTCAGCTTAATCTCTGTAGGAATGAAGTTTATGAGGAGACATGAAGTACAAAGAGGAGGGTGGGAGTGTGGCTAATTACCAGCCACACTTGTATGCAGTCAGCTACATTACACGGCCCCACATTACCACAGTCTGTCCTAACCGTCCACTCTGTACATCTGTCTCCTCATGAACTCCATTCCTACAGAGATTCAGCTGAAGATCTTATCAGCTGTATTCAGGATCATAATCCCTGACAAGTAGAGTAGAGAGGAGGATGAGGCAGCTCTTTAGCTCAGTGTTGTGAAGTAACTCGCCCTTATGTGTAATTAAGACAGGTTCTGTGCTAATTAAAGTTATTTGGGAATATATTTATATTAAAGTAATATTTAAGTAAACTTCAAAAGAGTCTAATACATGCAGTGTGATGGTAAGAAGCACTATAGTTTTCCTTCTCAGGTGGTACCTTTGTTGGCACCCTTGTTTCCACAGGCTGCATATATTTCAAGATTTCCCTATATACTGAACAGATTAAAGCTTCTTGCTGTGATACCAGTATCTGCTGCAAATTTCACAAATATTTGACAGACAAGTTTGCAGGGATGGATAGACTTTACAACCAGGGCTACATTTAAATTTTTAACCTTGTGCTTTGTTACTTTATAAAATGTAAGAATGCAAACAAATAGTTTCAAGTTCTGAAATCTTTTCTGCTTTTGCAAATGTATTATTGAAATTTCCTGTTAATTGTATTGTCTCGGACAAGCCCTAAAGCACAGTTCTCTTTGGTGCTGGTCTGGTTCTCTGACCACTGTGTGCTTTACAAACAGCAGTGGTGATGTGCCATAATACAGCAAATAACTGCTACAGAAAGTCACTGTCCTCAATGGTCTACTGCTGAGGACAATGATTGGCTGCAGCGGTGATGTTCAAAATACTGTTTGGCCACTGTGCATGTCACATACCTGAAACCGCTGAGGAGAGTGACTACAATGGTCACATGCTATATACTGGCACTTCTGCCGTTTGAAAAGCACACAGCAGCAAGAAAACTGTACCAGTGCAGCAGAGAATAGCTTTGGAGAATAGGGTAAATATAGCATTTTAGGGCTTGTCCAAGACAGCCCCTTTAATCTAAAAAACTATTATGTACTGTAGTTATGCAATACTTTTCACTACATAAATTACTACACCTACCTGAAAAAGATCTTTCTAGGCATGTGCCTCAGAAAAGCTAGAGACATCATCATCCCTCATGTAGGGGGGAGAATGGAATGGTGAGTTCCATTCCATCTAAGGATAGCTCTGCCATATACCCTGGCACCTGCTGGTGAACCAGACACATTACATGAACATAACAATTTCAAGATAGTAAAATCAATGCACACTTAAGAAGGACCTGGAAATAAATGCACAGAATGACATTGGTGTTAGCAATAAAAGACAGTAGCAGAGTGAAAGAATAGTAACACCACTCTGGGGTGGGGGGGCACATGGCTCCAGTTCTCATGATCAGTGGGCGTCTCAGAGGTTATAACTGGAATACCCCTTTAAGGTCAGATTTCTCTGGCCTCTGTCGGTGCACTAAAGAGGTCAGTGATTGGGTGCAGTAGTCACACGTTGTCAATGTTATGTCACTGCCGGGAAAACAGACCCTTGAAGGGAGAACCAGAGCTGCAGTGCACGATCTGTCTGGTAAATAATCACTTATTCTTTATTACAGGTTGACCCCCTGAGTTGACCAGTTTTCTCTTGAAACCAGACAACCCATTTAATGTATGTTTATGGTGTTGAGGAAAAATGGAACTCAAAATCCTCTACACAGATGACTGATATACATGCTGGTTTCTTAGAGCTGCCACTAGAGGGAGCTCAGAAGCTTGCTACATTGAACTTAATAATAAAACAGTAAATAGTAAGTGCCTGCATTTAATCACCATCTGTTCAGAGACCAGCTTCCCTCCTGCTCTGTTACTTTGGGTTCTGGCAGCGTAGACCTGCCAGCCTCTCTCCCCTTCTTTCCAGTGGACCTTGCTGTCAGAGTTGCTTTGTCCCTCCACATAGGCTGCATCCTGCTTCTTGCTGGCTAGACCTCTATTGCTCTGTTTGTAGGGTGCGCAAACTCCCTCCGGCTCACAAAGTGCCATCAAAGTGCACCCTAATTTTCACCAGCCTTTGGCTGTCTATTTTTGGGAAAGTGCCTGAGCAATAGGTTCCAGTTTTCTAGTTCCTGCAAAGATGTGCTGTTTATGTTCATTTGCCAGTGTACTGACTACTGTCTGTTTTCTGGATTTTGACTCTTGTTGCCTGTTTCGACTTCTGCCCGATCTCCATATTGGCCATGAGCTGCTTGCCCTGACCTTGGACTGTTCACTAGGTTTCACGTACTCTGCCTGCCCTGACATTGGCCTGTCTCTGACTACAGTTTTGTCTGATCCCTCAGTGTTCTGTTCTGATCCCTCTCCACCCCCCGTGGGTCAGCAGTTACTCAAACAGAGACTGCCCCAAGAGGTAGTGATCTGGTGGTTCCCCTGCAGCAAAGTTCAAAATGTCTGTAATGGCTCTTTCACACTTGCATTCTTGTGTTCCGGCATAGAGTTCCGTCGTTGGGGCTCTATGCCGGAAGAATCCTGATCAGGATTATCCCCATGCATTCTGAATGGAGATAAATCCGTTCAGGATGCATCAGGATGTCTTCAGTTCCGGAACGGAACGTTTTTTGGCCGGAGAAAATACCGCAGCATGCTGCGCTTTTTGCTCCGGTCAAAAATCCTGAACACTTGCCGCAAGGCCGGATCCGGAATTAATGCCCATTGAAAGGCATTAATCCGGATCCGGCCTTAAGCTAAACGTCGTTTCGGCGCATTACCGGATACGACGTTTAGCTTTTTCTGAATGGTTACCATGGCTGCCAGGACGCTAAAGTCCTGTTTGCCATGGTAAAGTGTAGTGGGGAGCGGGGGAGCAGTATAGTTACCGTCCGTGCGGCTCCCGGGGCGCTTCAGAGTGACGTCAGGGCGCCCCACGCTCATGGATGACGTGTCGCATGGATCACGTCATCCATGCGCATGGGGCGCTCTGACGTCATTCTGGAGCGCCCCGGGAGCCGCACGAACGGTAAGTTTACTGCTCCCCTGCTCCCCACTACTACTATGGCAGCCAGGACTTTAATAGCGTCCTGGGTGCCATAGTAACACTGAAAGCATTTTGAAGACGGATCCGTCTTCAAATGCTTTCAGTTCACTTGCGGTGTTACGGATCCGGCGGGCACCTCCGGCAAATGGAGTACACGACGGACCCGGACAACGCAAGTGTTAAAGAGGCCTAAAGGGGTGAATACCAAGGGGTCCTTGGGAGTAGCCCCAAGCCAAAACTGTTCAAAGGACACAGTGGGTCCACACCTGCTACGTAAGAGATGTATTAAGAAAATAGTCAGCACAGATCTTTGGATAAAAAAATGAAGCATCTATGGTGGATGGTAAATATAAAAAACTTATAAGTATGAAGTATACATAATTCCATCCTAGTGTTTGTATCTGCAAATCATTTTAATAAAACAGGATGAAGTGAAATTTGATCTTGCTTTGTGGTCTGACTGGTGTATGCTACTTTTAACACAGTTAAAAAATAATTATGCATTCTCAAATGGGACTAACCAAATTAACAATCAGCTTACATAACGTAATATAAAAGGATGCAGTTACAATTATTCTTCAGGTAGTTCCTGTACAATGCTGCAAATGAGCATTATAAAAACTAAAGTCTTGTACTTTAGGAGAACAATATAGGGATCTGTTCACATCACATTTTGTGAAAAATATTCTGGCAAAGCTCCTAGTGCATACAGTATATCAAACATACCCTTAAGGCCCTATTCATCTAATGGAGGCCAAGAGTTTCCTTTTGGGCAGGTATACATCACCTATTTTTGTAATTCATAGAAAAGTATCGTCAACTACACATTTTTATGTGGAGGCAAAATGTTTACCAAGTGGCATATGTTTTTATATGGAAGTTTATGTGTGACATATGTCACTGTATGCCTATATAGTAGCATATGCTGACATCTTCTATCTCTGCTTGCTAGATTTTTCTTTTTAATGTGCTGGTCATGTGAAGATCACAGCTTGCTAGAAGGCACGGCTCTGAAACTGCTTACTAACTGTAAAGAGCTGTGCACATGCATGTTCATCAAATGTCCAGGACATATGAATATTGATTGATCGAAAGTAGAGAGATTTTATTGATGGTTAGTACTAACAACTACATTTAAAGGGATTCTCCTACCCATAAAATATGTTTAAATAAAGGATCATGTAAAATAGTTAAAAGCAGCCTTGACATCTAACAAGAAAAACATGTATCCTAACTGTGTTACCATTGACCTTGATGCCACAGCAATGCCACTTAAAGAACAACTCCCGCAAACATTTTTATTCTCCGACCTGTTAGAAAGGTACTTGATGTAATCTGTAGTGAATGTAATCTTCTCATCAGTGACTGTATTTGTGAGTTATCCCCTCCCTTCTGATTCTTAGCTGTGTCTGATCTCCAACTAACACAGACAGGAAGTCAGTTCTCTTCATTCCTATGAGACTGACATTGAGGCTCCCATAAGAATACATAGAGAAACTGCCCACACATAAGATGCTGTGTTATTTGGAAAGTCTGATTGCTGGTCACATGACACAGGCGAGAAGCAGAAAGGAGGGGATAACTCACAAATACAGATACTGGTAAGAAAATTACCTTCACTACAGATTACATCATATACCTTTCTAGCAGGTAAGAGAATATATTTTTTCACCCGGGAATTCTACTTTAAAGGGAACCTGTCATGTAGATATTTGATTATAATCTAACTAATTATATACAATCATTAACTACTAAAAAGTACCTTAGATGTATTCACTTACTGGTGTGACAGATAGTTACCTCATAATATACACACAAAGATGCCTCATGCCGCACGCTAATGAGCTGATTTGAGTCCAGCGTGATGTCATTGAGTCCAGCATTTATTTAATTAACAGCTATAGCCACTCCCCTGCCCACCTGCTGCTGATTCATATGGAGAAAAACTGTCATTCAGCAGCAGGTAGGCGGGGAGAGTCAGGAGCTCATGAATATTCAGGACTCATCATTATCAGCTGGAGCTTTTCAATACAAGATGTTGGCAGATTGACTGGGTCAATTAAAGGGAACCTATCACCGGGATTTTGTGTATAGAGCTGAGCACATGGGTTGCTAGATGGCCGCTAGCACATCCGCAATACCGAGTCCCCATAGCTCTGTGTGCTTTTATTGTGTAAAAAAACTGATTTGATACATATGCAAATTAACCTGAGATGAGTCCTGTACGTGAGATGAGTCAGGGACAGGACTCATCTCAGGTTAATTTGCATATGTATCAAATCGTTTTTTTACACAATAAAAGCACACAGAGCTATGGGGACTGGGTATTGCGGATGTGCTAGCGGCCATCTAGCAACCCACGTCCTCAGCTCTATACACAAAATCCAGGTGACAGGTTCCCTTTAAAGAAAGTGACCCAGCATTTTGCTAAGAGAATCAGTCACTTATTTATGTTGCCCTTAGTTAGGACACCATAAAACTGGTGACAGGTTCCCTTTAAGTTAAAATGTAGCTCTGTAACTGTTCACTGGGAACACTATGCTATGTTTATGTATGCTATTATATCTCCTTGCACTTAAAGGGGTTGTCTTACCTCATTAAGGCCCCTTTCACATGAGTGAGTTCCACGCATTGGACTCAAAGCATGTGTCAACGAGAGCACCCGTCTTGACCTCCCAGGACTGACGGGGGTCGCATAGCATTTTATTGATTTATGATGCTATGTAACCCTTACAGTTCTGGAATGTATTGGATAACACTGACCTAAGGGAAAATACAAATGAAAAGTGCACTGAAAACAAAAATGTGCCACTGTTAGGTCATCCCTTGGTTTTCAGTCACACAAATGCCATCATTGGCATTGGCAGTGAAGACCAGTACTCTATAAAAAATTAAAATTCTTCAAAATAGACAAAACTATTTGTAAAGCTGTAATAAATAAATTAGCTCCCAAAAATGTGAGAGAAAATATCCAAAAAGATCCCATGTGAATGTAAATCTTAGAGAAAAGGTTGCTGATCTGTAAAGAAACACTAATCATTGAAATTGACACAAAATATGAGAAACCTACTTACTTACGTTTCAGTGCACGGTTGTTCCGGGACGGTTGCCATGCTGACCAGCCAAGCTTCAGCTGATTAACCAATTAGTGAGTCTAGATGCAAGGCCATTCAGGTCCCTGGCTTGGCATCCAACCCCAGAGCTAGATGGAGGATTTAGGTTAGGCACTTACTGCTTGTTAGTGCCTGTGATTCTTTGATTCTTGGCTCCAGTTTGTTCTTTGTGCTTCATTTCTGTGGACCATTGTGTATATTGATCTCAGCTTGTTTCAGGATATACCCCTTGTTTACTGACTAGGCTTCTATTGATTTTCCTGATTTACTGTTTGGCTTGTTCTACTCTCCTGCTACTCCTTGGCATCTGATAGGTCTGCTACCTATGTGCTTGCGCATGTTTTTTGCTGCCTTACTCTGCAGATGTAAACTGGGACCCTAGCAGCAAAATCCAATTGGTCTCATCACAAGCTTTTGTGAACACCTAGGGGTAGCCTTAGACCTAACTATCGTACTAACCAGAGTGGTGAAGGAAGATACGTAGCAGAGTTAGGGTTTGCTGGTGGCGGTTCCAGATACACAGATATAGTTAAATTCAGGACATGCTGTGGCCTCCCAACCGTCCCGCCGGATCTGAGACAGTTGTATATTAATGATGGCCACAACATTACACTTATCAACTGCATAAGTGGTTAAAGCAGCCCTGTCTGAATTCGCAACAAATACATAAGTAATTCTTCCATACTGTATGTGCCCATGAATATCAGCTAAACACCATTCCTTCTCACAACTCTATGTCTAAGGGCTTGTTCACACGATAGTTGCCCCTCCTTGCCCATGCTGTGGACCGCAAATTGCAGTCCACAATGCAAGGGCACCGGCCGTGGGGCTGCCGCATGCGGATCGCGATCCTATTCACTTGAATGTGGTCCGCGATCCATCCGTTCCACAAAAAGATAGAGCAAGTTCTATCTTTTTGCGGTGCGGAGGCACGGAACGGAACCCATTCGTTCCATTCTGCACCGCATCTCCGAATTTGTGGACCCATTCAAGTAAATGGGTCTGCATCCGTGATGCGGAATGCACATGGCCGGTGACCCGTGTATTGTGGACCCGCCAACAGTCGTGTGAATGAGCCCTTACTGTGAGGAAAAATGTCTGCCCCAACTATCTTCAATTGAAAACAATTGCTATTAATCACCTCCACTTGGCTAACATCTTTCAGTTGTCTGCCATGTGGAAATAGAAGAGAGAAGGAAGAAATCAAAGTTCTTAACTAGGCAGATTTCTACCTGGGAATGTGTGCGAATTGACAATTGAATGTGTGCGAATTGACCTGTTTAAGATTTGTCACACAGGCAGATAATTGCCTAAATGAACAGCCAGAAGAACAATCAAATTGTTTATGTGGCCAGTTTTGTTTGCAGTATTATTGGACGCAACATCCCCTCTTTACACGAGGAGATGTGCGGCTGAAATGGGGAACAAAGTGGCAGGTTTGCTATTCTGGATATATCCCTAAGGAAGCTGCTAGTAGACATGATTTAAGAGAGATTAGGTTATCTCTCTCTTCCTCAAGCCACGGCAAAAGCACACCTCAGAAAAAAGACAATGCCGCAGCACTCTGCAAACACAAATAAAGTACAATAATGCCATAATTATAGAAAACATTCTGGTGCTAATGCTATGCTTATTATGCAATGTTGAGATTCTTGGCAAATACATTTTGTACAAAATTATTTGGGCCCATCTGCCAAACGTCAAGGCGATCTCTGTAAGACGGGAACCTAACAGATGGCACATTCTACCTGTTATGTGCCATAATGGCCACCATAAAATTCAGGGAGTTCAGTTTCCGCATGCATGCTGGGTTCACTCTGTGCTTTACCATTTTTGGTGCCATAACGCCCTCCATTAAATCCAGGGATGCAGGTACCAACATGTATACTGAGCCCACTCTATACTTTTCCTGGTGCCAGATGGCACATTCTACCTGTTATGTGCCATAATGGCCACCATAAAATTCAGGGAGTTCAGTTTCCGCATGCATGCTGGGTTCACTCTGCGCTTCACTCTGCGCTTTACCATTTTTGGTGCCATAACGCCCTCCATTAAATCTAGGGATGCAGGTACCAACATGCATACTGAGCCCACTCTATACTTCTCCTGGTGCCAGATGGCTTTTAATAAATACAATGAGAGCAGGCTACAGCTTTATACTTACTCTAATAAAATCAGCCTATAGGGCAGACAGGCGGGTCAGGAGTGCAAGACCAACAGGAGTCAGCCACCCCTCCAGCTCCAGTACAACTGCAAAAAAAGTGGGTCAGTCAGCACATCCCAATGTGCAGGTGCACGCTGCCATGGCTAGAAACACAAAGAAAAAAAGACAATGCAACAGCACTCTGCAAACCAAATAAAGTACAATAATGCCATAATTATAGAAGTGAGTGGGCTAAGCATGCGTGTTGATACCTGCATCCCTGCATTTAATGGAGGCTGTTATGGCACCAAAAGTGGTAAAAAGCAGAGTGGACACAGCATGCATGTGGAACCGCCACTCCTTGAATTTAATGGTGGCCATTATGGCACATAACAGGTAGCATTTAGTGTTAGGTTCCCGTCTTACAGAGATCACCTTGACGTTTGACAGACGGGCCCAAATAATTTTGTACGAAAATGTATTTGCCAACAATCTCAAAGTTGCAAAATAATGGCATTATTGTACTTTATTTGTGTTTGCACAGTGCTGCTGCATTGTCCTTTTTCCCCCTGTATGTTTCTAGCCATGGCAGCGTGCACCTGCATATTGGGATGTGCTGACTGACCCTCTTTTTTTTGCAGTTGTACAAAAGCACACGTAAAATGTTTTACAAGTGTCCATATTCTTTGATAATGTTCTTTACTACACAGATATCCAACATTTTTCACTTCACAATGGTTGTTTCTCATAAGACGTCCTGTTTAGCATGTCTCCTTCAAGTCTACAGTCGTGGCCAAAAGTTTTAAGAATGACAAAAATATTAGTTTTCACAAAGTTTGCTGCTAAACTGCTTTTAGATCTTTGTTTCAGTTGTTTCTGTGATGTAGAAAAATATAATTACACGCACTTCATACGTTTCAAAGGCTTTTATCGACAATTACATGACATTTATGCAAAGAGTCAGGACCTCTGCAATTCGACTGGGCATGCTCTCAATCAACTTCTGGGCCAATTCCTGACTGATAGCAACCCATTCTTTCATAATCACTTCTTGGAGTTTGTCAGAATTAGTGGGTTTTTGTTTGTCCACCCGCCTCTTGAGGATTGACCAGAAGTTCTCAATGGGATTAAGATCTGGGGAGTTTCCAGGCCATGGACCCAAAATGTCAACATTTTGGTCCCCGAGCCACTTAGTTATCACTTTTGCCTTATGGCACGGTGCTCCATCGTGCTGGAAAATGCATTGTTCTTCACCAAACTGTTGTTGGATTGTTGGAAGAAGTTGCTGTTGGAGGGTGTTTTGGTACCATTCTTTATTCATGGCTGTGTTTTTGGGCAAAATTGTGAGTGAGCCCACTCCCTTGGATGAGAAGCAACCCCACACATGAATGGTCTCAGGATGCTTTACTGTTGGCATGACACAGGACTGATGGTAGCGCTCACCTTTTCTTCTCCGGACAAGCCTTTTTCCAGATGCCCCAAACAATCGGAAAGAGGCTTCATTGGAGAATATGACTTTGCCCCAGTCCTCAGCAGTCCATTCACCATAATTTCTGCAGAAGATCCATCTGTCCATGATGTTTTCTTTGGAGAGAAGTGGCTTCTTTGCTGCCCTTCTTGACACCAGGCCATCTTCCAAAAGTCTTCGCCTCACTGTGCGTGCAGATGCACTCACACCTGCCTGCTGCCATTCCTGAGCAAGCTCTGCACTGGTGGCACTCCGATCCCGCAGCTGAATTCTCTTTAGGAGACGATCCTGGCGCTTGCTGGACTTTCTTGGACGCCCTGAAGCCTTCTTAACAAGAATTGAACCTCTTTCCTTGAAGTTCTTGATGATCCTATAAATTGTTGATTGAGGTGCAATCTTAGTAGCCACAATATCCTTGCCTGTGAAGCCATTTTTATGCAACGCAATGATGGCTGCACGCGTTTCTTTGCAGGTCACCATGGTTAACAATGGAAGAACAATGATTTCAAGCATCACCATCCTTTTAACATGTCAAGTCTGCCATTTTAACCCAATCAGCCTGACATAATGATCTCCAGCCTTGTGCTTGTCAACATTCTCACCTGAGTTAACAAGACGATTACTGAAATGATCTCAGCAGGTCCTTTAATGACAGCAATGAAATGCAGTGGAAAGTTTTTTTTGGAATTAAGTTAATTTTCATGGCAAAGAAGGACTATGCAATTCATCTGATCACTCTTCATAACATTCTGGAGTACATGCAAATTGCTATTATAAAAACTTAAGCAGAAACTTTTCCAATTTCCAATATTTATGTAATTCTCCAAACTTTTGGCCACGACTGTACAAAAGCCATTTGTCACTCAACAGCATTTTATTCTCTTACCAAACACAGCCATTGACCTGACTTTAAGATATATGACAAAGTGGAAAAGTATGAGTAGTCATGTGCAGTGATGGCCAGTTCGCAGTGTTCGCCGACGAACACATACGATCTGCCATCTTTATTCCCAAGTCCGGCGATGCAGAGGTAAGTCCTTACCTGTGCCTGCGCCGCGAGCTGCTCTGAAACACATGCGGTCACCGGGAGCAGGCAGTTCCGAGAACAGCCTTCATCGGGCTGTTCTTGCAACTGCCTGCTCCCGGTGACCGCATCTGTTTCAGAGCGGCTCGCGGCACAGGCACAGGTAAGGACTTACCTCTGCATCGCCGGACTTGGGAGTGAAGATGGCAGATCGCATGTGTTCGTCGGCGAACACTGTGAACTGGCCATCACTGGTCATGTGTTAGGAATATTTAAAGGGGGTTTCCAAGAGTTTGATATTGATGACCTATTGTCTGGATAGGTCATCAATATCAGATCACTGGGGGTCCGACACTCAGGACTCCTGCTGATCAGCTGTTTAAGGAGGCTACTGTCTCCCTGCAGTTTACCAAGCACAGCACCGTCCAAGCTGCGCTTAGGCCACGTGACCGATGAACATGATGTCACTGGCCTAGGAACAGGCCGTGACACTCACTGGAGCACCGCGGTCTCTTGAAACAGCTGATCAATGATAGTGAAAGATTCTCCCCATAAATGAGGGACTATCGGCTGAAGGGGACAAAGCACACAGCACAGGTATGACATTACATTAAGGTGCTCTCTCCCTAAGGAGACTTAGTTCCCCCTTACCAGGTAGATAATACTCAGCTTAGTTATAGTGAAATGAGTGAAAAGCATTACAATGCAAAAGGTGAAATCCGTGGAAATGCTCTACATGATAGACATGCTAAAATCCAACTGGATATTTTCTTCTTCCTGTAAATGAGGCTTTGAAAACTCTATTAACTAGCATTGTGCTGCCATTGATTGCAGATTTCTGGTGCAGCTGCCGCAACAAGTCTGCCACAATTGAATGTGGCCTAATGTATTGATTAATATAAGGACAGTTACAATGGGGGGATGATTGGAATGTACTCAGGAATTTTCAAACTGTTTATTCTTCCATGACTGGGCAATGTTAATAAAAAATCGGATAATGGTCAGTAGAATTTTCCTGTCTTTTATATATGCTGATCATATAACAATAAATTTGACAGTTTTTCTGACAGATAAAAAATTGGGTTATTGATTAAAATACATTGTGTTATACAAATAATTCTGCAGTGATATTGCACAACACCATAAAAGGTTTTTCCAGGACCCAAATATTGATGACCTATCCTCAAGGATAGGTCATCAATATCAGATTGCTGTGGCCTCTTCATTGACTACAAAGCACAGCACCTTCCTTTGTATAGTGGTCACGCTCGGTACTGCAGCTCAGTCCATTCACTTGAAATGAACTGAGCAGCAGAAAGGCAATGTGTATGATGGGCGTGACATCAGAGTGTTAGACCCTCTATCATATGATGCCTGATAGGGTATATAAACCAATCCCACCATGTTCATGGGATGTTAATTTCTATAACTTTACTTGAGTTTATATTTGTAATAATATTCTTTTATTTCTTAACAGGTGGAGTAATAATATCATTTACAGTCTCCATTGCAATTGGACTGATAATTGGAGGTTTGATATGGGTTCTAATCACATGCTTGTCCCGCCGGCGTGCCAGTGCAGCTATTTCCCCAAGAATGACGAGCTCATCAAGTCGCCGTCCCAGAACTTCTTCTCAAAACCAGGCATCGAATAGATCTGGGTTTTATCGTAACAGTAGCTGTGAACGTAGGAGCAACCTCAGCCTAGCCAGCCTGACTTTTCAACGGCAGACTTCACAAGAGCAGCCTGATCCATTTACAAGAAAACCTAGCTTCAGAGCATCCACTTTTCATCCATTTTTACAATCTGCTCCTCTAGCGGTTGAAGCTGAAAGTCAACTTGTTACTCTACCTCGTGCCAACAGCACATCGCCAACAATTAACACCACTGGCAACTTTGGACGTCCTGACTTTCACTGGTCTAGCAATAGCCTACGTCTTGGTCTCGCAACTCACACACCACCTCCAGCCTATGAAAGTATCATTAAAGCTTTTCCTGACCCTTGAAAATTGTTGGATTGTTGTAAAAAACACTCACACAGTTCATTACACTAAAAGTTCAAGGCAAAAAAAAAAACATCTACAAACTGTACAAGAAAAATTAGGTTGCTACAAACGTCATCAATGTTGGGTCGGCATTTGACTCACTTTTTAATTGTGCAGTGTAGAACAGCTACGTAAATATTGACATTGAATCAACAGTATGCCGCTGGCAACTGCTTGTTGGAATGGTTTGCTTTCTTCAGATAACCATTTGCATTGCACAGCAAAAGCTTTACATTTAATATTGTATTTTGTATACCTTTCAATCATGGAAAACGTGAGATGCGGGAGGCATGTGGTCAACACCTGTTTAAAAATTCATTTTGAATTGATAGTTGATTGGAAATAGTGATGCAAGGGCCATTATTATTTGGAAACTGCTGGACTTATATATGTTCCACACCCACATGGTTTTCAGCTGCACTGCATCTACATATCATAATAATAACGCAAGGGACCTGATTTGGGTAGAGGTATACTTATACACGGAACCACTATAAGCCTCAAGGGCTCATTTCCTCACATGACCCAGATCAATGTAAAGCACTAAAATGTAACTTTTATTGATATATTTATTTTTAAAAAACGTGAGCCTAGAAAAGTATTTAAAACGTCCTGTTCACTGCAAACAGCATCTGATGAACGTATGCTGCTTGTGGTGGAGATGTGCACTCTGTCCTACACACTGCAGCAATGGTCACTCTCCTGGCCTGTTGGTCAGTTACTGCACTGACACATGTAAAGAGCTGAGGCTTTACTCGCTGGTTCCAGATTAGCTACCTAGATGATTAGCTATCACCTCAAAGTGCATTCGCTAATGCTGCCTGTATTGGCGGCTAGCTAGCTAACTGATATATCTAGGTAGTTGACACACACTAAGAATTGCTCATTGTTGTTAGACTATCTGACTGACCCATGAGATAGCGGCAGAGGAACTGACTCAATAGTGCTAGCTGAAATTGCAATCCGACAACCTATACGCTAAAGCTGCAGCAGTGGAAGAGATTTTAAAACCTAAGTCTGCCCCCCTACATGTTTCGCTGGTGACCTGGCTTCCTCAGGGGTAACGGGCAGAATTGAAGGCGCTTGCCGCCAATGAGATATATAAGAGGTACTATTGTTGATGAATAGGAAAATAAGCCAATGAAAGTACCCCAACATCATCTGTGAAAAGGTGAGTCGGGTTATAGGCACAACTTACCGTGCTTGAAATCCCTCCCATATCGCCGTATGGCTAATCAAAGTGCAGCGGAGGTGGTGCCCGAGTCAGGTGCTGGGCGCAGGGGCGCTGCGCACCGACTTAGAGACATCCGGGAGCCAAGTACTGTACAGCGCATGCTCGGCGCAGCATCGAGATGCGCATGGACTTAGAAGAATCCAAGAGCCAAGCACTGTTCTGCGCATGCTCTATGCGGTGTCGGGATGCGCACGGACTTAGAACCGGGAGCCAACTGCAATGCTGCGCATGCTCTGCGCGGCATGGGGATGCGCCCGGACTTTGAAATAAGTGAAGGATGGTGCACTACCCAATGCACTGCCCTATGGTGACCCTAAGGTGATCCTTGTGGATTTTAATTCATAGAGCAAAGCACATTGTATTGTGAGGTATATCACATGCACTTCAAATAACTGAGTTTCGTTATACATAATTAACGCTCTGTCACAGAAACCAAATATAGGGTGTGCTCAACATTATCAAGGAAGAAATATACAGTTTATAAACTCTCTGATTTGATATTGTTTCTTGTCCAGGGGGTTTGTGAAAATCTTAGTCTTTTTCAGGAAGGGACAAAAAGTACATCGGTCACAAGGGAAGGCACCCACCACCTTTGATTTTAATCAGGTTGTTTTTTTTGGTTCTAATTGATAGAGGCTATGGACTAATATGTCAGAGGTTTTTCCCCCTCCGATGTGTAATGCTGGGTCGTGTAGTGATAACATCTCTCAGATCGTTATCTGCCTGAAATACATGCCAGTATTAATTTAGGATTTGGTATACTTGATGATTCCGGGCATCATATGTGCCAATACATCTGATAATTTTGGAGGTTAAAACCTTAGGTGCACTGCATAATGTGTCCTACACGTGCATAGGCCCTGTGTAGGACCTTTTTGGGGTAGCCCCTTGCTCTAAATCTGTGGTAAAGATTATCACACTCACGACTGAAGCTAGAATCCTCAGTGTAATTTCTCCTGGCTCTGATGTATTGGCCCATTGGGATGCCTTTCTTTAGAGATTGAGGGTGGTAACTCTGCCAGTGCAGCAGATTATTCATAGCAGTTTTTTAAAAATAAATATATTAATAAAAGTTAAATTTTAGTGCTTTACATTGATCTGGGTCAAGTGAGGTAATGAGCCCTTGAGGCTTATAGTGTTTCCGTGCATCTACATATCAGTCACAACATGGGACTGTACCCTTAGGCTATCATTATTTTCTTATAAAATTAAATGGGAAATACAAATTCAAAATATGATGTTCCCTTTTCGGCATCTAGACCAAAAGTATGGAATGGAGACTTAATGTGTTACAACCTGTGGCTATTTGTCAACCACCAAAAAAATGGGCTTATGGTGTGGTCCATACAGAACAATTGTGGTTGGTTTGCAAAATAGAGTGAACCAACCATACATACCCTCATTCCCTACAAAAAGAAAGAACAACATCTTTACTTCCAAGAGTAGAAGAAGGTTGAAACAATGGATGGACTTACAACTTGGTTAGGAATAGTTACATAGCGCAACTTTTTTTTTTAAATGTCATTATAAGTGCATGCCATATATTCTCCTAGAATACCAGCCACATATGCTCCATAAAAGTGTAAGTGCCCAGAATGACATGTTAATTTTACCCCATAGAACCATTGATTTTCAATACCCACTAGGCTGCCAGTACACATAGCAGTATCATCTACCTTGGTTTTGCAATCTGGCTCTGCAGCTTAATGTGTCTCACCTGTACAATCCATATGACCAAAAATGCATTACAAAACTGTGGAAATTTAAGGGTAAACTGTGTGTGGCTTTGCCATGCCTTTCTTGCTACATGGCACGCTATCACTATATGAATAGGGCAGTCTTAAGTTAGCTTTGGAAGTATAATCTATGTATGACATCTGTAGCTATGAAAAACCGTATTACTGGAAACAATATGCAATACAATATTAAAATTTTAATTTAGCTTTTGATCCTTAAAAAAAATCTTGCATGAAAAACTTTTTTATTCTATTTATTTTTTTTGTATCTAATATCGCATTTATATAGAATGCATTGCTCTACTATTTTCTTATGAAGTACAATGTAACAATCAAGTATGTCTTCTACCATGTTTTGCAAAGTGGTTCTTATAATTTCTAGAGGAAATGTGTAAATATTGTAAGCAGTGCTGTAATTAATTTAGTCATTTGTAATAAAAATGCAGAAAACTTTCCTAAATCAATCAAGTTTCCTTTTACAACAATATACTCATTTTGAAAACACGGAAATATATTGAAGGTAGAGATGAGTGAATTTCACAAAATTTGTTTCGGGTTGAATAAATTGGTTTCCTATAAATTAGATCTGATTCAAAACAGTACAAACTTCTTCAAGATCTTTTGGTTTCAAATGTTTTATTGATGAACAAACAAAATAAAGAATTCAGGATCATGTATGATGTGCGAATAGGATACAGCCCCAAGCAGGGGGGCACGAATAAGGAAAAAATGACATTAATGAGTATTAATTTAGTACAGGATTAAACAATCAATAAAAGGAAACATGAATGCAGTATAACATCAAAATACATCAACTAATCCACAGTTAGGGTATGGCCACATGGAGCATCTATAATATGGTTGGGTTGTGGCCGTGCTGCAGTCATTGACAATGAAGGCCAACTATAAAGTGCAGCCTTCATTAGTTAAATAAAAGGCAGCTGTGGGTTATTTAGCCACGCGGTTCTTGACCGCAGCATGGCCGCAACATGACTGTATCATGACTGTACCCTTATAGTGAATTGTGCACAATGGAAATTAAGCTGGGGCTTAGCAATAAGGGTAAGACAGAACAAGGAAAGTTCGACCAGAAAGGAGGTCCAACCTGAAGAAATGTGTAGTAAGTCATATGGGAGGAGGACAGCTACAGTTGACACACTTTTAGGTAATTATAAACAGTATCACCCTGAATTGCCACAAATTTCGCAAAAATTGCGATTTTATCTATCCTGTGCTTAACTTCAGAAATTAAAATGTTTGGGGTTTGCCATTTAGCTGCAATATGTACACCTGCAGCTGAAACAATGAATTGTAGTACTGTTATGCCAAAGGGTTTGTCCCCTAAAAGATAAACTGCGAGTATCTTATAGTATAACAGGAGGTACCCAAAAATATCAGAGATGATGGAACGAATGGATAATAAGAGGGTGTTCACAATGGGTCAGGCCCACCAGATAGGGTACATTGATCCAACTGTATCGCAGCCCTTGAAAGAAACTGGTAAGACTGAATATTGTTGAGGCATTCTAGCACCAAACTTATAAAACTTTGAGAGATGTCTCCACCAGAGTCACCTGTCAGCTGCCTTTACTAACAGTGGTGCAACAGGTATGCCATTTAGATAAAAGTGTTTGTGAATAGATGTCCTCCTCCCACCTACCCACAAAGGGTGATTTCTGATCCATAGGCAAGATCTTTAAAGCCAAGACACCCTTAGTAATGTCAAAATGACAGAAATATACACTCACCTAAAGAATTATTAGGAACACCTGTTCTATTTCTCATTAATGCAATTATCCAGTCAACCAATCACATGGCAGTTGCTTCAATGCATTTAGGGGTGTGGTCCTGGTGAAGACAATCTCCTGAACTCCAAACTGAATGTCAGAATGGGAAAGAAAGGTGATTTAAGCAATTTTGAGCGTGGCATGGTTGTTGGTGCCAGACGGGCCGGTCTGAGTATTTCACAATCTGCTCAGTTACTGGGATTTTCACGCACAACCATTTCTAGGGTTTACAAAGAATGGTGTGAAAAGGGAAAAACATCCAGTATGCGGCAGTCCTGTGGGCAAAAATGCCTTGTGGATGCTAGAGGTCAGAGGAGAATGGGCCGACTGATTCAAGCTGATAGAAGAGCAACGTTGACTGAAATAACCACTCGTTACAACCGAGGTATGCAACAAAGCATTTGTGAAGCCACAACACGCACAACCTTGAGGCGGATGGGCTACAACAGCAGAAGACCCCACCGGGTACCACTCATCTCCACTACAAATAGGAAAAAGAGGCTACAATTTGAACGAGCTCACCAAAATTGGACTGTTGAAGACTGGAAAAATGTTGCCTGGTCTGATGAGTCTCGATTTCTGTTGAGACATTCAAATGGTAGAGTCCGAATTTGGCGTAAACAGAATGAGAACATGTATCCATCCTCTGATGGCTACTTCCAGCAGGATAATGCACCATGTCACAAAGCTCGAATCATTTCAAATTGGTTTCTTGAACATGACAATGAGTTCACTGTACTAAAATGGCCCCCACAGTCACCAGATCTCAACCCAATAGAGCATCTTTGGGATGTGGTGGAATGGGAGCTTCGTGCCCTGGATGTGCATCCCTCAAATCTCCATCAACTGCAAGATGCTATCCTATCAATATGGGCCAACATTTCTAAAGAATGCTATCAGCACCTTGTTGAATCAATGCCACGTGGAATTAAGGCAGTTCTGAAGGCAAAAGGGGGTCCAACACCATATTAGTATGGTGTTCCTAATAATTCTTTAGGTGAGTGTATATAGCTATGGGTGAACGTAAGGTAGTTGTGGAAAGAAAAAGCCTGTTTAAAAACACACTGTACTGTTGGACTTTTTTTTGAATAAAAAAAAAGGTGCAATAGTTATCCCTTTTGGTGCCAGATGCCTTCTTCTCTGTCTTCTGAAGTATAAAGTGGTGCCCAGCTATTCATGAGGGATTAGTTCCAAAAGTTTCAGATATCTTTTGATAAATTCATAACAAATTTGATTTGTGCTGAATCAATTTGCACATGTCTAATTAAAGGGCTAGTGTAACGGATCTCCTGGCACCCCGACTGGGTACCTCCGTTGATGAATGCTCCTAGTGCTTCCCGAGGGCTCCAAGCACTCCACTTGACACCGTAAGCACTGCAAACCCACGAACCGCCGCAGCTTGGTTGGGATCTCGCCATCTTCTACCCACCCTGGACCTACAACAAGGCTTCCAGGTTCCAGTGGGTGAACCTCTC
Source organism: Bufo bufo (assembly GCF_905171765.1). Lineage (NCBI taxonomy): Eukaryota > Metazoa > Chordata > Amphibia > Anura > Bufonidae > Bufo > Bufo bufo. Next base: position 472,338,368 of record NC_053392.1, on the reverse strand, counting down.
TTCCTTCAGAGAGTGAAGCAGGAACAAGTTCTTAAAAGAGCTCAGGGATTATAGCCAGGGGAGTATACAGCGTATAGCATTCTCCAGTGTAGATGCAGCCTTTTCCCCCACACACATGAGACGAGGCTCAGAAACTCTTTAATGGGGCTTATTCTGCCACAGATGTACGTTAGAGATTATCCCCTGATTGGTTGTGAGTGATAGCCCCTGTACAAGCAATGGTAGATAGCTGAACTCACTAATATCTCCAGATATAGGCACCAGTTGCATGTGATGATCCAGTGAGGAGAATACAATGGTGAAGCTTTGATCATTTATTGATTTGCCTTGAAAACAAATGCAGGGAAATGAAGGTATACAGGGAGGATATTAGAGGTCAAAAAGAATAGCTCTCACCAGGTTGAAGGTCTGCGACAAAGAGGAAGTACGAAGAACCTTACAGAGGATGTGATGTCACAAAAGAGGGAGGAGAGCAATGCAATGGAAATTACATAACACATTATAAATGGTATTATAAGAATAACCACAGGGTGGCAGCGTTACACAACATAGTAAATAATAATATAATGCAAACACAAACAATTGTAGAATGAATACAAGAATAAAGGCTGGAACAGCACACTCCCCGTCTGAAATCCTTGGATTTCACTATATATGCAACTACAAAATGTCCATGAAATGTTGGAACCTGAAAGACAAAAAACAAACAAAGAGAACATATTGGAAATGGTGAACTGGAACAGTCCAACGCCTTGAGTCTTCTGGTTGCCAGGAATAAAGTTCCTCAAGTAAAAAATCATTCCTCTACGGGTAAGAGGAGAACAATCTCAGATGCAGGCCTGATAAAGGATTTGGGATGGCCTTGTTTTGCGATGGTCACTTCCACCTTGCGAGCTTTGCCATCTTCACTGATGAAGACCTTTGAGATGAGTCCCATGGGCCAAGAGTTTCTTTCCACGTTCTGGTCTTTCATGAGTACAAGATCTCCTATCTGTAAGTTTGGCTTGACCTGTTGCCACTTTCTACGTGCTTGCAGAAGCGTTAAGTACTCTTTTTTCCACCTGCTCCAGAAACAGTTGGCCAGATGTTGAACGTGCTTCCACTGTTTCAGATATATGTTACTAGAAGAAGACTCTTCAGGTGGATTAGGAACAGATCCAAACTTCTGAGTGAGAAGAGTTGCTGGAGTGAGAATAGCAGGGGATTCTGGATCCATAGATACAGGTACAAGAGGTCTTGAGTTGACAATAGCGGATACCTCAGCCAGGAAGGTAGTCAAAGTCTCATGGGTGAGCCTTGAGAAGTTTGAGTCCATCAGCATACAGTCCAATATTTTGCGGGTGATGCCTATCATTCTTTCCCATGAACCGCCCATATGAGAGGCATGCGGGGGGTTAAAGATCCATGTACAACCATTATTGGCTAAGTAGTCTTGAACTGGTTTAGAGTCAATTTGCAACTCTCGACAGGCTCCTATGAAGTTGGTTCCACAGTCAGATCTTATTTGCTTTACTGGTCCTCTGATGGCGAGGAATCGTCTTAAAGCATTGATGAAGCTAGAAGCGTCCATGGATTCTATTGCTTCAATGTGTATAGCACGTACACTTAAGCATGTAAACAACACTGCCCATCGTTTGCTTTCTGCATGACCACCTCTGGTCTTATGTGCAGTGACTGTCCATGGCCCAAAGACGTCCAGACCAACATAAGTGAACGGTGGTTCGGTGCTTGTCCTATCAACTGGCAAATCAGACATTTGTTGATGTTGTAATTTTCCTCTCGCCTTGCGACAGTTAATGCAATGGTGAATAATATGAGCAACCTGTCTTTTTGCTCCCACTATCCAAAGACCTGCGGCTCTTAAAGCGCCCTCAGTGAAATGTAGGCCTTGATGCTGGACTCTTTCGTGATAATGCCGTATCAACAGTGTAGTAACGTGGTGTTTGGCAGGAATAATGAGGGGATTCATTTCTGCAATCTCTAGCTTAGCCTTGTTTAGGCGACCACCAACTCTCAGCATGCCACGATCATCAATTACTGGTTTCAAGTTGACAATGGGGCTGCCTTTTGGTATATCTTGCTTGTCATGTATACATTTCAGTTCCATTTTAAAGGCACTCTGCTGTACGTTACGTATCACAAGCAATTCACTTAGAATAATGTCTTCTGCCGTTAGAGGTTTATGGCACAGGTGCCAACTGCGACAGTCAGTGTTATGCTTCTCAGCATGAAAACAGTGAACAATGTGGACTAACCTTGCAATGATGTGAATGAGTCTTGACCATCTAGAGAAGCGTTCAAAGCGATGACAGCCCAAGCCAGCGCTCCTTTCAGACTTGGTGATGAAGGTACTAACTTCAGGCCGAATCTCTGGATCTTCATGAGGGTCCTGGAGACTGAAGACGTCTTGGATAGGAGTTTCTTCATTCTGGTTCAGCAGAAACTCTGGACCTGTCAACCAAGAAGAAGTTGCAGAGACTCTTCCAGATGCCGGTCTGGTGGCGCAATCTTGTGTCCTTTTGAGCAGATCTATGGCCTCCTCCGCTGTAGGGAAGGATTTGAGTGCGTCGTCCACATAGAAGTCTCTGACGACAAAGTTTCTGGCATGTTCCCCAAATTCTGACTCACCATCTAAGGCAGCCCTACGTAGGCCATATGTAGCAACAGCAGGTGAAGGACTGTTACCAAACACGTGCACCTTCATGCGGCATTCAACCATTTCTTTGCTGGTGTCATTGTCTCTATGCCAAAGAAACCTGAGGTAGTTTCTATGATCTTGCCGCACGATAAAGCAATGGAACATTTGTTCAATGTCAGCAGTAATGGCAACTGGCTCCTTTCTGAATCTCATGAGCACTCCCACCAGATTATTGGTCAGGTTTGGACCGGTGAGAAGGACGTCGTTCAGAGATACGCCGTTATGTTTGGCACTTGAATCGAATACCACTCTAATTTGGTTTGGCTTCCGTGGGTGATATACCCCAAAGGATGGAAGGTACCAGCATTCTTCATGCTCTTGTAAGGGTGGAGCCAGCTCTGCATGATCATTGCAAAATATTTTTTCCATGAAGGCCACAAAATGACTTTTCATTTCTGGTTTGTTTTTTAACGTACGTTGCAAGGAGATGAATCTGGAGAGTGCTTGTTCCCGGTTGTCAGGGAGTCTGGCTCTTACAGCACGGAAAGGTAAAGGTGCAACCCAGTGGTTAGATGCATCTTTGAAGAATTCATCGTCCATTATTTTAATAAACTCTTTGTCATCCATGGACAAGGCCAGTTTGTCGTAGTCTGGTGTTGTACAAAACACAGTTTTTCCTAAGTTGTCATAACTGGTAGGAATGATGTCTGGTGTCTTTAAGAGGTTAGAAAGCCTTTCCTTCACCTCATAATGATGAACACATGGCTTAAAATGAGATGTGCGACCACTGTTGAGCACAAAGGTTCTGAAGGAGTTCACTTGAGATGGTTTGTGGCTTTTATTTATACATACATCGCCCACGATTACCCAGCCTAAATCGAGTCTCTGTGCATATGGGGCATTATCAGGACCGTTGCATTGTTCACGTACCTTGTGGACCCTCAGAATGTCTCTCCCGAGCAGAAGTAGGATGTCAGCATTCATGTCCATAGGGAGGATCTCACTAGCTAGATGTTTCAAGTGGGAATGATGATATGCAGCTTCTGGAGTAGGATTTCATCTCTTTCATCTGGTATTTGGTCGCATTCAATTAACGTTGGCAAGGGTATATGAACGTTCCCTTTTATGGAGGAGATAAGGTATCCAGTGGCTCTTCTGCCATAAGTCTCTACACGACCAGAACAAGTGTTGAGTGTATATGGTGTTGCTTCTCCTGCTATGCCGAAAATCTCAAAGAATTTAGGTTTTGCCAGAGACCTATTGCTTTGTTCATCAATAATTGCGTACATTCTGATGGCTCTTTCAGATTGCCCTTCTGGGTAGACGTTGACCAAACACACCTTTGCACAGCACTTAGAATCAGCCTCCTTGCCACATATCGCCATACAGGAAGAGGAAATAGTAGTTGTAGCTAATTCTTGAGCCGGTGGCTCCCCGCCATGAAGTGCGACGGCATTGGTTGCAGCTTGAGATGGTGCGTTGTCTGAAGGCAAGGTAGGATGCATTGCTGTAACGTGCTTGTCACTGTTGCATTCTGCACACTTGATAATAACCTTACAGTCTTTCGCCATATGATTAGATAAGGCACAACACTTGTAACACACTCCAAGCTCTTTGAGTATCTCTCTGCGTTCTTGCAAGGTCTTTGCCCTGAGCCCACGACACTCCTTTAAAGGATGAGGTCTTTTATGGATGGGGCACATGTGGTTAGGGTCCTTTTCTTTGAGGACAGGGTATTCCTTCCTAGTAGTGCAGGTTGACATGAGTGGAACATTGGTTTTCCTAACGGATACTGTCCCCCTTAAGTCTCTACGTTTATTTGTGGTGTTGTCATACCTTGAACATGAGGATGAAGCAGGTAGAGTGGATTCAGTGAAGTCAAAGCTGGGGTCATTCTTCTTCCGAGCTTGGTCACTGATGAATCTGGTAAAATAAGAGAAAGAGGGAAAAGACACATTGTGTTCTCTCTTATATCTGGAGCCCTGGTCTGCCCATTTCTCTTGCATGCCATGTGGTAGTTTCGACACTATTGGATTGACGCCATGTGCGGTATCAAGGTAACTCAGTCCTGGCAGACGTGGGTCCATTTTTGCCAATTCAAGTTCTTTTAGTAGGTCGCTCAGATCCTGGAGTTTAAGATTGTCTTTGCCAGTTATCCTTGGGAAGGCTTGAAGTCTCCTGAATAAGGCACTTTCTATAGCTTCTGGACTGCCATAGGTCTGTTCAAGTCTCCCCCATGCTGCAGCGAGACCTTCCTCTGAGTGGCCTGCATGAACCACTCTTAATGTCTTTATGCGTTCTGCAGATTCTGGGCCTAACCATTTGATGAGCAAGTCAAGTTCCTCCATGGCGGTGAGGTTTATGTCACCGATTACTGCTTTAAAGGTCGATTTCCAGGCCCTGTAGTTTTCGGCACGGTCATCAAACCTTGAGAGACTGATGTTAATCAGCTCCCTGCGCATCATGTATCTGGCAAAGTCTGACATGTCTGATCTCCCATTCCATATTGCGGTATTGCATTGTGGTGTCTCTAGAGCATGTGGGGGCTCTGGCAGATAAGGTTGAGATTGATCAGGATGGAATGATGTGGCATAAGGATTAAGCTGCGGTTTAGTCTCTGGATGATCAGCCTGCTTGGTGCTAGATATTACCTTATTACTGGGCTGTGATGATTTCTGGTACTCTGTAGGTTCGCCCAGTTGGTGAGCTAGAAGTGGCGTTGGTGCATGCGATTTAGCAGGAGGAGTAGGCAATGGTTGCCTTAGAACATACCTGGCAGTGCGGTCGGCTGGGTCTTCCTCTTCTTCTGGAACGAAACAGTCTGGGCCGGTACCTTGGCCTAATGCTTGCTCGAGGACCTTTAGTTTAGCTAAGGTAGCTGCTTCTTCCCTTTCTGTCTGGAGGATCTTTAGCTGGGCTTCTGTCTCAGCCTCCATTTCTGCTATCTTAGCCTCCATTTCTGCTTTCTTCTTCGTAATCTCCGCCTCCTTCTTAGCAAAGGAACTTCTTACGCTAGCTTCCTCTGCTTCTGCCCGGACTTCTATAAGCTTGTCATGCAAGGCTGACCTTCCGGAACGAGAGGTTTTGGAAGATGAAAGGGTATGTTTACTTGAAGTTGATCGATGGGATCTCGCCTCCTGTAAATGTGCGATGCGGAGTTCTGCCTTGCTCTTAGCATCTTGTACTAGGGCATCCTTCTCTTCAAGGAGATTCTTTCTCTCACTCAGCTCCTCTGAGGCTTCGTCAAAATCAGAGTCGCTCAGGAAAGTGATGTACTTAGCAGAGAGTCGTTGATAGTGGACATAGGAGTTAGTTAAGCGATTCAACGTTGTGGTTAACTTTGTTGGGTCGTTGTTATATCATAAAAGAGCTGCTATATAGTGTTCAGTTCTCTGCCATAAATCGTTTAAATTGTCACTGAACTCTTCTTTGGTCGTCTCAAAGTTCTCTCTAATCTTTTGTGTTGGCTTGATAACACGTTTAGATCGTACTGCTTGTTCTTCAGTTAACATGGACTCTGCTTCCTGCATATCTGAGTTTTTGGGAGCAGGGTGACTTTCTGTATGTTCAGTTACTGAGAGATCCACTAAGCCTCTTGTGGACATGTTGTTCCTATTTAAGCGGTACTGTCTCTTTAAGAGGGTATTCCAGCTTGTGCACTGTGCTTATGCAGCCACGTGCGTGTAAGATGGCGTACAGCTCTAAGCTCGCTGGCAGACTGTGTGTAGACATGCAAGACTGTAGATTAAGCTTCTTTTTGACTATTCTGCCACAGATGTACGTTAGAGATTATCCCCTGATTGGTTGTGAGTGATAGCCCCTGTACAAGCAATGGTAGATAGCTGAACTCACTAATATCTCCAGATATAGGCACCAGTTGCATGTGATGATCCAGTGAGGAGAATACAATGGTGAAGCTTTGATCATTTATTGATTTGCCTTGAAAACAAATGCAGGGAAATGAAGGTATACAGGGAGGATATTAGAGGTCAAAAAGAATAGCTCTCACCAGGTTGAAGGTCTGCGACAAAGAGGAAGTACGAAGGACCTTACAGAGGATGTGATGTCACAAAAGAGGGAGGAGAGCAATGCAATGGAAATTACATAACACATTATAAATGGTATTATAAGAATAACCACAGGGTGGCAGCGTTACACAACATAGTAAATAATAATATAATGCAAACACAAACAATTGTAGAATGAATACAAGAATAAAGGCTGGAACAGCACAGGGCTACATGTCAGCCTTTTATGCAGGTCATCCAGTAAGGGACACTCCCCTGGGGACCTTGTGGAAGACTGAGACAGTTTTTACATTAGCCAATCACATGCAATTACAGTATGGAAACACTCCCAGCAACTGTACACAACCCCCCCTGTGCCTGTGATACAATTAACAAACACAATGGACTCTGTCTGTGATACAATAAAAAAATGCAATGGGCTCTGCCTGTGGTATAATTACCAAACACAGTGGGCTAACTTAACCACTCACAGGCAGAAAACACAAATTTTTCCCCAAAACACAGAAAACACTGCAAAGCCCCACGTATCCCCATAAATTATACATCCCTGGATAGCTCTGATCTGGGCGAACAACATATCCAGAAATCACCCAGATCCGAGCAGGGGTTCCTGAATTCCATGGAAGCCACATTTGACCGACCGCAAGCATGGTTTTCTTGCCCAAAACAGTTCCACAGATTTAGGCTGTGTGGCCGGTCTACCTTCTCCTTCAAAGTTTAGTATATGGTCCATAATCCTGGGACAAAAGGCTTGCAAACAGGCCCCTCCAAAAGCCAGTGGCAAGGTTATTTCCGCCACAAATCTCCCCCTCCAGGGAAGACTAACCAGGTACCTGACCTCACGCCAGTCTGAGTTAGTCTGGCAGCCCACCCACAACCAAATACTGGACCTGTTGAATTTGGTAGCCTATCTCTGTCCAGTGAGTCCACCAAGGTTGTGTGGGTAACTGGTACTCCCGGTCTCTGTGTTGCTCTCTGGCTGGGAGTGGAGGTTGCTTTGTGGGCAGGGATCAGCGGTACTCTGCCCTGGTGCCAGCGCTTCAGCTGGGCAAACTGGTGAGCAGTCCTGCCCGGTAACAAAGGGACAGGTAGGGCAGAGGCCAGCGTCGCTCTGCCCGGATGCCAGCGCTTCTGCTGGGGTAGCCTATGGTTAGTCAGGCTTTGGACAAGAGGAAAGGGGAGGGCAGAGGCTGACTGCGATCTGCCCAGATTCCAGCTCTTCCGCTGGGATGTGGTCAGGGAATCCTACCCCCAGGACCTGGTTGCGGATCTGCTGTGGAGAGGAGGAATCACTTACCTCCTCCTCCTGGCATTCCTGCGGGGTTGGTTGGGGATCTGTACCGGCCGTCCAGCACCCCTTTGGGTCTGGTGCAGAGACCGCAGTCCCATCTGCATCATCGGAGTTAGGGGTGCTGTCCCCCTGTGGTTGGGGAGAGAGACCGGTTGTCTCCTCTCCCTGCAAGGTACACTGATGATGGGGAAGGGAGACGCTCTCCTCTCCCTGCAAGGTACACTGCCGCTGGGGAAGGGAGACGATGCTCTCCTCTCCCTGCAAAACATACTGCCGCTGGGGAGCAGTACCGACTGTACCTACTCCCTGAAACTCCGGCTGCCATTGGGGATCTGGGCCGATCGCCCAGCATCCCTGTAGGGCCAGTGGAGAGACCTCGGTCCCATCTCCACCTGCCATATGGAGTTCCCCCCAGAACCCGTCTATCAGGTCCCCTACCTCTGTAGCTGGTAATGAAGTGGGGGATACCTCAGCCGGGTCTTCCCCGCTGCAGAGCTTTTAGTCTGGGACTGCCATCCAACTCTCCTGCAGGGTATTCTCATTTACGTGGAGCAGATGCCGGTAGTCCTGCTCCAGCCCCCACTCCAGTGTCATTAAATATTCCAAGTCTGGTGTCCCCTCGTTGGGGTCAGCCCAATCTTGCATACCCTCCCTAGATGTCATAAAATCAGGTCTATGTAGTGCTCCCAAACTCTGGTTCTGTGAAAACCTCCCACAAAAGGCCAGGGCCATCGTAATCATACCCTTCCAGGTTGTTGTGCTCCGCCGTCCAGGGTGTATGCCAAGCGGTATACCACCAGAACGCCTGGTAGGCATTCTCCAGCCACAGCTCCTGTTGCACCCGGAGCTCAAGCTCCTTCACCCACTCCTCCAGGGGCTGCTCTTCCAGGAGGGTCATCCGTAGGGCCATTCGCATCTGCCATCGCTGGTCCTTGCTGTGGAGTCTCTCACCGTGCTGACGCTGTACACCCTCCAGGGCCTCATACCAGATGCCTTTCTGGACTGTATCCTGATCGATCAGTTCCTCCTCTTCGTGTCGGGATGCTGTACAGGGACAAGCGTTGCCCTCAATTTTGTAACTCCACGAACGGTGTCTCTGAACTGCTTCTCCTCGCACTAGGATGCCATCCCACTGTTGCCACCACTGTAATAAATCTCCTGGTACCCGACTGGGTACCTCCGTGATGGATACTCCTAGTGCTTCCCGAAGGCTCCAAGCACCACTTGACACCATAAGCACTGCCGAACCCACGAACCGCAGCAGCTTGGTTGTGATCTCGCCATCTTCTACCCACCCTGGACCTACGACAAGGCTTCCAGGTTCCAGTGGGTGAACCTCTCTTCCTTCAGAGAGCGATGCAGGAACAAGCTCTTATAAGAGCTCAGGGATTATAAAAAGGGAAGCATACAGCATAAAGAATTCCCCAGTGTAGATGCAGCCTTTTCCCCACACACATGAGACAAGGCTCTATGTTGAGGGTAATACAGAAACTCTTTAATGCGGCTACATGTCAGTCTTTTATGCAGGTCTTCCAGCAAGGGACACTCCGCTGGGGACCTTGTGGAAGACTGAGACAGTTTTAACATCCGCCAATCACATGCATTTACAGTATGGAAACACTCCCAGCAATTGTACACCCCCCCCCTCTTCCTGTGATACAATTAACAAACACAATGGGCTCTGCCTGTATACAATTACAAAACACAATGGGCTAACCTAATCACTCACAGGCAGAAAACACACATTTTTCCCCAAAACACAGAAAATACTGCAAAGCCCCACATATCCCCATAAATTATACATCCCTGGATAGCACTGATCTTGGCAAACAACATATCCAGAAATCACCCAGATCCGAACAGGGGTTCCCGAATTCCATGGAAGTCACATATGACCGACCGCAAGCATGGCTTTCCTGCCCAAAACAGTTCCACAGGTTGGGCCATAATCCTGAGGCAAAAGGCTGGCAAACAGGCCCCTCCAAAACCCAGTGGCGAGGTTATTTCCGCCACAGCTAGCATGTTCTATCACTTCCTGATCTGTGAAGCACAACTACACATTCTAAACTCTTTTTAGAATAAAAAGGTTACAATTAGGCTTGAGCGAATCTAGCTTCGGATCATAGATCCAAAGTCGATTTGTTAAAAAAATTCATTGATAATGCTGTTTCTGTACAGTATTAAAATGCATGGGCTCCGTGTAGGCAAACTTTGTCTCGACCCAAGTCGAGCGAGACTTCTGTGAATGACTTCGATATTCCTATTTATGTATTTAAACACATTTTAAAATAGGAATCAGAAGTTGGCTTTGGTACCGAGGTACCCGCCAGTACTGAAGCCGACTTCAAATACCTATTTTAAAATGTTTTTATATATGCAGATAGGAATACCGAAGTCATTCACTGAGATATTGAGCAACATTGCCTACATGGAGCCCATATATTTTAATGCTGTACGAAAACAGCATTATTAACAAAGTTTTTTAGCGAATTTGCTCAAGACTAGTTACAATACCTCAGCACCTCCATATTTTTTTTCTGCACTGTGACACTCACATTCACCTACTGAATTCACTTGGAAAATTCCTTTAAACTTTTTAGCCTTTCCCATAGTGAACATTCAGAACCTACATCACAGGCTGTTTGGGTTGTTCAAAGGGTCAACAGCTGAATGAAGAAACCTGTCTTAAGGAATACCAACAATGGCAGTAGTCATATTTTTTTTTAACAGGACCACAAAGGTTTGGGGCTTATATATTTGTCTGTGAAGGCCATTTTTAACAATATGTGAAACTGCATGGTGCCTTCAATGTTCAGTGATTTAATAAAATTCTGAGATAGGTAAGCAAGGTTATAAAACTGTAAAAAACTACAATAGTGGCTCACCCTCTCAGATAAATATATGGGTGCTCTGTCTGCGGCGCACCCTCCGCCGTATATATTCAAAAAGTACCATCAATAATAAAGGTGACAGGCACTAAATATCCCAGGGCTGCATAGATATGTCACTCAGATGTATATATGTACACATACGTAATTTATTCTACATAAAAACTTGTCAATTAAGTGTTGAATGAGAGACTTGCCTTCTTTTCCCTAACACCAAATATATGAGCTTCACACTTGGATATCTGAATATCTATACAACTATTATACCAATTGAACAAGACGTCTCTGCACACTTTATATTTATTTTTTATGCTATTTTTTATAAAAAAAATATTTTTATGTGTTTTTCAATGTGTAGTACAATAATATGGAAGGAATATACTAATCTATGAACTTATGGACTTACTGCTACAGAGCTACATTGTTTTTATTTTAATAATTATTTAGAAGATAAGTACTACTAACTATTTACTAATTGCTTAGAGTGTCCTGAATATCCATTCATCCAATATATAGCACATCATATATTTGCTTTAGTGGTCCGGACCTATTTTGTGCTTTTATTTATAAAAATCGCTGCTATACCAATTGTAGACCATAAATCAATCAAGGTACAAGAAAGAGCTATAAAGGGAGTGGAGAGAGAAGGAATGAAGTCCCCAGGATCGCAGCATTTCAGGCTAAGGAAGGAGTCTTGTGACAGGTTAGGTGTGGTGAAAGCTTCTGCAATACCGAAGACAGGGACCACTCAATTAGAAGCAATACGGTACCTTATTGATAGGTTAGGTGCGGTGAAAGCTTCTGCAACACTGGAGGCAGAGACCGCTCCCTTAGAAGGAATACAGTACCCTCTTAATACAAAGCATAGTCTATTTGGTCTGAATAGTAATTATTAGGGTGGTGATTGGATTTTGGTTTTATATGTAGGAGAATAAAACATAAGGAGTTTATACCCCTTTTTACCTCTTTTTATGATATTAGCGATACCCATGCATAGAGTGAGTTAGGGAATTTACATGAGTAGCAGCAGATAAGAAGGTTATACAGGATAACTGCTGGAATGCAAAGATGTTTTATATAATTTTATGGAACGCAAATTATAAGGAAATGTGTATCATTTAAATTTTTTATAGATAAAATGAAGCTGTTTTAATATTTTATGTGAGTAAAATGGAATGTAAGTACCAAACTGAGAACCCCTTATAAGAAAGGAATACCCGATTAATTTAGGGTGGGAAGCTTTGGTAAATCACGTGATTAGTGTGATGAAGCAATAATTACCGCCCATACGAAAATGAAACTATGACGCTCCAGATGAAGCAGGAGCGAAACCCGGGTTGGGCTGAAAGAAGAAATTTGAATGTACAATAAATTATTCCGAATATCCTGTCTTGCGGGTCTGCCCTATGTTCATGTTTAATTTGACGGAATAACATCAGCTCTGGATGCTGGTCGGTTCATAGATCGTGGGGGTTGGAGCCAAAGACTGAGATAAACAACTGCTGAAAGACCAGTGCTTTTGATCCATTCTCTACATGTGAATTTTCAGAGCGGACCCAAGCTTGTATGTATAGACTTTTATAATATACTGTAGGGAGATTGGACCTACTCCCTTTTACTGGGACTGCTGCTTAAGTGGTACTAGAAATAACACACAAAAAAATCCTTTTGTTTGATATTTTGAAATTTGTTCACACTTTGTTTGGTGGTAAAAGCAGAATTGCATTATGGATTCAGTTATCACGGGCCATAGTACAATTCTATGACGGAATGCATAACATAATTCCTTTAGAGGCATTCCGCTATTCATTCCGTCATAAGTAAATACTTAAAAAAGACCAAAAGTGGCCCACATGCCAAGACTTTACTAGTGGTACATCAATATGTATTGTGGCTAAATGGGGGGGGGGGGAACTATGGAAAAATCTAAGTACAAGCCCCTAGAGCATGAACAAAACCTAAACAAATAATGGAACTCACAAAGTACGAATAAAGAGTATCATATTTTATTAGTCACAAAGTATAAAAGACAATGTCATTTTAAAAGGAAAGGTAGCAGAGAGAAACACACCATCCTGGCAGAGGACAAGGTAGCTATATTAATATGTCATAAGCTCTTATGTAAGAGATTTTATACGGGTATGTCCCATACATAAATGATATAGCAGTAATAAATATCAGGTACCCATAATAGTTGACACCAGTCAAAATACAAAATAACAATAATATAATATCAGGGAATGAAATGACATGCTCCCCTTTTGCATGGAAAAACCTGGGACCTGTTGCATGGAACTTACCCAAAGCGCTGTGCCCACAACCAGGATGGTGCTACCACGATGCGCGTTTTGGCGTGCCTTCGTCTGGGGGCTGCAAAATAGATCTATCCCGTTTCCGTTATGCAGGGGAGTCCTCTCCTGCATAACGGAAATGGGATGGATCTGTTTTGCAGCCTATAGACTTCTATTATGACAGAATGAATAACGGAATGCCTATAAAGGCATTCCATTATGCATTCCGTCATAGTATTGCGTTATGGTCCATGGCAACGGAATTCATAACGCAATTCTGACTTAACCACCAAACGAATGAAATTTGCTCATCTCTAAAAATGACATCTGCCACCACTAGGGGACCGAATGGAGCATGTACAAAAACTTGAATAAGAACCGCATGTGTTATAAGTATGTAAGAAAATGGAGAATTATTAAATGCCATGCCATAACTTTTTCAGGTAATATGTGAAGCTTCTCCATATTAGGTGTGCTGTAATATTAAGTCCATTTTCATTTTGTTTGAGAAAATGGGCTTTTACAAATAACTTGACCGAGTGAAGCAATTCTTCTTCTGGAATGCAATTAAGTACAGGTTATCATATCTATATATCCACAAGTAGCTATACAACACAAATAATACAGACTGCTATATCTATTTCAGATTTTTCTTTATTAAATGTACAGCATAAATTATCATTCAGTCATCAAGAAGTATCCCACAAGGAATGCCAAGTAACCATTTCCTTATTCGAATTCAAAACAGGAAACATTCCTTCCTGAAACTAAAATGAAAATCACATTTGCCTGTTAAAGCATATACCACACAACCACTGGTCTTATACCCTATTAGGGAATATGGACATCATAGAGAGGGGTCAATCTCTGGACTCCCTTCTACGGGCAGTGAGCTCTTCACAAGCAGTGCCTTCCACTTGGGCTGACTCAATCCATTCATGACATTCATGGAATAAAATATGATGGGTAGATGGGCAACTCCAAAATACCAGTTCTTGTGGAATGTTCCTGGTATACAGTGTTCCTGGTAAAAGTGGTCTAAAAGAATAAAACCAGTAAACCAGGACAATGGTCATAGGTGTCCATGGTTCATTTATGTGTGCGGGTATTAATAGATAAAAAAGAAGGACTCGGATTGTATCCTCACACCTGGAATCACAGCACCAAGAGGAAGCATCAGAAAACACTGAGCAAGATATGAAGAAAGATTTGGTTTGTTTCCATTACAAACATACTGTACAATGACAGTACTCGTTAAATGGGACTATGGAGACAGTAAAAGAGCAAAAGCTGAACTCCCATTTTACAAGAAACTGATCAGACTGTAAATAAAAAATAATAATAATACTTTTAACCCCTTAAGGACCGGGTCATTTTTCACCTTGAGGACTAGACTGATTTTTGCAAATCTGACATGTGTCACTTTATGTGGTGATAACTATAAAACGCTTTTACTTATCCAAGCCATTCTGATATTGTACTTCATGACAGTGTTAAATTTGAATCAAAATAATTCTTTTAATTAATAAAAAATACCAAATGTACCAAAAATTTGGAAAAATTCGCAACTTTACAAATTTAAATTTCTCTGCTTTTAAAACAGATAGTGATACCTCCAAAAATTGTTATTACTTTACATTCTCCATATGTCTACTTCATGTTTGGATCATTTTGTGAATGCCATTTTATTTTTTGGGGACGTTAGAAGGCTTATAAATTTAGAAGCAAATCTTGATTTTTTTCTGAAAATTTTCAAAACCCACTTTTTAAGGACCAGTTCAGGTCTCTGAAGTCACTTTGTGAGGCCTACATAAAAGAAACCACCCAAAAATGACCCCATTTTAGAAACTACACCCCACAAGGTATTCAAAACAGATTTTACAAACTTTGTTAACCCTTTAGATGTTCCACAAGAATTTATGGAAAATGGAGATGAAATTTTAGAATTTCACTTTTTTGGCAGATTTTCCATTTTAATAATTTTTTCCTGCTAACAAAGCAAAGGTTAACAGCCAAACAAAACTCAATATTTATTGCCCTGATTCTGTAGCTTACAGAAACAGCCCATATGTGGTCAAAAACTGCTGTACGGGCACACGGCATGGCGCAGAAGGAAAGGAAAGCCATATGGTTTTTAGAAGGCAGATTTTGATGGACTGCTTTTTTGACACCATGTCCCATTTGAATCCACCCTGATGCACCCCTAGAGTAGAAACTACAAAAAAGTGACCCCATTTTAGAAACTACACCCATCAAGGTATGTATTCAAAATTGATTTTACAAACTTTGTTAACACTTTAGGTGTTCCACAAGAATTAATGGAAAATGGAGATGAAATTTCAGAATTTCACTATTTTGCCAGATTTTCCATTTTAATCCTTTTTTTTTCCAGTTACAAAGCAAGGGTTAACATCCAAACAAAACTCAATATTTATTGCCCTGATTCTGTAGTTTACAGAAACACCCCATATGTGGTCAAAAACTGCTGTATGCTGTATGGCCATACGGCAGGGCGCAGAATGAAAGGAACGCCACATGGTTTTTGGAGGGCAGATTTCACTGGGATAATTTTAACTTGCTATGTCACATTTGAAGACCCCCTGATGCACCCCTAGAGTAGAAACTACAAAAAAGTGACCCCATTTTGGAAACTATGGGATAATCTGGCAGTTTTGTTGGTACTATTTCAGGGTACAGGTGCTCTATATTACACTTTTTGTGAGGCAAGGTAACAAAAAAATAGCAGTTTTGCCACTGTTTTTATTTTTTGTTATTTACAACATTCATCTGACAGGTCAGGTCATGAGCTATTTTTATAGAACATGTTGTTACGGATGCGACAATACCAAATATGACTATGACTATGACTTTTTTGTTGTTGTTTGTTTCAGTTTTACATCATAATAAAGCATTTTTGAACAAAATTTTTTTTTAGTGTCTCCATATTCTGAAAGTAACTTTTATTTTTTTTGGCGAATGTCAGGGCTCATTTTTTCAGTATGAGATGACGGTTTGTTTGGTACAATTTTGGGGTGCATATGACTTTTTGATTGCTAGCTATTACACTTTTTGTGATTTAAGGTGACAAAATGGCTTTTTTACACTATTTTTTTACTGTGTTCACCTGAGGGGTTAAATAATGTGATATTTTTATAGAGAAGGTTTATACGGACGCGGAGATACGTAATATGTATACTTTTTTTTAAATTTATTTCAAGTTTTATACACTAATATCATTTTTTAAACAAAAAAAATAATCATGTTTTAGTGTCACCATAGTCTGAGAGCCATAGTTTTTTATTTTTTGGGCGATTCTCTTAG
Source organism: Bufo bufo (assembly GCF_905171765.1). NCBI lineage: Eukaryota > Metazoa > Chordata > Amphibia > Anura > Bufonidae > Bufo > Bufo bufo. Next base: position 472,321,911 of record NC_053392.1, on the reverse strand, counting down.
GTAGGGTATCATTTTTTGCGGGATGAGATGACGGTTTGATTGGTACAATTTTGATTGCTTGCTATTACACTTTTTGTGATGTAAGGTGACCAAAAAATTGCTTTTTTGACACCTTTTTTTTTTACGGTGTTCATCTGAGGGGTTAGGTCATGTGGTATTTTTATAGAGAAGGTTTTTACGGACACGGTGATATCTTAAAAGGAATACTTATTTATATTTTTATATTTAACGCAATAAAAGCATTTTTGAAACAAAAAAATCATGTTTTAGTGTCTCCATAGACTGAGAGCCATAGTTTTTTTTTATTTTTTGGGCGATTGTCCTATGTAGGGGCTCATTTTTTGCAGGATGAGGTGACTATTAGATTGGTACTATTTTTGGGGGCATATGCCTTTTTGATTTCTTGGTGTTGCACTTTTAGTGATATAATCAACAAGGTAAAAGAGGAAAGAATATTTAAAAGAAGAAAAACTGCTACAAGAGGACATAGTTTTAAATTAGAGGGGCAAAGGTTTAAAAGTAATATCAGGAAGTATTACTTTACTGAGAGAGTAGTGGATGCAGAACTGGCAGCTGCAAATACAGTGGAGGAGTTTAAGCATGCATGGGATAGGCATAAGGCCATCCTTCATATAAGATAAAGCCAGGGGCTATCCATAGTATTTAGTATATTGGGCAGACTAGATGGGCCAAATGGTTCTTATCTGCCGACACATTCTATGTTTCTATAAGGTGACAAAAATTGCATTTTTTTTTACACAGTTTTTATTTTTTATGATGTCTATCAGACGGGGTGGATCATGTAATATATTTATAGAGCCGGTCGTTACGGACGCGGCGATACCTAATATGTCTGGTTTTTCATATATTTTTTTTTATTATAAAATCAGGAGAAAGGGGTGTTTTTTGTTTTTTTAACTTGAAACTTAATTTTTTTATTCAAAACACTTTTTTTTTTAAACTTCATTTCTGTCCCACTTCTGTCCCACTTTTGGGGTTCTGATCCCCTCTGCAATGAATTACAATACATCTGTATTTTAATGCATTTCCTGTTCGTGTACTACAGTGAGTAGTACACAAACAGGTTGCCTAGGAGACCCAGCCTGAGGCTGGATCTCCTGGGCACCCGTAGAAGGCAGGTCCCCATGCCGTGCAGGGCATTGGGCAGCCTCTGCATTGCATCGGGCTGCCTTGTCACGCATCGGGTCCCCGCCACAGCAGCTACCAGGAACTGCCGGACCCCTGCAGTGATCGGTGCCCATCCGATCATCCCGCCGTGCATGTACGGCGGAATGCATTCTGGCAATGCATCCCCCGCCGTACATGCACGGCGTTCTGCGTTAAGGGGTGTACTGCATTAAGTTGATTATGATTTGGATTGGATTGAAGAAAGTATTCAATGAGACAAGTAGCTGTATTCTTTTACTGCAACAAGGTGAAAGAAATATCTTGAATTATTAAAGGGGTTGTGTCACCTCTCGCTTGGATATGTCATCAATGTCATCTAGGAGCCCCCAAAGTGAATGAGAGTGCACCATGCATGAGCAGCCACACTCCATTAATTTCTGAGGGAGTTCCAAAAATAGCAGAGTGAGTCCCATTTCAGAAGTCTCATAGAAATGAATGGAGAGTGCACTGCGTTCCCCCATTCAGTTCTATGGGACTGCTAGAAATAACCAAGCCAGCACTCGGTTATTTTAAGAACTGTCACAGAAATGAATGAAGGGTGGTGCACATGCGCAATGCACCCTCGTTCACTTTGGGGGCTCTGTTCTAGAGATGGATGAGGGTCTCAGAGCAATATGCCAGCAATGTCTGAGGTGAGACAACCCCATTCAAGATTTTAAGACCTTCAGAACCATTACATATCTTCATGTCCACCACAAACTCTTTGTTGATGTAGGTGTTCAATGAAGAAGGCATCTCTAAGCCTAGCCTGTCTTGCTTCCAAGTTTTAACTTCACCTGTCTCTAATTTTCATATCGTCTGTGCTCCATATAACCTTTTCGTCGTAATGCTTCACCCTATTTCTATTCAGATATGTTAAAGGGGTCTCATCATGGACAATCTATAGGATATGCCCCCATTGCCTTATTGGTATGGGTCCCACCGCTGGAACTTGCACCTATATCAAGAACGGAGCCCCGCAAGGTGGTGGCTGGAGGACTCCGGTCTGGCCACCACCAACCAGCTCCCCACAGAAGTGAATGGGAGTGTACCGAGCATGCGCAGCCCCCACTCCCATTCATTTCTATGGGGCCGATGGCCGCAGGCCCCATAGAAAATAAATGGAGGGCGGCTGCACATGCATGCGCAGTGCACACTCCTTCACTTGCGGGGCTCCGTTCTCCATATAGGTGCGGGTCCCAGTGGTGGGACCCACACCTATAAGACAATGGTGGCAAATCCTAGCGATATCCCCCCATTTGTCTCTATAGTGAAAATCTGATGAACCATTATAGGGGCTTTTCTATGGGGGGTTTGAGCAACTACTGATCCTTGCTTACACTAGAAGGCACCAGTGTTATAAATGGTACATGGTCAGTGGGAAGTCTTTCAACAGATTTTGCATTTGGGTCTAGCAACTTCAAATACACCTCTGTTTTCTTGAGTTCGAATCCAACTGAATAATGCAAGATTTGGGGATCACAGACATTTCTCTTTTGAAAATAGCTACATTGTTGATTCAGGTTATGATTCATTATTTGAGATATTGAACAGATGAAAATGGAGATAACATGCAGATGAAATGAAATGCGGTCTTTATATAATTATAAGACTCATCAAGTTTCCCTACAATAAACAATGTACGATTATTTGGTGATTCATACCCACTCCCATAAGAGAAAGGTTCTCAAGATTAATTACATTTGTATATCATTAGTAAAAAGAAGAGAATTACAAACTATCATTACTAAGAGGACCAGTCAATTGTTCCTGCATTAAAATTCACACATATCAGAAAGCCACACCATACAAAAAGAACACATATACTGTAAATATGGTTTTTACAGTCGTGTTAGCGGTAAAGTAATATGTTTTTGTGACATAAATTACTATTCAATGTGAATATACCATAATATTTTTATTGAAAGCTGTAGTGATTGGACTGTTTTCCACGCTCCCATTCACTTGTACGGAGAAAGACAGTGTCTTGGATTGAGGACAGGGATTTGAGGCCCCTTGTTCTCAGCAATAGTGGGGCTTCCAGAAAGCAGACCCCCAACCCAATCTTTCTGATTGGCGAGATGTAAAAGGGGTCTCCTGGGCACCCTATATCATTACGCCTCAACGTGGTCACAATGCATGCATACGTGATAATTGTCATAAGAAAAAGTGGCTCGTTCTGAAAAGGCCTAAAAAGATTCTCCCTTTCAGTTGAGAGCAGCAGGCGTACAGTGTTCAAAGGGTAAGGCAATAGCAGCATGTGACGGCAACAGTAGTGGTAACAGTAGCAGCATGTGACAGATACATATGGGATCATTTATTAAACTGGTGTAAAGTAGAACGGGCTTAGTTGCCCATAGCAACCAATCAGATTTAACCTTACATTTTTAAACAGCTCCTTTGGAAAATTAAAGGTGGAATCTGATTGGTTGCTATGGGAAACTAAGCCAGTTCTACTTTACACCAGTTTAATAAATGACCCCAATAATGTTAACACTGGTGAAAGTAGGGGATTAGCACCGAGGAGTAGCAGCTATGGCAGTGGCGGCAGCAGCAGCTATATAGTACTTGTTGACAGGCAGGCAGACAGCAGCAGTAGGAGCAGCAGTCGTATGGAACATGATGGTAGGCAGGCAACATGAGGGTAAGCAGGCAAACAGCAACAGTGGCAAGATGGGGCACCATAAGAAAGGCCAGATCTATTCATCAGTCTCAGCCGAAGGAGTGTGAAAATCCTCCCAAATCCAGGCTTGGTTCATTTTGACAAAAGTGATGTTTTGGACACTTGCGGAGGACAACTTGGTCACCACACTACACCTGACACCGTGCAGCTCTGAAAACTCTCTCCGAGATGACACTGAAGACTTTGCAAGAAAGAAGACAAAGAACATACTGGGCCAGTTTGGACCACTGTTCTTGTCTTATTTGGTTTAGGGAACAGGATATGCATCGGAGACATGCCAGACTGTGTAGAACTGAACCTGGGCATTGAGGCAGGATGTCTCTGCTTGCTGATTTGCCGCAGCATGGTGTGCCATGTAAAAAACTGTTCTATCATGTTAGGCTACTTTCACACTTGCGTTCGAAGCGGATCCGTCTGGTGTCTGTACAGACGGATCCGCTCCTATAATGCAAACGCTTGCATCCGTTCAGAACTGATCCGTCTGCATAACTGTTTTTATCAGATCTGATTTTTCACTTTGTGAAAACTCAGATCCGACAGTATAATCTAACACAGAGCCGTTCCCATGGTGATGGGGACGCTTCAAGTTAGACTATACTAAAAGAACTGTATACATGACTGCCCCCTCCCTTCCTTTCCCTGTATTTAACTCATTGGTGGCCAGTGCGGCCGGCCCCCCCTCCTTCCCCCCCGTTTTTAACTCATTGGTGGCAAGTGCGGCCAACCTCCCCTCCCTCCCCCCCGTTTTTAACTCGTTGGTGGCCAGTGTGGCCGGTCCCCCCTCCCTCCCCCCCATTTTTAACTCAATGGTGGCCAGTGCGGCCGGCCCCCCCTCCCCCCTAATTAAAATGACCGACCCCCCATCATTGGTGGCAGCGGAGAGTTCCGATCGGAGTCTGTGACCGGCCGGGCGCTCCTCCTACTGGTAAGTGAAAGGTCTGTGCTATAAACAATGCGCCGCACAGACCTTTCACTTACCAGTAGGAGGAGCGCCGGGCCGGTCACAGACTTCGCAGGTAAGTAAAATGCTTCTAAAATTGCTAAGTAACCATGGCAGCCAGGAATGCAGTAGCGTCCTGGTTGCCATGGTTACCGATCGGAGTCCCAGCGATTAAACTGGGACTCCGATCTGAACTCTCCGCTGCCACCAATGATGGGGGGTCGGTCATTTTAATTAGGGGGGGGGGGGCCGGCCGACCTGGCCACCAATGAGTTAAAAACAGGGGGGGAGGGGGGGCGGCCGCACTGGCCACCAATGAGTTAAATACAGGGGAGGGAGGGAGGCGGGGGCTGCACTGGCCACCAATGAGTTAAATACAGGGGAGGGGGGGTCATGTACACAGTTCTTTTAGTATATTCTAACTTGAAGCGTCCCCATCACCATGGGAACGCCTCTGTGTTAGAATATACTGTCGGATCTGAGTTTCACGATCTAACTCAAATCCGATGGTATATTCTAAAATAGAGGCGTTCCCATGGTGATGGGGACGCTTCAAGTTAAAATATACCATCGGATTGGAGAAAACTCCGATCTGATGGTATATTAATAGGGACTCCTGACTTTACATTGAAATTCAATGGGGGACGGATCCATTTGCAATTGCACCATATTGTGTCAACGTCAAACGGATCCGTCCCCATTGACTTGCATTGTAAGTCTGGACGGATCCGTTTGGCTCCACACGGCCAGGCGGACACGAAAACGCTGCAAGCTGCGTTCGGGTGTCCGCCTGCTGAGCGGAACGGAGGCCAAACGGTGCCATACTGATGCATTCTGAGCGGATCCGCATCCACTCAGAATGCATTGGGGCTGTACGGATCCGTTCGGGGCCGCTTGTGAGAGCCTTTAAACGGAACTCACAAGCGGAATCCCGAACGCAAGTGTGAAAGTAGCCTTAAGGAGACTGATCTGGCTGCTGTTGCTGCTACTGCTGCCGTGGCTTCTGCTGCTTCTGTCAGTGGAGAGGGTGGTGGATGTGGGTGACTCTGTGGGGGGCGGACATGCAGGTGGCAGGCACCTACTTGCCCAAAGCCGCAGGACACTGCGTTACACAATTTTCCAGGTAATAATGTATCTTGGCCTCCTTTTTGGAGGAAGGAAAGTTATCCCATTTTGTTTTTTGATAGCGAGAGTCTAAAAGTATGGCTATGCAGTAATCACCAGACTGCTACAAGCCTGCATGCAAGCAAGAGTAAGCATGTAAGCATACAGCTTTCCATTCTGGCCAGTGTGGTTGAGGAGCCAGTTTTTTATGGATATGCCCCCTATTGAGACGATTGGGTGTCTGGTGTCACCATCATCATCATCATCACCTCCGACTTTGCCTCCATTTCCAGTGGCAGCTCCTCATCCTTCTCCTCCTCCTCCATGAGAGTTTCTCCTTGTGGGTCTCCAACATCTACGAGACAGCAAGATGACTTAGCTGTTCTTCTTCCACTATAGCCGTCTGTTGCTGCATGAGTATCAGCATCTGTTCTAAGGCTACTTTCACACTAGCGTTTTTTCTGGATCCGGCAGGGTTCAGCAAAAACGCTTCCGTTACTGATGATGCAACCATCTGCATCTATTATGAACGGATTCGGTTGTATTATCTTTAACATAGCCAAGATGGATCTGTCAAGAACTCCATTGAAAGTCAATGGGGGACGGATCCGTTTTCTATTGTGTCAAAGAAAATGGATCCATCCCCATTGACTTGCATTGGGGGTCATGCCGGATCAGTCTTGCTCCGCATTCCAGGACAGAAAGCAAACATGTTGCGGTTTGCTCTCTGGTATGGAAACGCAACTAAATGGAACGGAATGCATTTTGAAGCATTCCGTTCTGTTCAGTTACGTTTTGTCCCCATTGGCAATGAATGGGGACAAAACTCAAGCTTTTTTTTTCGGTATTGAGACCCTATGACGGATATCAATACCGGAAAATATTAACGCTAGTGTGAAATTAGCCTAAGATAAATGTCAAGGGGATAAGATTTTTCATGCTGCAGTTTTCCCTACTGACAAATTCAAAGGGCTTCAGTACCCCACAGGCGTCTCTGGTGAGCTGCCACTGCATAACCTCGAAGCCACACATGCTTCCTGCTGAGGTGGTCTGGTGCATGACAAAATCATTCATGGCTTTCTGCTGCTCATACTGGCACTGTAACATGTGCAATGTTAAATTCCAGTGAGTTGGAATGTCGTGAATAAAGGGGTGTAGCAGCAGACCGCTCTGTCGCTGCAAGTCCAGGAGAGCATTCCTTGCCACATAAGAATGGTTAAAATGCGAGTACAGTCTCCTGGACATTGTCAGCAACTTCTTTTTTTTTTAAAAGAGTTGCACGACTAGGTTAATCACGTGTGCTATGCAGGGAGCATGTGTTATTTCCCCAAGGTCAAGCATGGCCACTGTGTGGCAGCCATTGTCACTGACCAACTTGCCTAGCTAGAGATGATGGGGAGAGAACCAGTGGGATGTTTGCTGCTTTATGTACTACTTGCCTGTATGGCTACTCTCACCTAGGACTATCAGCTCCAACACCGTATCGCAACACATATGGTAGGAGGGAGGGGGAGTGAAAAGAATGCTGTGCCCTGCTGCTGTTGGGGACAGGAAGATGTCTATAGAGGAGGAAGTGGAGGAGATAGATAAGTGCCTGGTGTGGGAGCCAGGTTGACACAAACATGGAGGGGTCAAAAAGGACTTGGCCTTGTTGCTGGGGGGGCTGCTTCATTGCTGCCGCAAAAAGCATTGACCTACTGGGCCATGTAACACATGTACTGTCCCTGCCTGTAACAGTTGCTCCAGGTGTCCACCATGGTGTGCACCTTGCCGCACAACGGAAATCACAAGGAGTGCCCCACATTCTTTGCCACATAAGAGTACAAGGCAGGGATTGTTTTTTGGGCGAAATAATGCCAGCTAGGCATATTATAGCAAGGCTGAGCACACGCTATCAGCTCCCTAAAGGCAGCAGACTCTACTAAATGGTACGGCAGCAACTATACTGCCAGAAACTTGGCCAGGTGGGAATTAAGCTAGGGGGAAAAGGTTGAGTGGGAGAAGCAGAAAGTGGTAACGAGGATGAGAAAAACACTGTACAGCCTGTGGATGCAGCCTAGCTGCTGCAAGGGAGACTAATGGAAGGAGTAAACTCTTGTTGTGTCAACTGGGTCCCACCTCTGTTGGCCAAAGGGATGATGCTGCTTCGTGTGATACAATAGAGCTGTTGTGTTTATGTTTGGATTTGTACAAACTGAAAAGAATGGCGTGGTATTAAACAAGCAGGAAGTGCTCAAACCCACATGCAGTTGTGCATATATATAGGGGAGCAAATCCTGCACTTGTGGCCCGTTGCTAATGACGATCCCCAGCAAAAATGCATACAGTGGAGGATGCCCGCAGCGAACCACAAGTACCACAATAGACATCCTACACAAGATAGCAATTATGTGGATGTGATAATCAATATAGCAATATAACAAAATAATAACAAAGACAGGTGCACTCTGCGGTCTTACTAAACCCTCAAACTGATTTTAAAATTGAGAGATTAGCTAACATGTCCTACGGTGTAGGACATGTCTGAGCCCGAGCACCGCGCCAAGGTTTCTCAAGTAGCTCGGGGACCTAACACTCACCTACCTGTGCCATATGGGCAATACCAGGAGCCAGTGGGCAAATTACAGGAGCATGAGGCCGACTCACAAACAACTCACCAGTTACCTCCAGCATGTAACCATGCTAGCAATGGGAGGAGGGAGGAGTCTGCGAGTCCCACTCAAGACTGGCTGATATGGCCCACGCCATTCTTTTCAGTTTGTATATATAGAGATGCCTGGAGGTGTATAAACTCCAATTTAAATGTGCCTGCTTTCCATCTACAGGCTACATTTAGGTGCACCTGTGAGGCCTGGGCCATATCAGCCAGTCTTGAGTGGGACTCGCAGACTCCTCCCTCCTCCCATTGCTAACATGCTGGAGGTAACTGGTGAGTTGTTTGTGAGTCAGCCTCATGCTCCTGTAATTTGCCCACTGGTTCCTGGTATTGCCCATATGGCACAGGTAGGTGAGTGTTAGGTCCCCGAGCTACTTGAGAAACCTTGGCGCGGTGCTCGGGCTCAGACATGTCCTACACCGTAGGACATGTTGGCTAATCTCTCAATTTTAAAATCAGTTTGAGGGTTTAGTAAGACCGCATAGTGCACCTGTCTTTGTTATTATTTTGTTTTGTTTGGATTTTATTGCCCAAGGCTTATTTTCTTCTTGCAGAGCTTGCACATGGCAATGCTGCTGTCTTCCGACAGCGTGGAAAAAAACTGCCATACAGTAGATGTTCATGCATTCCACATAGATCCAGCTGCCACTGAGCAGCCCTGGCACATTTTTGGCCTGCTTGCCCCACAGTATCTGTGGCATCCCCATTTCCTAAAGCAGATCTGGCCCTGGCAGTGCTTTAGGAGGTTCTGGACATATATCGCCACCACTCTTTATTGCTACTGCTGCCACTGCACTCCTCCTCTGATGTTACCTCCTCCTTAGCACCATAATCCAGATACCTGGTCCTGTCAAACACCCAATCATTGTTATAGTCCCCATCCTTCTTACTGAGGCAAAATGTATTATTTAAGCTACATGTCCAGGACCATATGTTTTTGTGGTCCACAAACTGCAGATCTGCAAAATATGGATACAGACCATGTGCATGCTGTATTTTTTGTGTGCCCAATAGTAAAAATATCTATTCTTGTGCGCAAAATACACAAGAATTGTTTTCTGACACAATGCATTCTTACACTGTGCTCCGAGAAGCCAGCAGTAAAATACATTAAGAGGACTCCTTTTTGAGTCCACTCTATTATGTGTGTGAGCACAGGAGTTCTTTCAATGCAATACAATGCTATTAATTCATATGGAACAACGGTCAATCAAAGGCAGGTGGGTGGAGAAAGCCGTGAGCTCATGAATAGGGGGACTTGTTGGCGTGCACTGGAGCTGATAGAACCTAGCTTCTTGGCCACTAAAACCCTTTTTACTCTCAGTGTACCATTCCCTACATATCTTTATTCCCACATTGCTCAAATAAACTCTAAAGTTAATAATTAAAATATTGTGCACAGAGTTATGCAAATTTGTTTTTAGGGTGGTGATAGGATGATCAGATGCACCAGTACACTAAGCACGTTTTATTTTGGGGAAGGTATATCGATAACGTTCTTATATTATGGGATAGCACTAAAGCACTTTTTAATGAGCTCGTCACCACACTAAACACCAATGACATAGGCATGAAATATACATCAGAAATACATGAAAATTCCCTGACCTTTTTGAATTTGAAAATTACCCTGGAGCCTGATGACATTGTCCAGACTGAAATTCACCGGAAACCTACTTCCACTAATAATTTGTTGCATTGGCAAGTTATCACCCGCCAGGACTGAAGAGTGGGAATATCGGTGGGACAGTATCTTTGTGCAAAGAGGAACTGTTCTGAATATTCTTTCTTTCAGATGGAATGCAATTTAGGAACCTCTAAGATGAATTGGTTGATAGACATTTCTCAGCATGGGGGCAGAGTGATCCAACATGGCTGAGGTCTGCAGTGGTGGGGTCCCACTCATGCAGAAGTTGTTCATTCTATGTCCATATGGAAAAAAAAAACATAAAAAATTAAAAGATAGTTTAAGAAAAAACAGGTTTGTTGTAGATCTATAAAAATAGAAATACATAACACATAAAATAACTGAATTAAGGCCTCATGCACACGACAGTGAATAATGTCCGTGTTACGGCCGTCTAAGTAACGGCCGTCACATGGCCATTTTAAGCACCAATCAAAGTCTATGGGGCTATTCACATGGCCGTTCTTTTAACTGTCAGTGAACAGTGTCCGTCCAAAAAAACGGAATTAGACTTACCGGTAATTTTGTTTCCATGAAATCACCATGACGGCCACACAGGAGGTTGACCCATGACCTCTGTAGGGGCAGGAACAGAGAAGAGGTTAAATTGCCCCCTCCCACCTCCGTTCCCCAGTGTTTCAAAGATTACTGAGTGCCAGCATCATAAGTAGAAATATATTCAAGGTATTACATCATACCCCGAAGGGGAGACACAAGGTATTACTTCATACCGAAAAGAAAGGGGGGGAAATACGGGCCGTCATGGTGATTTCATGGAAACAAAATTACCGGTAAGTCTAATTCCGGTTTTCCGTTTCATCACCATGACGGCCACACAGGATAATTATAAAATTATACATTTTGGGGGGGGGCAACCGCTTGAAGGACCTTGCGTCCATAGGAAAGGTCAGAAGACCTGGATAAGTCTAAGCGGTAATGTCGGATGAAAGTGTGTATGCTAGACCAGGTGGTCGCCCTGCATATGTCATCTAGAGAAGCTCCCGCTTTTTCTGCAAAGGTGGTGGAGACTGCTCTAGTAGAATGGACCCGAACATTCATGGGTGGATCCAGGTTCTGAAGCTTGTAGGAGAGAAAGATGGTATCTTTAATCCATCGGGCAATGGATGACTTAGAGACCTTCGAGCCCCTATTCTTTCCTGCAAACTGGATAAGAAGACTGTCAGATTTTCTAAAGTCTTTTGTGGCTTCCAGGTATCTCAGTACAGTGCGTCTGACGTCAAGAGTATGGAAGTCACTCTCCTTCTGGTTTCTTGGTTTGTCGCAAAAGGATGGGAGGATGATTTCCTGACTTCTGTGGTAGTTGGAGACTACCTTGGGCATAAATCCTGGATCTAGTTTTAAGATGATTTTGTCGTCTGAGATGGTGAGATAAGGTTCTCTTATGGAGAGTGCTTGTATCTCTCCCAGCTGTCTAGCAGACGTAATGGCTATGAGAAATGCAGTCTTAAAAGAGAGTATTTTTATTGTGCAGTCTTCCAGGGGTTCAAAGGGAGGATGCATAAGTGCGTTAAGGACTAGGTTTAGGTCCCAGGTAGGAGTACGGGATCTTAGGGAGGGCCTCAGCCTGATTGCTGCTCTGATAAACCGCTTAATCCACCTATGATCAGCTAGACTGACGTCAAAGAAGGTACTAAGTGCAGAGATTTGCACCTTCAATGTAGAGGGAGTAAGCCCCATCTCCAGGCCATTCTGTAGGAAGTACAGATTTTTTGAATGTTAGGTTCCCTGAGGTTTGGTTCTGTTTCTCCAGACCATGAGCAAAACCTTTTCCATATTTTAAGGTATATTGCTGATATCACTTTTTTCCGACAGTATTTCATTGTAGAAATGACTCTGTCAGAAAGACCTTGGTGTTTCAGTATGGCGACCTCAGGATCCAGGCTGTGAGCTTGAAGAACTCTGGGTGAGGGTGAAGGATGGGGCCTTGGTGAAGAAGGTCCCGGATGGGTGGTAACTTCCAGGGTTCCTCTATTGCTAGTTTCCGGAGTAGGGGGAACCAGCTCCCTTTTGGCTAGAAAGGTGTGATCAGTATGACAGTCATCCTCCCCTCCATGATTTTCTGAATTATTCTCGGGATCAGGGGGAGGGGGGGGGGGGGGGGGGCGTATGCCAAGCCCCAATTCCAAGTCAGTGATAGAGCATCGATTCTCCAGGGGTGGTATCTTGGGTTCAGCGAGCAGAATGTTCTTATTTTTGCATTTTCTTTTGAAGCAAATAGGTCTATCGTGGGGAGGCCCCATCTCCTGGTTATCGCCTCGAACACTTCTTGTTTCAATGACCACTCTGAGTGGCCTATTTTCTGTCTGCTGAGGAAGTCTGCTTCCTGGTTCAGAGAGCCTTTCAAGTGGACTGCCGAGATGGACCTCACTTCTTTCTCTGCCCAGGTGTCACGGCTGAGGATGGGGGAAATCCTCAGCCGTGTGCCGGAAGGAAGATGGTCGCTGCTTGACCAGGACAAACAGGATTAGGGAGCAGGTCACCTCCTACAGCATCCCTAACCTGACCCTAACTCCTACCTGCATGGGCCGACCTTGAAGGTAGGAGGACCCATGCGCAGGAACCTCGGATCCCTACTCGCCCTCCGCCGGTCCCTAGGCTAGGAGTCAGAGTAAGACATCCTGTTCCTTCTGGATACGGAGGAACAGGAGTCTCACTGGCCAAGCTGCAAGCAAGGGGAAACAAATGCAACCTGTGGCAATGGCAGGTACTTGCCACAAACATAGCAGAGACCTACCACAGACAACCAAGCCTGGAACCCATGTGGATGTACTGCCCACAGACAGCAGGACTCAGCACACAAACACACAACACACGGGAACCCAGGACCACAGGTGCAATAAAACAACATAAAACCAAACACATCTCCCAGACACCAAAGGACATATATATTAGCTTATGACCAGAAGGTTGGCCCCCACTGGCAGTTGGTAAGTAACCAGGAGGATGTCTACAGCCAGCATGGCTGAAACACCCTCTCTGGCTACTGCCTACAACTGAGGCTATATAGGGCCAAGAGGCCACACCCAACAATCAGACACACCCCGTGACTCACACACACTGAAAGGGAGTTAACCCTTCCAAAACCACAGAAGGGAAAACATAACTTAAAGGGGAAGTGTCCAAACAATAAACACACTGTGGCTGTTGCCGCAGGCAACGACATGGGTGGCAAGCGTGTCCTGGGAGTCAGCCCGAAGGCCGGGACACTGCCACCACATGTACATCATACAACCAAACGTTGCCACGGACAGCCACAGTGCAGGGAAAATGTCAGTGCACACCAAACATAAACAAAGTGCACACAGACATACAAAAGTGCTACAAACGTGCACATAACTCCAAGGGAACCGCACACATAGCTGTTGTCCGCGGCAACCGCACCTGAGGCCAACTACATTATGCCTCAAGCTGCGGTTGACACTACAACCCAAAACCGCGGGCAACAGTATGCGGCTCCCAAGGAGTCACGGCCATAACCGTCTTCTGCAATGCTCTGGAGTCTTTTTGATCGTGTACCTCCCTGGTGTCTGAGGTATGAGACAGTTGTCATGTTGTCCAATAGGACAGCAGAAGCACGGAGCATTAACATGATTGATAATGCTCCGTGCCTCTATGTGATCTCTTTACTACGAAATCACAGTGAGATAAATTTGTCACTGTGATTTCGTAGTAAAGAGATCACAGAGAGGCACGGAGCATTATCAATCATGTTAATGCTCCGTGCTTCTGCAGTCTGCATCGGGTCTTGGCTGTCATTCACGCAGCGGATGTCACGCACAGCATCCGCTCGTGTGAAACAGCCCTAACTGAATGTAAAAGGTACAGTATGTAGTGCTGTATTACCCTGTATGTTTTGTAGTGCTGTATGTAACGTTGAAAGGGAAGAGGTTAGGTTCAGAATTTGGGATGAGGATGGGGGTGAGGGTGCCGTATTAATTTTCACCTCAGGCTGCAATAAGGCTAGGTGCACCCCCGGACATAATATATGGATTTCAGTGGCTCTGGTAAAGTTTGTCAAAGAGATTTGACCTCTAGAACTTTACTAACTAAAACTATTCTTTATGACTTCAGTAAGCAATATTAAATCTGAGGTTTAAAAGAATACAGCACTGTTATATAACACACATCAGTCATGTCCTTGGAACAGAAAGGGGATGACGAATATTCAATAAAACATACTTTAAGAAGCATGAGAATATTTTCAATTCAGAGTCTCCTTTAAACCTAATCTAATTTCATTAATATAGAAAATTTCCAGAGAGGATATGAAAAAACTAAATAGTATAAAACAGAGCAGGAAACTATTACTAGTACAAAAACAAACATAATTCCTATTCAAATAATATTGTAATGTTAAATACAGTTATAGCTTTATATTCAGATATTTTTTGTAACAGTGTGCACAAGTGTGTATATATATATATATATATATATATTCGAAGCAAAAGAGCGTTTATTTCACACTTGCTCAAACAGAAAAAGCAAAACAGTCACTTGGTGTTCGTTCACACACAAAATAATAGAGAGCTTCACCTGGCTCCTTTACTTGAATGAGTCCTGTCCTGGCCGATCGCACAGCCACATACAGTATTCTCACAGGATGCTGGGCGCTCATTACGCCTGTGTCGGGGTCAAGGCATCAGCTCCACACACTGCAGAAACCACCCAGAGTCACAGTGATTTCCCTTCCTTCTCCTCCCAGCTGAGGTTGCTGCCTGGGAATTTAAATCCCAGCTCCAAAACCTGGTTCTGGAACGTGGGGAGTAGGCACTCGCCCAACTCTTTACCTACTGCCAATAAAAGCCGGCCCGGATTGGCTTTGCAGCCATACTAAGTATTAAAGGTGTCAACAGCTTCTGCTGTTAACACACAAAACCCGGTTCTTACCTCACCGAGGCCAGGAACCTCGATGACACGTATCTGCCATCCATTACGGTACCCTGCACCTTACCACAATATATATATATATATATATATTTATATACTGTATATATATATATATATATATATATATATACTGTGTATATATATATATATATATATATATATATATATGTATATAAAGAAACAAAAGAGTTCAGTGGCAGCACCGTCAATGGAAAAAATGCGGGTGCAGCTGGCCCAGGGGACTTCAAAAAAATCTAGACAGACAACACTGACAACAAATAGCACAGGATGCTTCCCATGCTTATCATGTGTAAACTGTAGATATATTGTAAAAGGTAGAAATTTTGTACATCCACAAACTGGAGTGGCATACCCGATACGATATTATTTAACTTGTGACTCTAGCTACATCATTTACGCACTCACATGTCCATGCAATTTAATTTACGTAGGCGAAACTACCACTGACTTCAAGTCACGGCTTAATAATCATCATCTAAGCATAAGAAAAAAACGGCTTGATTTGCCAGTGTCTAAACACTTTGCGGACCTCAAACACACTGAAAGAGACCTCAGGTGTTGTATTATTGATTTTATACCTATGCCCAGAAGAGGTGGCAACAGGGCTAATCTTCTGAACAGACGGGAGTTGAGGTGGATTCACACCCTTAATTCCCTCAAACCTTATGGTCTAAATGTGGACTATAAAATTGGGGTGGGTTAGGTCTGTGGTTTGCCTCCAGGCTGTACAGTATGGTGTTGATCGCATTTATGTATATTGTGAGATTTTCTGTACAAGACAAAAAAATATGTTCTTTATTATTCTATATTTATTCTTAGATACAATATACTTATTTTTCTTTGTTCTTTCTCTTTTTTCCCTTATTCTGCGGCAGGTGGGCCACGGAGCATGAAGTGAGGAGATTTGAGGCTGTAATTGTGGACGGCATGCCCATATAAGGATAGTCTCTTTCTGTCAGTACATTTTTGTGCTTTTAGATGCTTTTGGTGCTTCTGTGATTACAGTCTGTTGTTGACATAGCAGGTATATATGAGGAGATCCCTCCCTATGAGGTGGTGATTGGTGGGCATTGATCACAGATGCAGTGTGACCCCACACTAACGTGTTGGTGCGCAACTGATCTGGGACCACGGATGTGGGCTGCAGCTTTGATGTCGTTGTGTCCCATATCTGAACTCACCTAGCCACCAGTATAGGCCATAGGAGCACTAATATGTGCTCTTACCTGACTTTGTTATACATCGGCTGTCACTAACAGAAGTCCCTGGCAATATAGGCAGGATGCCCTGATCCAAGATGGCGCAAGAGACATCAGAAGGCCAATACGCAGTTGCGGTATTACAAGCACATCGTAACCTTGAAGTACGCCGCATACGTCATGGTGACATGCGCAGTCACGCTACAGGCACGCCGAACCGCATGAACTATGACAGCCATCTATGCTCTACATCCTCCTTCACCCTCCGTCTGCCTGACCTACGCAGTAAGCACTTAGCACTTTATCAGCATACACAGCTGACACCACTCACTTTATGATTGATAATTATGAAGTATTTATATGTATCTGTATATTTCACTGAACAGTATACTTATTTTTTTAATCGATCATTCACTATGTTATTATGCACTGACTTTTACAATGAGATTTATTGTAAACTTGATACATGTATTGTATTTTGCATTTGATTAACTTATTTGTTATGAATTGAACGCACCTGTAGTGCACATTGATTGTATTCACTCCTACTGGTATATATACTCAGTATTTTGTCTGTACACATTGCTTGAGAAAGGCTCACACATTGAGCCGAAACGTCGCTTGTCCCATATGGGTAATTAAAGATTTTTTCTTCTTTTACTTTTTGGAGTGCTGCCCTTTTTGTTACTTTTATATATATGTATATATATATATATTGTGACAAAGTGCACGGTTGAGGTATGGTGGGGGTGTATATTTCACCCGGTGGCTCAGTTTAGCTGGATGAGATAACTGAAATCCAGAAATAGTGCTGCTTCAGAAAGGCATAGCTTGCTGGAGTTTGTTTTCTTTAAAGTTGTTAGGGCTAGATTTCTTTGGACTGAGAGACAGGTTGGTAGTGGGAGTCTCTCAGTCCACACCCCTAGTCCACTACAGGTATTCCCTTTAGCTGAGAAGATCACAGGTGAGGTCAGCTGGGCTGCAATCAAGGAGGGATAAGACAACTCTCTGTGTATGACTGGGAGGGAAAGTGACCTTACAGAAAGGCTTGGAGCCTGAGATGCTATGGATAATCTGTGACTAGAGGTGAGTCAGAGAAAACTACTGTGTATTAGTTAGAGCTCCGACGGGCAAGTTTTTATTTCATTTTGATGCTTATGTTTGTGTGGGTGCTGAAGTGCCACAATAAAGCACCAGTTTGGACATTAAACCCGGTTGTCTGCGAAGAAGTCTGTGACTGGGACCCCCTGAGAGAGAGCGATCCCTTACATAATATATATATATATATATATATACACAGGAAATAAATGCACAACAGTAAAAAAAGGAAACAGGTAGATGAGGTAGATGTAAGTTTAAAGAAACAAAATCAGAAACAAAAACAACTAAACCGGTAAAAAAGGAAAAAAAAAAAGATAGTAATGCTATAAGCATATAATCAGTCTGTTCAACTGATTACGCAATTAATGCCCACTCCATAGAAAGAAACACTCTGCAGTCCAAGTGAAATAATAGGCGGCTTAAATACCCAGCACTTCCTTTAGTGCTGAAGTAAAGATATTAGGAAAAATTATTAATTTTTTTACTTATTGTCTGGGATAGTGTGTATGAAGTCACTATTGTGTATGAGAGCACTCTCTGGCTGGCATTGTTAAGTACTGGGCCCATATTGATTTTTTCCTCCCCATATTCCAATAACCATATTTTTTTTAAAAATTTTCTGTTCATATAGCCATATGAGGGTGTATTTTTGGGGCAATAAGTTGTATCCCCATTGTGGGATAAGTTGTGGCACCACTTAATTTACCATCTCTTGTATTGGAAAACCAGCAAAAAAAATTCTTTGTGGGTTTAAATTGAAAAAACCCACAATTCTGACAAAGTTTTTTGGGTTTTGATATAACAGTGTTCATTGTGAGATAAAAATTAAGTCCTTATTCTGTGGTTCAATATGCTTACAGCGATACCAAACGTATGAATTTTTCGGTTTACTATTTCTAAAAAATAAAACAAATTGTAAAAAAATCTAAGTTTTCCTTGCATCACCATTTTCTGACAGCCATACCATATTTCCGTTCACAGGGCTGTATGAGGGCTTTTTTTATTTTTTTTACAGGATGAACCGTAATTTTTACTGGTACCATTTTATGGGTGCATACAACTTTTTGATCACTGTTACCGTATTAAAATGGGGATACAGGGTGACCAAATAATGGAAGATCAAGTGTTTTAATTTTTTTTCCGTTACGGTGTACCCTCCACAGGAAAAATATTTTTATATTTTTATAATTTAGACATTTTCGGACAAGACGATACCAGTAATGTCTATTTTTTTTATTGTTTATATATTTTTGTATGTAAAATTGGGAAAGTTTTTTTGTTTTTTTAGTTTGTTTTTTAACAATATCTTTTGATCCCTTGTCCCATTCACCCTAATAGAGATCTATTAAAGTGAATGGCATTCTGACGCGCTCCCTGCTGAGCTATGTCTCATCCACAGCTTAGCAGAACTTGCTATGGCAAGCCTGGAAAGCTTCAGCAGCTCCCAAGCTGTCAAGGTAACCGACTGGAGCCCTGCGAGTTCACTGCGTGGACTCTGATCTGAAGGGAGAGGGAGCCGCATCCCTCTGCCTAACCTCACAGATGCCACAATTGCTGTTGAACTTTGCATCTGAGGGGTTAAATGACTGGTTTTGGTGTCATTGCCAATGTTGTTCATTGCTGCCAGATGCCTGCTGTATTATACAGCCAGTACCTGATGTTTAAGGAGCGGGCTCATTTCAGTAGCCCGCTTCATACAAGCCCTCAACCACTATGATATACAGGTATGTCAGCGTCTGAAGGGGTTAAAGGAGTTTTTTGGAATCCAATGGGAAAGGCTATAAAGTAAAATGAGATGAAACCTTATGTATACTACCACTACAAGGGAACATTCTGAGCATTATACTATAGTGGAGGAGATCATTATACACTGCTCAAAAAAATAAAGGGAACACAAAAATAACACATCCTAGATCTGAATTAATTAAATATTCTTCTGAAATACTTTGTTCTTTACATAGTTAAATGTGCTGACAACAAAATCACACAAAAATAAGAAAATGGAAATCAAATTTTTCAACCCATGGAGGTCTGGATTTGGAGTCACACTCAAAATTAAAGTGGAAAAACACGCTACAGGCTGATCCAACTTTGATGTAATGTCCTTAAAACAAGTCAAAATGAGGCTCAGTCGTGTGTGTGGCCTCCACGTGCCTGTATGACCTCCCTGCAACGCCTGTGCAAGCTCCTGATGAGGTGGCGGACGGTCTCCTGAGGGATCTCCTCCCAGACCTGGACTAAAGCATCTGCCAACTCCTGGACAGTCTGTGTTGCAACGTGACGTTGGTGGATAGAGCGAGACATGATGTCCCAGATGTGCTCAATTGGATTCAGGTCTGGGGAACGGGCGGGCCAGTCCATAGCATCAATGCCTTTGTCTTGCAGGAACTGCTGACACACTCCAGCCACATGAGGTCTAGCATTGTCTTGCATTAGGAGGAACCCAGGGCCAACCGCACCAGCATATGGTCTCACAAGGGGTCTGAGGATCTCATCTCGGTACCTAATGGCAGTCAGGCTACCTCTGGCGAGCACATGGAGGGCTGTGCGGCCCTCCAAAGAAATGCCACCCCACACCATTACTGACCCAATGCCAAACCGGTCATGCTGAAGGATGTGGCAGGCAGCAGAACGTTCTCCACGGCGTCTCAAGACTCTGTCACGTCTGTCACATGTGCTCAGTGTGAACCTGCTTTCATCTGTGAAGAGCACAGGGCGCCAGTGGCGAATTTGCCAATCTTGGTGTTTTCTGGCAAATGCCAAACGTCCTGCACGGTGTTGGGCTGTAAGCACAACCCCCACCTGTGGACATCGGGCCCTAAAATCACCCTCATGGAGTCTGTTTCTGACTGTTTGGGCAGACACATGCACATTTGTGGCCTGCTGGAGGTCATTTTGCAGGGCTCTGGCAGTACTCCTCCTGTTCCTCCTTGCACAAAGGCGGAGGTAGCGGTCCTGCTGCTGGGTTGTTGCCCTCCTACGGCCTCCTCCACGTCTCCTGATGTACTGGCCTGGCTCCTGGTAGCGCCTCCATGCTCTGGACACTACGCTGACAGACACAGCAATCCTTCTTGCCACAGCTCGCATTGATGTGCCATCCTGGATAATCTGCACTACCTGAGCCACTTGTGTGGGTTGTAGACTCCGTCTCATGCTACCACTAGAGTGAAAGCACCGCCAGCATTCAAAAGTGACCAAAATATCAGCCAGGAAGCATAGGAACTGAGAAGTGGTCTGTGGTGACCACCTGCAGAACCACTCCTTTATTGGGGTGTCTTGCTAATTGCCTATAATTTCCACCTGTTGTCTATTCCATTTGCACAACAGCATGTGAAATTGATTGTCACTCAGTGTTGCTTCCTAAGTGGACAGTTTGATTTCACAGAAGTGTGATTGACTTGGAGTTACATTGTGTTGTTTAAGTGTTCCCTTTATTTTTTTGAGCAGTGTATATATATATATATATATATATCTCATCAAAAGGATGAGGCAGCGCTCCAGATAAAGTGAAAAAATGGTGGATCTTTTATTCCCTTCTGCAACGTTTCAATCGCTCAATGCGGTCTTTCTCAAGCCTGCATTGTTACTGCTGTAGGCTATATTGGGGTGTCATATAGAGGGGCCTTCGTACTGCTGGGGGCACTCTAGGGGGACCTAATTTTTACTAGAGGCCCTATGGGGTCATTATTTCGAGTGGGGGGCACTATTACTATTAAGTGAAGTCTGGGAGCACAATTACTATGTGGGGACTATCTGTATCGCACTATTATTTCTGCAGTCTGTTCACCAGGGGCAATGGGGAGCATTAGCTGGCAAAGTATTGGGGGTGGCAGCAGAACTCAATGTTGGGGCACCAGGAGGGGAAGGATGATGGAAAAGTAAGAAAACTAAAATGTCTGTGTGGCAGACTTTGTATAGACAATAAGCAGCTGAAAGAAGTTGTCTGGGCCAAATGGAGACAATGATGAAAGAGAATGTCTACATCAAAGGAGATATTATTTGATGTAACAAGTATGTAGTGCTGTATTGCATTTTTCATAGCCCTCTATGTAATGTTCATCTACATATATTTTTAACAGTAGAGCTGGGGGGAGGAGTTGGATTGAGAATTTGGCACTGGGGTGGGGGTAGGGTGGACGCCTCAGGCAGCAGAAAAACTAGGTGCACCCCTGCCAATGGGTCCTGCTAACCCACTATAATTATACATAACACACCTGTAGAAAAAAGTTTATACTTTCCATCACTTATCATTCTGAAGCTATCAGCCTCTCGGTAAACCGATCACTTGACACTCCTCTTATGAAAACATTGCTTATGTCAACGTTGCATCCTTTACTAGGTTATGGCCTGAGCCATGGACAGAATATCACTTCCACTGTGGATGGGGCCACAACTACTCTTCTCCCTTGTACATATGCAAATTTCTGCATCTACCTTACCGGTGCATGCACCAGAGAGAGGAATAGTTCTGGCCTCGTCCACAGTGGAAGTGATGTCCCATTCATAGCCCAGACTGGAAACCTAGTAAAGGATGTGATATCAACGGAAGCAGGATTTTCAAAACAAGAGTGTCAGTAGGTCAGATTCCTGAAAGGCTGATTCATGTAGGTACAGTAGGTATATCACAAGCATTTTATGTGCAATTACGGTAGCTTTGTGGGACCCAGAACACCAGTTTAACAGGTCATTTTAACGTGAATTTGATGATTTAAGAATAAATATGATTAGCAGGCTAAGTGATTAATAGTGATGAGCGGCATAGGCAATATTTGTTTTCACGATATTTTGTGATTTTTTTGCATAATATTCACAATAAATTCAAGTCATTATTTTCGTGATTGCGCAAATCGGCAGTAATGATGCACATTTTTTTGCTCAATACATGCAACTTCACATTTTATCAGGTCTGAGTAGATATTACTGATTGGTGCACTAAGTATTGTTGTGACATCACAGCACTGTGTCTAACAGTAATTCCTATCACACTACCTAAACACCCTACACTGGAACCTATCAGCTACACTATATCACTATCTAACCTACACTGGCTATCTGTAATATATATATATATATATATATATATATATATATATATACAGTACAGACCAAAAGTTTGGACACACCTTCTCATTCAAAGAGTTTTCTTTATTTTCATGACTATGAAAATTGTAGATTCACACTAA
This sequence comes from Bufo bufo, assembly GCF_905171765.1. Taxonomy (NCBI): domain Eukaryota; kingdom Metazoa; phylum Chordata; class Amphibia; order Anura; family Bufonidae; genus Bufo; species Bufo bufo. The sequence continues at coordinate 472,299,262 of NC_053392.1, read as the reverse complement.
AGGCATCAAAACTATGAATTAACACATGTGGAATTATATACATAACAAACAAGTGTGAAACAACTGAAAATATGTCATATTCTAGGTTCTTCAAAGTAGCCACCTTTTGCTTGGATTACTGCTTTGCACACTCTTGGCATTCTCTTGATGAGCTTCAAGAGGTAGTCCCCTGAAATGGTTTTCACTTCACGGTGTGCCCTGTCAGGTTTAATAAGTGGGATTTCTTGCCTTATAAATGGGGTTGGGACCATCAGTTGCGTTGAGGAGAAGTCAGGTGGATACACAGCTGATAGTCCTACTGAATAGACTGTTAGAATTTGTATTATGGCAAGAAAAAAGCAGCTAAGTAAAGAAAAACGAGTGGCCATCATTACTTTAAGAAATGAAGGTCAGTCAGTCAGCCGAAAAATTGGGAAAACTTTGAAAGTAAGGGCTATTTGACCATGAAGGAGAGTGATGGGGTGCTGCGCCAGATGACCTGGCCTCCACAGTCACCGGACCTGAACCCAATCGAGATGGTTTGGGTGAGCTGGACCGCAGAGTGAAGGCAAAAGGGCCAACAAGTTGCATCTCTGGGAACTCCTTCAAGACTGTTGGAAGACCATTTCAAGGGACTACCTCTTGAAGCTCATCAAGAGAATGCCAAGAGTGTGCAAAGCAGTAATCCAAGCAAAAGGTAGCTACTTTGAAGAACCTAGAATATGACATATTTTCAGTTGTTTCACACTTGTTTGTTATGTATATAATTCCACATGTGTTAATTCATAGTTTTGATGCCTTCATAGTCATGAAAATAAAGAAAACTCTTTGAATGAGAAGGTGTGTCCAAACTTTTGGTCTGTACTGTATATATATAGATATATATATATATAAAAGCTACGGCATAACTAACTATCTAATGTAATTAAATAAGGATCCAGATAAAAGCACAGAGGACAGCAATGACACTGCTGTCTCTCTCAGAACTGAAAAACAGCAGAAAATGGCTGCTGGGGAGTTTCTTATATAGTAAGGGGTAGGCAACTTTCCTATTGGTTGCTAGGGATGTTGCCAAGCTCTGACAAAGATATTGCAGTCTTCTCATTGGCCCACAAGCAAGAAGCAGTAGTACTGATAAAAAAAAACTCTAGAATATTCGCGATTACGAATATATAGCACTTTTAGATTTTCGCGAATTCTCGAAGTGCCGATATTCGTGATAAAAATTTGCTATTAGAATATTTGCGATCTACACTAGTGATTAAATATATGGTAAGACAAATCACGTACAGAATAAATAATGATCAGTCACATGGCCTGCTCAATATAATATGGGGGGACTCCTGCCACCATGTCGTAGTACATTGCCAACACCCCATGGTGATACAAGAGGTAGAGGTAGTAACCTTACAACATCCTACCCAGATGATTTTCCCATTGGAGTTCCAATTATCTGTCTTTGTTCACAAGGTTTATACCTTTCAGCCCTTCCTCCTAAGGATGTCAAGTGTGTAGCATGCCTGTCTCCGAGATAATCAATCAGGAATATGGCCTTCTCAGCACAATGGGGGGTCTGGGTATGTCTAACTATCCCTAACTCACTACATTACAAAGATTATAGAAGGTGATATTAAAGAGAACAAAATGAAAGGGAACAGCGCCAATTGGATAAATAAAGGTTCTCTCTGGCACTCACTGTTAATGTGGCACTCTCTGTCTTTTGCAATTTAGGCTGGGAATGCTGAAATTTCTAATGGGGGTAGACTTGCTACTGTCATTGGGGTAAGGTCTTTATTCTTATTTGAAGCAATGTACTGTATGTATAAATCCCATTTTTAAGGTTTAAAGCGAACCTTTCACCTGGATTTCACTTAATAAACTATCAAAAGTACCTTATAGATCATCCTCATTGTGTTAGCACACGGTCTTGTCCCACTTTTCTGCCATGTATATGCATGGAAAAATCGCTTTATAAAGTACTCTTCTCCAGTCACGGTAGAAGTCAAGGGGGTATCCCTTCTCTCACTCCAGGCTGTAACTCCCCTGCCCTAACCCCGCCTCTAAGCAGTGTAATTGACACCCGGCTCAGTCGCCGGGACCGCGCTTGTAGAGGCGGCGCATGCGCCGTCAGACTCAAGCGCGATCCTGTAACTGAATCGCGCATGGAGTGTGAAGATCGGGGCGCGCGCCGTTGGACTCAAGCGCAATCCTGTAACTGAAACGCGCATGCGCCATCCCTGATGCCGGCCTGTCTTCTCTTCCTCACGCGCAATTGAGTTACAGGATCGCGCTTGAGTCCGACGGCGCCACCTGTACAAGCGCGGTCCCGGCGACTGAGCCGGGGGTCAATTACACTGCTTAGAGGCGGGTATAGGGCAGGAGAGTTACAGCCTGGAGTGAGGGAAGGGCTACCCCCTTGACTTCTACCGTGACTTGTGGAGCTGGAGAAGAGTACTTTATAAAGCGATTTTACCATGCATATACATGCCAGAAAAGCGGGACAAGACAGTGTGCTAACACAATGAGGATGATCTATAAGGTACTTTTGATAGTTTATTAAGTGAAATCCAGGTGAAAGGTTCGCTTTGAAGGAACAATTTTCTAAAACGGCATTCTGGTCTACCACTCTACCCATGCCCAAACCTCGCATTCTCAGGTCTCATACTTTTCTCAAGCTGGACCAGTTCTCTGGAATGCTTTACCCTAGACCCTGCTCTGTTCAGCCTCTACTAGATTTTTTCTCTTACCCTTTGTACCTTTTGTCACCCCTATTTCCTCATAGATTGTACCCTTTTGTGAGCAGGGCCCAAATGTTTGCATTATTGATTTATTTGTTACTCTCTAAAGTCTCATTTTGTTTGTACAAGTACTTGTAAAGTGCTACAGAATATTTTTGTGTTATATAAATGAAGATTATTATTGCTATAATTGAACAAAGTACAGATATTCGTGTATATACAATGGCAACTAAATGTTATTTACATTATTGATTGAACTAAGAGAACTGGAAAACAATGATTAATGTAAATGTATTTTATAACTACGGTAAGTTTTACCTCTTTCATCATTGTATTAATATTTAGTTTTCTTTATCTATGTTTACTATCAAGCATGGTCACTAGAGGGCACCATAGATATACATAGAATTTTGTAGCTCTGAAGTGCATGATATACAGTGCCTGAAATATTGCATTGATGTGATCAATAATTGTGACTTTACCATCATTTTACTGAAACTGTTCATGGGTGTTGAATTAACAGGTTATTTTACATTACATTACAAAAAAACAATCAAGCCTCCTGAAGGGATGCAATATGAAAATGGAGAAAAACAAATTGGGACAATCTTATAAAAAGGTATTATGTCAGATAAAATGATGCAAAGTTTATTGGTCGTATATCATATACACGGACAAGAGCAAAGTTGGTGCTATGCATTTCGATATTCTCAACAAAAATCACATATTGTGGAATAGCAGTGTAACGAATGCCAATAGTCACAAACCTTTAAAATAATTATTTTGATAAATATGACAGATATCTTTGAAAATGTCCTTCACACAAAATGTTTAGGGTAATTTCAACCCAGTAAACTACAATATAGTAGATTTTAGTGAAGGCTCCATGATACAGTTGTAGCATTTATTATTTATTGGGTAATTTTTAGCTAGTGACAATGTGTGGTCACTATCAATGGAAAATTAAAGGGGTTGTCTCCAGTGGCGTAGGGATCGCCATAGCAGCCATAGCAATGGCTATGGGGCCCTACGCCACTGGGGGCCCGCCACCGACTGAGGATTAAAAAAAATAATAAAAAAAATGTGGCGAGTGGGCCGGGCGTGGCGCTGTGATAGGGGGTGGTCGGATTCGGAGCCGGCGGAGGTAGAGAGGCAGTCTGGGCGGCGGTTCGCCGGAAGTGGAGGAGGCGGGGTCGCAGACTAGGAGTGGCACGTACTAGGAAGCTGGGAGTTGAGCTGCTGGAGTGTCGGTGGCTGGCTTGCTCGGCGGGCGGCGCATGCGCAGTACGGGGTACAGTTCGGTTGGTTCAACTTCAAGTGGCTGAGGTGAGGGCTGGCTGGGGAGTGGGACTGAGTCTGACTGAGTCTCCGACCGAAGCGGCAGGCGGCAGCATCAGTCAGTGGAGAGATGTGGAGACTGGAGTACTGTAACTGGAGTCACTCTGGAGTCACTCTGTGGACAAGTGGAGGAGACTGGAGTTATTTCATCTGTGTGTGTGAGCTACCGCCGGATCTCAGCATCTTCCCTATTCACACATATACCTGCTCAAGCCTGGCAGGCGCAACTGCGCCTGCATTATTTAATAGTGTGGTGTGGTAATGGTTAATGGCATTGGTGAAGACACAGCCACCTAATCCTATCTGAGGGGTCAGGCTTGAGCAGGTATATGTGTGAATAGGGAAGATGCTGAGATCCGGCTGAGAGGTACAGCCAGATCTCAGCATCTTCCCTAATCCATATTCACACATATACCTGCTCAAGCCTGGGAGGCGCAGCTGCATTACTTAAAGGGATTCTGTCAGATTTAACCCCTCTAACCTAAGCATATGCTCATGTCCAGACTAATAAAAAGAATCCTAAGCTGGCCTTATTAAACCTCACTGTGGCTCTATTTGCCCAAAAAACTGTTTTTTATAACCTGTCAATCACTTACTTAAGGGGCCCAAGGGGAGGTCCGTTAATACAGGGTGCCCGGCCACACCCCTGGCCGTCTGGTGCCCAGCGCTGCCTTCCCTGTCTTCAGCGCCGCCTTCTACAGCTCAGCGCCGCCTCCGCAATCCTCCCCGTCCCTCTGCCAGATCCAGCGCCTGCGCACTAGGCTCAGCCTGATGCGCCCGTGCGGACTCCTGGCAGCGGCAGGCTCGGGATCTTGCAGAGGGATGGGGAGGATTGCGGAGGCGGCGCTGAGCTGTAGAAGTGCATCCACGGCCACCGCTGATGGAGTGGTCATAACCATGGAAAGAGCAGTGTATAATGTGATAGAAAAATTAATCAAGCCAGCAAAGAAAGCATTATGGACAATCACAATACATTAGTGAGTGCCTTGTATTTACTTTCTCTACATGATAAATGCTATTTGCTGAAAGGACACAACCCCTTTAAGGTTTTAAACTAGCGCTTAAATCATCCGTGTCAGGCAGAGAAGCAGCCTGCTGGAGTTCACAGTAACCGGCATAGCTGTATAGTAACTTTCCCCTCTGGAGCCCATGGAACCCATTGACTATAATGGGGCGCAGCAGGGATGTGGTCTGTTTCTGGCATTAGCGCCGGGATATGGTCCACCAGGTCCCATTGTAGTCCACGGGGCCTGGCGGTCGTCCTGCAGTTTTCAGCTATGCCATATGGAATCAACTCCAGCAGGCTGGTCCTCTGCTGGAATAGCATGCTGGAGGATTTCAGCGATAGTGTGAAACTAACCTTAATGAACTATATAAAGAACAGAAACCACATGTTAGAATGGAGGAAGAAATAAATACAATGAACCATATTTCCTATTGTGACTGCACCTAGATTCCGGTGTAAATTGCACGAAAATGTGGTGCAATTCGGCACATCTAGGTTTGAAGGAATTATCTGTAATTAGCCTGACAACGGGGCGTGGCTTCGCGAGAAAGGGGGCGTGGCCTATTGTGTGATATTTAACGACAAAATTGCGCCACAATTCTGACATTATATTCTATCTCAAACTAAGCCAACCAATAGGTAGTATAACGTTGGACAACAGTCTCTAGGAAATTTATCATCAAACCACTATGATAAATCTGGTGTAGGTCTAGACAGTTTATGCCAGCCCCATTGTGAATATCAATTGTCTTCCACAGTAAATATTACATACCCATTTTTAAAGAGGACCTGTCACCTCCCCTGATACAGTATGTCTGGTTTAACTACTATTCCTATATTAATCCTACTTAAAGCTTATGAATGAATTGCCAACAGTCAGCAATAAAGGTCTATATGGGTGCTACCTATTGGGAGTGTTTCTCTGACACTGGAAGCAGTAATTGTATAGTGTCAGACTGTGCAGGGACATATCCCCACATGGTAACAACCAGCTGGACATTTATTGCAGACTGCTGACAATTGATTCATAAACTTCTAGGAATAATACAGAGTTATTACATGTGGAAAGCAAGTAGTTACTACAACAGCCATGTCAGAGGAGGTGATAGGTCCTCATGTATTCACATGTGGCATATTTATTGCAGAGATTTCTGCAGCCATCACATTCACCTGTAGAAACCGCCCTCTTCATATGTATTGTATGGAATGGAGATTCTGTTGCAGAACTGTGAATATATCCTTATCAATTAATATATCTTTAGGATATAGCACAGATTGTTATTTAGGAACAATGCAAGTTAGGCTACTTTCACACTAGCGTTTTTGCTGTATCCAGCCGGGCTCAGCAAAAATGCTTCCGTACTGATAATACAACCATCAGCATCCGTTATGAACGGATCCGGTTGTATATCTTTACATACACATGACTGATCCGTCATGAACACCATTGAAAGTCAATGAGGGACGGATCCGTTTTCTATTGTGTCAGAGAAAAAGTGTCCGCTGTGTGCTGTGGTTTGCTCTCCGATATGGGAATGCAAACAAGCAGAACGGAATGCATTTTGGAGCATTCTGTTCAGTTACGTTTTGTCCCCATTGACAATGAATGGGGACAAAACAGAAACAAACGCTAGTTTGAAAGAAGCCTTAAGCAATGCAATACATTTATAAAGTCACCTTTTCATGTACATTATATCTGTAAATCAGCATTCATAGGTGTGCTTACATTTTAAGGTGGAAACTTGCGACTTCTCATAGATTTTATGTTCCAAACATATTTGTGTATTTTAGCCTTAAGGTGCCCATATCTGGTATAAAGCAAACTGCCAAGGAAAATGTCCATAGATAGTGGCAATATCAAAGACTCCTCAACTGTACAGGGAGAAGACTGTTTAATGCATCATTTCGTTGAGTGCACATTTACATGTTTGTTGCAGAAATATCCACGACTGTGTGTTCTGTCTTCATACACATTCACACAGTGTGCAGTCTGACATTCAGCATAAACCAATCCTGTCTTCTAAATAAGAGGACTGTTCTTTGTAGTCTAACTTGTTTATTGGTCAGCAGGTCGTACATATGTGATTAATTGATCATATATACGATTGATTGATTGGTAAAACAGGATTGTTTGGTAAAACTACAAGAATACAAATAACATGTATAAGTATTAAGCATAGCATACCATGTACTATAACATTACATTAACACTGAAGCAGATGGTAAAATGGTTGCCTATACATAAGATTGCCTAGCTAGCTAACAGTAATAACAACTCCCTGAGTAACTATTACAACTAGCTGAACAGCTCTGCAACACACAATATTCCTAAAACAAAGGTAAATCTCTCACCAGATATGCTTTTACAAGGATGGCGGAGTTTGAGAAGGAGATATGCAAAAAGACAGCTCTGCTGATGTGTCCTGGAGACTGGAGACTTCTCTTTCCCAGGATGCTTTGCACTCCCACAATGCAGTGCACCACCCACAATGCAGTAGTATTGTAACAGGAAAAACAAAGTGTAATGCAACTTAAAACCGCTAGATGGTGCTATAACCACACTAAACACTTAAGAAATACAAAGACTGAGGCAGACGTGATTCTTTAACCCTGCTGGGCAGAACAATGTGTATCATTAATCTGAATGAGGCTGTTTCTGTAGCATGGGTTTCTGAATTCGGAAGAATGGGACAATAACAGCTATTTCTATCTGCTGGTTATAAATATAATCTAAAAGTATCTGTTCTGCTCCTACTTATTTGCCATAGAAAGAACAGCCCCCCCTCCCAAAGTGAAGGGTGAGCAGCTGTGCATGTGCAGCCACCCTCTGTTCACTGCTATGGAAGTTCCAAAATAAGTGCTGGCTCAGCTATTTCTGATAGTCCTATAGCGGTGAATAGAGAAGGGGCTGTTCATGTGCAGTGCAGTCTCCATTCACCGCTATGGGACTTCTGAAAATAGCCAAGCGTGCTCGCTCAGCTATTTTGGAACTCCTATAGCAGTGGATAGAAAGAACGCAGTGCATGCGCGGTGTGCTCTCCTTCACTTCTGTGACTCCATTTTAGAGAATGAAGCTGGTGCCAGAGCTGGGACATGCACATATGTGACATATTTCTGAAGCAATTTTTGTCTTAGGTTACAATTATCATTAATATATATTATATTGAGATAAATAAAAATGTCTGTAGAAAATTACCATTGCATGAGTACATGCATTATTTTAGCAAAACTTCGGAACAGATTTAAAAATGAAGTAAATTAAATAAATTTGTAACTATTGTTTCCATAAATCAATAGTACAGTATAAGCGGTGGTAAAAAAAAAAAAAAAAAGCTTTGCAATATATCTCATTACAGAAAAAAACACCTCTTTCTCCACATAGTAGATACCCCTTTTCTTCTACACTGCCACCCCTAATAGTCACTTATTCTGAAATAAAAGAGTGAGAAAGTGACACAGTGCTTCTAGTAAGTGTTCTGTCTCACCACATTGCTGGATTTACAGCAACACTGCTCAGTACTTCTCAATAATGTCCACTATGCTTAGCGGGATCTCCTGTTCTAATTAGCTAATTTATTTATACATCTCTAAGGGGAATAACAGAAGAAATGCATAACACAGAGAATAATACGAATAGAGGTTTCAGAATGGTTATTTAAAGGAGAATGCAAGTATCTACTAAGACAAACATGTCAGAATATATGACAGATCTTCTTTAATGGCTGTGTTTGTGTGAGCTGTGTGTTTGAGATACATAATGCATCCAGATATCAACACACTAAATGATTTGCCACGTTTTACATTCAGAACAAACATAGTTCATATGCCAAAATATGTACATTTATTATAAATAAAATGTGAGGTAAACAAGCGTTTTTAGTGGTGTTTTTTTGTTACATTTGTAGCTAATGTTTTTATTTCGTTTTCAAGTCCTTAAGAAAAATGAGAAAATGCCAGAAGCACAGAGAACTTCATGAACCTAGAACTACTACAAACTTTTATTTTTTTAAGTTGGTTTAAAATCTTGAAGGCAGCTCTACCTCATACTTCTAGCCTCAACTTTGCCTGAGCTGGATTTGGGGTGCTTTGACAGACCAATTCTTAAGAATGCAAATTCAGCCAATTATCGCTTCATATTAAAAGGGCCTTTAGACCTTATAATAATAATACAAATGCAAAGTCAACTGACAAACTAACCGCGTGATCTTCACCTTAAAAATGTAGAGATCGTTGAAAAACGTGGAACTATCCAAAAAAATATACAAACAGACTCTACTGTCAAGTTCACTGACATCAGTGTTGTTTCTGGTGATCCTACTGAAATACCACAAAGCAAATTCTGTTGCTCAGACTGAACCTAATAGGTCCTGTTATCATTGCTACTATATACAGTACAGACCAAAAGTTTGGACACACCTTCTCATTCAAAGAGTTTTCTTTATTTTCATGACTATGAAAATTGTAGATTCACACTGAAGGCATCAAAACTATGAATTAACACATGTGGAATTATATACACAACAAACAAGTGTGAAACAACTGAAAATATGTCATATTCTAGGTGCTTCAAAGTAGCCACCTTTTGCTTTGATTACTGTTTTGCATTCTCTTGGCATTCTCTTGATGAGCTTCAAGAGGTAGTCACCTGAAATGGTTTTCACTTCATAGGTGTGCCCTATCAGGTTTAATAAGTGGGATTTCTTGCCTTATAAATGGGGTTGGAACCATCAGTTGCGTTGAGGAGAAGTCAGGTGGATACACAGCTGATAGTCCGACTGAATAGACTGTTAGAATTTGTATTATGGCAAGAAAAAAGCAGCTATCATTACTTTAAGAAATCAAGGTCAGTCAGTCAGCCGAAACATTGGGAAAACTTTGAAAGTAAGGGCTATTTGACCATGAAGGAGAGTGATGGGGTGCTGCGCCAGATGACCTGGCCTCCACAATCACCGGACCTGAACCCAATCGAGATGGTTTGGGGTGAGCTGGACCGCAGAGTGAAGGCAAAAGGGCCAACAAGTGCTAAGCATCTCTGGGAACTCCTTCAAGACTGTTGGAAGACCATTTCAGGTGACTACCTCTTGAAGCCCATCAAGAGAATGCCAAGAGTGTGCAAAGCAGTAATCAAAGCAAAAGGTGGCTACTTTGAAGAACCTAGAATATGACATATTTTCAGTTGTTTCACACTTGTTTGTTATGTATATAATTCCACATGTGTTAATTCATAGTTTTAATGCCTTCATAGTCATGAAAATAAAGAAAACTCTTTGAATGAGAAGGTGTGTCTAAACTTTTGGTCTGTACTGTATACTCTTTTCAGATACAATGAAATTATTCTGTATATACACTCACCTAAAGAATTATTAGCAACACCATACTAATACGGTGTTGGATCCCCTTTTGCCTTCAGAACTGCCTTAATTCTACGTGGCATTGATTCATCAAGGTGCTGATAGCATTCTTTAGAAATGTTGGCCCATATTGATAATATAGCATCTTGCAGTTGATGGAGATTTGAGGGATGCACATCCAGGGCACGAAGCTCCTGTTCCACCACATCCCAAAGATGCTCTATTGGGTTGAGATCTGGTGACTGTGGGGGGCCATTTTAGTACAGTGAACTCATTGTCATGTTCATGAAACCAATTTGAAATGATTCGAGCTTTGTGACATGGTGCATTATCCTGCTGGAAGTAGCCATCAGAGGATGGATACATGTTCTCATTCTGTTTACGCCAAATTCGGACTCTACCATTTGAATGTCTCAACAGAAATCGAGACTCATCAGACCAGGCAACATTTTTCCAGTCTTCAACAGTCCAATTTTGGTGAGCTCGTGCAAATTGTAGCCTCTTTTTCCTATTTGTAGTGGAGATGAGTGGTACCCGGTGGGGTCTTCTACTGTTGTAGCCCATCCGCCTCAAGGTTGTGCGTGTTGTGGCTTCACAAATGCTTTGCTGCATACCTCGGTTGTAACGAGTGGTTATTTTAGTCAACGCTGCTCTTCTATCAGCTTGAATCAGTCCATTCTCCTCTGACCTCTAGCATACACAAGGCATTTTTGCCCACAGGACTGCCGCATACTGGATGTTTTTCCCTTTTCACACCATTCTTTGTAAACCCTAGAAATGGTTGTGCGTGAAAATCCCAGTAACTGAGCAGATTGTGAAATACTCAGACCGGCCCGTCAACCATGCCACGCTCAAAATTGCTTAAATCACCTTTCTTTCCCATTCTGACATTCAGTTTGGAGTTCAGGAGATTGTCTTGACCAGGACCACACCCCTAAATGCATTGAAGCAACTGCCATGTGATTGGTTGACTAGATAATTGCATTAATGAGAAATAGAACAGGTGTTCCTAATAATTCTTTAGGTGAGTGTATATATGGGTTAATAACTATTGTATGTGGAAGTGTTTTTGGTGTTTCAGACAATGAAGTTAGATCTGGGCCGATCTACAAAACAGAATTTGCTTTATGGAGTTACACCCACTTGAAGTGACATCACTATTCACCTTACTGTAAATGGGTTCACCCTCAGGGGCAATTTTGCCAGACCCCTCCCCCCTCATGACAGAGACATGTAAACATGTGGTTTGATGTGGCCATTGCAATCAATCATTGGCCACAGAGATGACTTTTCCCTCATGTGTGACATCACTGGGGCACATGTAAGAGTAGTGGCACTGCCAGGGGAGTAGCTCTAGGGGGTGCAGCATAGCAGTCACTACCAGGCCCAGGAGCCTGAGTGCCGCATAAGAAGACGGTGTATTATAGAAAGCGCATGCTAGTCAAGTTACACCTCTGGTTGGAGGGAAGTAGTTTAGGTCAAGAATTTGGCATGGGAGGGGGGGGTGCCATTTAAATTTTCATCTCAGGCAGCAGGAAGGCTATGTGCGCCCCTGGCCACATGGCACTGAGGGAAGGGGGGGTACCCAAACTGAACACATTGCACCAGGGCCCATGAACCTTTAGCTACACCCCTGGGCACAGCCCTGTCTTTCACAGTTTATGGACCTCTGTTTTTGTTATTCTCATTGACTAAGGCTAATTTCAAGATGTTTCTGTCTGTATACTGTACATTTTACAAGTGACAGCATCCAAATTGAACAGTTCTCCATTAAAGTCAATGGGTTGATTCACATCAGTTTTTTTCACTAACCATCTGTTTGTTCAGGAAAAATCTCAACATGTTCTATCTATTTGTGTTTCATACAGGACTGGTCCATTTAAGTCAATAGGTCAGTGAAAAAATAATGACAGCACGTTGAAGGCAGCCGTGTGTAGTCTGCCTTTCACTAGTGGGTGGGGTAGTGTATTAGTTTAACGTTTTTTTTTGTCATTCATGTGAAAAAATGTGTGGACATCTGCATTGACTGAAGCAAATTTAAGCAAACCTGAGGGAAAGGCCTCATGCACACAACAGTATTTTTTCACGGTCCGCAAAACGGGGTTCGGTTGTTCCGTGATCCGTTTCCGTTTTTTTTTCCGTGTGTCTTCCTTGATTTTTGGAGGATCACCAGACATGAAAAGTGAAAAAAAAAATCTAAGTCAAGTTTGCCTTGAAAATGATAGGAAAAAAATGGACACGGATCACGGACGCGGATGACAATCTTGTGTGCCTCCGTGTTTTTTCACGGACCCATTGACTTGAATGGGTCCGCGAACCGTTGTCCGTGAAAAAAATAGGACAGGTCATATTTTTTTCACGGACTGGAAAGACGGATCACGGACGCGGATGACAAACGGTGCGCAGAAAATCACGGAAAATTAAACAACGGACACGGAACCCAACAACGGTCGTGTGCATGAGGCCAAAATTGTCAGTTTTTCACTGACAAAACTCGCACAAGTTTCGTATTGCTGAGTCCTAATAGAAAATGTAAGTAGTGATCGGCATGGTTGCAATGGGCAATATACCACTCATTGTCTATAGTTGCAATCTTCAGGAGCAGATACTGGGTGGCCGGTGACCTTTCACGCAATAAAACTTGCACAAAGAACTTGTAGCATAACATCAATATAATTCAGAGTCACTAGAAGTGATTGACCTAACTGGCATTTGTCATATTTATTTCTGAAGTGAATGTGGGTTTCTGTGGACTTTGGGAGATAGTTTTGTAATTCGCTTTGTATTGATTTTACTGCCATTCTGTTAGTCTGAAGAAGTTTGTTATTTTCTTGAGTAGATTGCAATGCAAACTGTACAAAAAAAAAGACCAGGTGGCAAGAAAATGAGCCTGCATGACAACTGTCATTTGCTAAGATTGACACATCATTCATTAGTCATCACTGGCACTCTGCAGAAAAGTTATGTTTGACCTTCGATAATATATCATGACAACATGTGTTTTATTTTTCTGTGGGTTGTATTTCCAGAGTCATTGTGATCATTATTTTATTGAGTTTTGTATTTTATATATCAAAAATCGCAACAGTTTCATGAGAATTTTTGACACTATTACAGCATTGCTGGGAGGGGTAGAGGAAGAGAATGTTATGCTAGGTTTCTGGGCAATATATATGAATTGTCTAGTGGGTATTGTTTCTCATTATGTAGTGCGTCTACTATGTGTAGCATGTATGCAGAGTATCGTAGGCCAGGCAATTCAACTCTGAGTTTCTGGGAAAGATTTAAATAAGCGTTCCTTCGAAAAGAAAAAGACAGCTCAGCCTATCTGATGACAGCAGATGTAAGATGTGATAATTTTCATATATTTTTCCTAAAGATTAGTGAAACAATTTGTAATTAACTGGGTTTGTTACAAACTACACAAATTTTCAGCCGACAGTCAAACCCAAACTTTTTCAGGTTTGTTTCGGACAAATTTAGTAAAAAGTCATGCAGCGCCATTTTACAGCACATGACGGCGGAAGAATGATGCTCACAAAACCTAGATAGGAAGTGGGTGGAGGGCTTTCCCTGATAGGCTTCCAGGTCAACAGACAGCCTGGATGAGCCATTCAGTGAGACAGCAGCATATCATCATTCTGTGTTGGGAGGTGAATGGGGGTGGATGGTTCTGACAGTGTCTGCCATAAAAACGATCTTAGGGAGTCAGGGACAGTCAAATGTCACAAACAAGCTTGTATTCTGATGCCACAGACAGTGAAGGGAAAGGCTAGAATTACAAAGAAGAAGAATTCTGTGCGTAAAATAGGGACAGGCAGGGAAAGCTGTCAGCCAGGAAGTGAGAAGTGAGGAGCTGAGGCTGGCTGTGCCTCCTAGCTCAACTGCGGCTGCTGCAAACCTCAAAAGCAGCTACCTGCATAGACATTACTTTCATTTTTTTCCCATTTTAGCAGAATCCTTTTTTTTTTGGCCAGTGGGGGTTGAATAGGTGCAAAACTGTACAACACGTATATTACCATCAATGTATCATTTAAAATTTCAGTGAAAACACCTGAAATACTAGTCCAAGCTCCATGTCAGGGCATCTCCACTTAGTTAAAGGGGTTGTCCGAGTTATGAAAAAAAGATAAATTAGCACTGTAAATCTGATGGGCAGCAATATAGAACTAAGCTAAGCAAGTTTTAGGCAAAAAATTTATATATATTTCATAATTTCCCTGGTTCTCTTCTGGCCCTTTGTTTACTTGCAATGACAACAATCTCTGAGGTTTTCCTAATGAATATGTGTGCCCCTCTTCCTGCTCTGCAAAGGGAGTGAATAATAGTGCTTCCTTGAAATTTCTGCCTGCTGGGAGACTCAGCAGCAAGTCCCAGCTGTACAGTGACACTGCTGATTCACACAGGATCCTCTCTCTACCTGTTCTTGTGCAATCCTCTGCAGAACTCCTCTAGTCTATCACCTCCTGTGCCCAGCATTTGTCTCCTCACTGCCTGCAGCTACTCAGTAAAGCCTTCAGCCCTCAGTCTGTGCTGCTGAAGGGGTTAAGAATCCAGGGAGAGAGCAGACGGCAGTGCAGGTGGGCATGGCCAGCACAGTGACATCTCGTGTACCGACACAGATCAGCTCTCTCAGGCTTGTGCACGAAGCATCATCAGAGCAGGGAGAGAAGCTAACATCACAGGTCATGTGACACTCAGTGAAATCTGAGAAAGCAGCAACTGGAGATAAAGTAAATGAATTGTAAAGTCCTTACATTTGCCTAGCTAGAAACATACAAATAACAAAAAAAAAAAAAATCAGACAACCTCTTTAATTAAATTTTTTTGTTTTATTTTTAAAAGCTGCATAAAATAAGCAGGGCAGGGGACAAAAACATCAGTGAGTGATGGGGTTAAATCCATTTATTTCAATCTCTACACGGTTCAATTTTTTTTTTTGGGGGGGTTGTTGAATTTATTCAAACCTGCATATAGGTGATTACTGCACCAATACATAGGGTAGTGCACAATATTACCTGTGAGTGATAACAAATTAACACCTAAATCCATTTCCATTTATTTGTATCTCCGCACAGTACCAATTTTTTGGGGTGGTTGTTGAATTTATTAAACACAGTATATAGGTGATTACTACACCAATACACAGGGTAGCTCACAACATTTTCTGTGAGTGATAATGTGATATTAGACCTCAATCGGTTTCCATTTATTTCTCCACATGGTTTAAATTTTTCGGGGGGCGGGGGGGGGGGTGTTAAATTTTTTCAAACCAGCATACATATGATTACTACACAAATACACATTGTAGCGCACATTATCTGTGAGTGATTAACGTAATATTAGGCCTCAATCCGTTTCTGCTTATTTCACCACATGGTGCAATTTTTTTTTTTTAGGTGGGGGGGGGGGGGGGTGTAGAATTTATTAAAACCAGCATATAGGTGATAACTACACCAATGCACAGGATAACACAAAATATTATCTGTGAGTGATAACGTAATATTAGGCCTAAATCCATATATTTCTGTCTTCATGCACCTCCAGTGTTGGTGTGGCAGGGGGAAAAAGATTATCGTATTGCACCTCTGTGTCTTTAGTTTCCAGAAAGCAGATTTGCAAACCTTTCCATACTTTCGCCAAATACGGTCAGTATTTGGTCAGTATTTTTGCATCAGTATTTGTAAGCCAAAATCAGGAGTGGGTTCAAAACACAGAAGAGGCACAAATATTTCCATTATTCCTTTTCTCTGTTAGTTCTGGTTTTGGCTTACAAATACTGACCAAATACTGATGCAGAGTACTGATCAAATACTGACCATGTGAAACAGGCTTTTGTGTGACAGTGTACAGGGTCTTATATAGAAATCACTGGGCCCCACAGCAAAAATCTAAATTGGGTCCCCATGCCCCATTCATAGCCCATCCCATTACCCATTCCTGGCGCCTCCCCTTGCTCCATGAACTGTGCTCGCTGCTGTGTGTTATATTGTGTGTCATCAGGGCCTAACTGAGATTACAAAACAGTCTGGCACCCAAACTCCAAAATCCACATACAGTATGATACTGCATAAAAATAATAGTGTGTAATGCGCACTGCAGAGGTTAACTTTGTTTTACTTGGTCATGCCTCTATGTAAACCATCAATACAAGAAAGGAAATAAAACAAAAATGTCTAATTATGTGGTCAGGAACATACGTTACCCTCACTAACTGCAACACATAACACCACCTTTCTGCTGCCAGAGGTGAAAACTGAAACTGTGCCCCCCCCATGCCAATTTCTTAACCTAACCGCTTCTCTCCAGCCCTCCTGTTAAAGACATACTTGGAAAGCATTACATACAGAGATACAAAACATACAAGGAAATACAGCACCACATACCTCTTGCATCCAGTGACGTGTCCTCTGATGTAGACGTTCTCTTTCTTTATCTTCTCCATTCAGACCAGACTGCCATGATGATTTCTTTCAGCCATCTCTTGTCTCTGCAGAGTTTGACAAACAGACACCTTAGTTTCCTACTTTTCCATCCTCTTCCCCACCTTCTGAACACCTCATCCTGCCACATCTAATACTGGCACACAGTTTCCTAAAAGATAACTGTGCCCAGCAAATAGTGTCCATGAAACTTATAGTGCCGTAAACATAGTGTCCACCAAAAATAATTGTGTTAAGCTGATATTGTGCCAGGGTGCCTCCCAATGTAACAGTCCTCCCAAAAATCCCACCAATAGTAATAATTCTCTGCTTTTTTTCCCCAGGAGTAATAATGCTACCATAGTGCTCCAGTAGTAATAATTCTCCCTATAATGTGTGTCTGTACACCAAAAGCTCCCTTATAATGTGTGCCAGTACAAAAATTACCCCTTATAATGTTTGCCAGTAAAATAGTTCCCCCTTGCAATGCGTGCCTGTACAAAAATGTGTGGCAGTACAAAAATACCCCCTTATGTGTGCCAATACAAAAAATGCTCCCTTATAACATGTGCCAGTACAATAAAAAATAACTTTTAGTGCCCCCTGTAGAACAAATGTCACCATAGTGGCCACTTTAGAATGTGTGCCAGTACAAAAATGCTCCCTTATAATATGCGTTAAGTATAAAAAAAATGCCCCTTATGTGCCAGTACAGAAAAATGATCCCTTAAAGCGTGTGTCAGTACAAAAAACTACCCCCTTTTAGTGCCCCCAGTAAAACGTATGTCCCCATAGGGGCCCGCTTATAATGTGTTCCAGTACAAAAATGCTCCTTTTTACAGTCGCAATGTCCCCATATTGATTTCTCCAGTTGCAAAATAATGACCCCATCCCATTGTGGCCCAACTGCATGCTGCCAAATAAAAAAAACTAAAAAAAAATACTTACCTCCTGCTGTCAGCAATGCAGCTCCAGACACAGACCTCTTCTAGTCTGTGTCCTGGGCTCTATGCAGCCCGGTTCAGGCAGCGCAATAGAGGAAACGGTGGGCCAGGAAAACATTGCTCCTGTGCCCCATCGCGGAATTCAACTGTATTGCTGTCCTGAGTACAGTGATGTAGTTGAATATGTAGAGATGAGCGTTTCCACAATGGAAGCGTTCATTGCCCAAGGCTCTTCCGCTGCCCCCTCTTGCCCCTACCTGGTGCTGCCTGAGGCAATCACCTCACCTTATTAACCATAACTATGTATGTCAGTGTCATGCAGACATGATTTACTATTGCTGTCATTGCAGTTGAGAGCTTGGGGGGGGAAACATTTTTGAAAAATAAACGAAAATAGATAACAACTTTTCCTAAAAAATCTAAATCCTGGGAGAATAAAGGGTGTTATATACAAATTTTAGGGTAACTGCAGCCACTTTGGTTCGGTCCGAATCTATTCGAGTCTGAACCAAACTTTTTGAAAAATTTGGCAAATTCGAACCGAATGTTGAGTGGTTTGCTCATCTGTAATTTTTCCCATAAACCCAAAGGAGCGTTACAATACTCCTCATGTGTACTCCTCAGCACTCACCATAAAGAGAAATAGTACCCCAACCAAGGCCTTTCAGGCAACCAAGCAATTTTTTTTGGCTCAGTCCCGTTAAAGTGTGCTTACCCGGAATGAGATGGGATTCTGGCATGAGACACTCAGTTTTTCTTTCTTTTTGGAAAGAAGACTGACTTGTAGGTCTCTTGTCCAGCAAATCATTATGTAGGAACACAAGCACAGCAGTAGATAAAAAATTTGTATGAAAAAAGCAGTGATTGCATAGTTTGAGGCTACCACTACCAGTGGAAAATCTTATTATGAAAATACACTGATTGAACCGTTTGAGGTTCCCACCAAAAACTTTGATTCAATCAAGCCTATTAGCCGATAACATCTTCCCTTCTCAGTAGAATTAAATGGTTTCTATCACTTCGTATGACATAATTAGCTCTCAGACACTAGCGATCCGCTAGTGTCTGCTCTGGCCAACCATCCTAATATAACAGCTTTTGGGGCAGCCGTTTTGCTAAAAAAATAACTTTTATAAATATGCTAATGAGCCTCTAGGTGCTATGTGGGCGTCATTAGCACCTAGAGGCTCCGTCTACCTTCATACACAGCCACCGCCCAGCGCGTCCCTCCAGCCCGCCCATCTCCTGCTGAATGCGATCCTCCGTGTGACGCAACGGACGAATTCTCGCGCATGCGCCGTGCGCGGCTGTATTCGGCGCATGCGCAGTGAATGTCTGACCGCTTCCCTGCTCAGACATCTCCACTGCGCCTGCGCCGATGATGTCATAGTGCTCCAAGGAACAGGCGCAGTGGAGATGTCTGAGCAGGGAAGCTGTCAGACATTCACTGCGCATGCGCCGAATACAGCCGCGCACGGCGCATGCGCAAGAATTCGTCCGTTGCGTCACACGGAGGATCGCATTCAGCAGGAGATGGGCGGGCTGGAGGGACGCGCTGGGCGGTGGCTGTGTATGAAGTTAGACGGAGCCTCTAGGTGCTAATGACGCCCACATAGCACCTAGAGGCTCATTAGCATATTTATAAAAGTTATTTTTTTAGCAAAACTGCTGCCCCAAAAGCTGTTATATTAGGATGGTTGGCCAGAGCAGACACTAGCGGATCGCTAGTGTCTGAGAGCTAATTATGTCATACGAAGTGATAGAAACCCTTTAAATAAAATAATGGACAAACTCCCTGTATGTGGATTTTATCTCTTTGTGTTGACTGCTTTAGAAGGGCAGTATTTTTATTTAATTTTCAATGGTATTCTACTGCTGAAGTGAAAAAGAAAACCAGCCAAAAATGAAAACATATAGGGGGTCAGTTATTAGATATATGCCAGTTTTCTGGCGTATATCTGTCACAGATTGCTTCAGAAAGGTTATTTGCGCTGTAATCTGTGACTTGAAGAGCGCGTGGTGTGGGAGGGGAAGGCCACCAGGCCAGTCTCATTATCTACACCTGTTTAAGGCGTAGAAAATATTCAAAATCTACGCCAGCAAGGAAGCTGGTCCTCAGGTCCTCAAGCCAGACATGTTGAGTCGATATGTATGTGTCTTAGGTCTCTGTATTTGTTTTAGTAGATTTGTATTTAGGGGGTCTGGTCTGGTATCTGTATTTGTTTAGAGGTTCTGGGTCTGTATGTATTAATGAATGGCCTTGCCTCCTTCTGGCTCCTTGCTCCCTGTGTTCGGGCCCCTCTCCTTAACCAGCCCATCAGTGACAGTGGCTCCTGATGAGCGCTCTGTCTCTCTGCTCAGTAAAGAAACTTTAGCTGCGGGACGATCTGCAGACAGTGTCACTTGTGTGCCTGCATGTAGCATATGTGCCCTGACTGCTGCAGGCATCTAAAGGAGAAGCACAAGAGAGCAATCTCTGTGTTCTGCAGTCATCTGTCAAGACTGATAATAAAACTTGATGGATGGGGGGGGATTCCAGGGAGGTGGGGGGTGGTAGTACACTTGCTAAAATGAAGAATCCAGCATGCACACTTTATTGAGAAGGGGAGGGGGGGAAGGCACAGGCACACAATATAAAAAGTAGCAACAGCAGAAGGCACAGTTCATGGGGGGGGGGGAGGAGGGCATGGCACACTATATAATATGCAGCAGACACAGTCTATGGGGGGAGGGTATGGCACACTATATACGACGGAGCAGAAGGCACAGTCTATGGGAGTATGGCACACTGTATAATACACAGTGCAGCGTCCCACTACGTGTGTGTGGGCACTGCTTAAAGTACTTTTTCATCTTAACAATTGCATTGTACAGTAATGTATAACTTGGCATTTGTGTATCTGCAAAATCCCTGTTACCAGGCCTATTAGGTGTAATTTATACATCCCACCACTAGATGGGGATAAAGTTCACGTCCTATATATATACTCAGGTCAGGCCTAGTTAGATTAGATTAGTTCAGTTGAGACCACAGGTCAGTGTGTATATTGACATTGAGAGAGTGAAAAGGTGCAGATCCAGCACTTCAGCTCTAAAGAGAAGTTTTCGTCCAGAAAGGGACAAGAGAAAAGGACAGATTCAATCTCATCCAAAGGATAAAAGCCGTAAACCAGGCATAAAGGACCTTTGGGATATTTTAGGTGAAAGATACCGTAGCCTCCGGCGACCTCACCAGAAGTTCCACTGACATTGAAGTAACCCACTGCTCCAAAACCAAGAAACCTAAACAGCCTAAAACAGTGGATTTGCAGAATTAACTCTGTACCATCTAGAGACTGCATAATTGTACTGCTGCAACCAAGAGACATCCAAAGTAAAAGTTGTGAGTTGCATCTTACCACTGTCTACCTCATTATTACTACCTATGGTTGTACCACCATTAACAGTACTGGCGTCACAACAAAAACCATCAAGGGACTCAGCCGCAACAAGCACCCTAAGCACCCCTAACATCAAGGGCACCTCAACCACCATCTTGGCTGATGCTTCCTACCACAGAGTGTGCCCCGGAGGATTTCGTGCTGTCCACCTCAACACTGTGCTGCCAGCCCAGGGAGGCTTTCTGCTAACCGTGAGTAAACTGATGAACTGTGTGTTATATTATTTGGCCCCTCATCGGTCCACCGTGCACCTCACGTGTTGCCCCTGCGACTGGCTGGCTGCAACAGCAGAAGGCACAGTCTATGGGGGTGTATGGAACACTATATAATACGCAGTGGAAGACACAGTACATGGATGTATGGTACACTATCTAATATACAGCAGAAAGCATGGGGGTACGGTACACTATATATAATATAACAAAAACAAAGACAGGTGCACTCTGCGGTCTTACTAAGCCCTCAAACTGGCGTTAAAATTTAGAGATTAGCCAACATGTCCTACGTGAGGACATGTCTGAGCCCGAGCATCGCGCCAAGGTTTCTCAAGTAGCTCGGGACCTAACGCTAAACCTACCTGGGCCGTATGGGCAATACCAGGAGCCAGTGGGCGAATTACAGGAGCGCAATGTCCGACTCAAAGCAATCTCCCAGTAACCTCTAGCATGTGACCATGCATACAATGGGAGGAGGCAGAGAGCTCTGAGCCCCACCCAAGACTGGCTGATATAGCCCGGGCCTCACATGTGCACCAGAATGCTGCCTGTGGATGGAAATAAAGGCACATTCAGACTAGGAGTTTCTACACCTCGAAAAATTCTAAATACAAACTACAAATTGGCGTGTTATTAAAAAGCAGGAAGTGCTCAACCCCATATGCAGTGGTGCATCTATACCAGGGGGGGGCAGATCCTGCACTTGTGGTCCGCTGTTAATGGCAATCCCCAGCAAAAATGCATACAATGGAGGATGCCTGCAGCGGACCACAAGTACCACAATGGACATCCTACACAGGATAGCAATTGTGTGGATGTGATAAACAGTATATATAATATAACAAAAACAAAGACAGGTGCACTCTGCGGTCTTACTAAGCCCTCAAACTGGTACACTATAAAATAAACAGCAGAAGGTACAGTTCATGTGGAGGACACTACAGTATGCAGATGAAGGCACAGTTTATAGAAGGGGATGGCATACTATATAATATGCAGCAAAAGGCACAGTCTATTAGGGGGTATGGCACACTATATAACATGCATCAGCAGGCACAGTTCATGGATGGTATGGTACACTATATAATACACAGCAGAAGGTACAGTTCATAGGGGTTGATACTACATAGCTCGCAGCAGAAGGCCCAGTCTCTGGGCAACTATGGAACACCCTATAATATGCAGCAGAAGGCACAGTCTCTGGGTGGGTATGGCACACTATATATATATTGTGAGAAGGCACAAGGTGCCATAATAGATGATAGATATGTAGTGTACGGGAGTTGTAATACCCGTCACTACCAAAGTGTCACTTGGTGTGCTGTCGTCCCTCCTAATTATGGGGAAAGTTGTTGTATGTCAGTTTTGTAAAATGCAATGTAATGTGTGTATTTCCCTGTCACTGAAGCTTGCATGCACAGGCCGGCTAGGGGTGTCATTCCAGCTCTTAGGCATTAGAGGGAGCTAGGGGGCCCTAGTTTATATAAGGGCCAGACAAGGAAGGGAAAGTCAGTGTAACCTGATCTAGTGTGGAGTGCAGAAGTCAGTCTAGACCACAGCTCAGAAGTTTCTAGAGCCTGAGGAAGTTTCCAGAAGCTGAGAGAGACAGAGGCAAAGATCAGGAAAGCCAGAGGTATTGAGGAAACAGAGGAGGTACTTATGAAAGCCATAATCAAGGATATAAAGCCAGTATTAGGTTAATGGGCCTTGGTGAAGAATTGCTACATTCCAGGATCAGACAGAGTTAGAGTGCAATCTCCTTTGCTGCAAATCCTGTGTTCAACACTCTGTAATTACCCTGCTGTACTGAATTGCCTGCATCGACCGAATTGCAAAATCGACTGTATGCTGAGGAACTGCGTTTCCAATATTGTCTCTGCCTGCAACCTACTAAAGTTGAAGTTCTGTTTAACACCGCGTTTCCTCAAATTATTTCCTGCATCCGCAAACGGCGTGCCACCGTTTACTTGGCACTGGCGTCACGAACTATTCCTTACCTATACCTGCCCTTGCAGAGAGTCAGCTGCTCAGGTTAGTGTCTATTGCACTACATCACCCAGAAACACCTACTACACACAACTTGAGTACGCTGCACCTCTCTTTTGGCGTTCCACGAACAGGATACGCACGCTTTCTAGTGCAAGAAGCGTGAACTTTGTGCCTTATACCGTTGCCCTGTGACCAAAGTGACAATTTGCCTGTTTTATTCAAGTGGACTTTGTGGACTGAAAATCCTACCCAAAGTGTACTCAAAACCTCTAAAAAGCGCTGTGCAGTGTTGCGCTACCCAGAGGAAGAAAATCGCCGCATTGGAGTGCGGTTTTGTGGACTTTAAACATTCCTGCTTGCTGTCAGTGAATAGACAGCGTTTGTACCTAAAGATGGCCGCGGAGCTGGCTGAATTTACTGCTGCGTCACCTTCATCCCGAAAAGGCGGGAAAAATTGGCGCCTTTCTGAGGAAAAAGCGGGAAGAAGGTCAAGGGCAGGCGCCACGGCTTATCTGGACATTTGCATGTCTGCCAGCATGGACACCGCCCTCCATATACTGGAATACCTGGGGGGCGGCTCCCCAGTGCAATGGGAGGAGCTGGCTACTCTAATTGACGCGACCCTATCGCTCTCCTCAGTAGGATCGAGCATGTTGGATTGTGAGCAGAGTGTTACTGCAGCGTCCGCACCTGTAAATGCAAAGATGTCGGATGTTGGTGTTGAGCCAGAGGAGGCTCCACCGGCCTACGCTCCGGGACCGGAGCAACCCGCCTGCCGCACCAGGGAGAAAGAACCCGAGCCCTACTATGGCTCATGGAGGGACTTTTTTCAGCCATCGTTCAAATGGTCTTCCCTGATGGCGGAGATCCGAGAGGCCGCTATCAAGCGGAATACTAAGACTAAGATCGTGTATGAGGAGCTAACCAAGACCATACATGAAAGACACACGCACACCCAACCCCGCCTGGAAAGGAGAAAGGGAGTGGTGCTGTCGTTTGACAAATCCCGTGGCTACGGGTTTATTCAGGACTATCTTACTGGCAGAGACCTCTATGTGAATCGAAGGTCTGTCAAGAGAGACTACCTCCCTTCGTACCAGCACAGCCTCCGCGAGGGAGAGGAAGTGGAGTACACCCCTGCCGAGAGCCTGCGAGGCCCCTATGCGACTGCTGTGACCCGTCCGAAGCGAGGACCTGAGGATTGGGAGGCAGACGAAGGAGAAGACTACTCTGGCTGCGAGCGAGAACCGGAACGCTCTCCAGAGCCGGCCCATCACGCCTTTCAGGAGCGGAGCTCCTTCATTGGGCCGAATGTCTTCTGGCAGCCAACCGTGTTGGAGAAATGGGTGAGCCCCTATCCTTCCCCCGAGCTGCCTCGTCGGGAGAAGACAATATCGGAGCTGGAGCAGTTAAAAGGACTTAGTGCTACCTTTCAAAATATCCGGATGGGACGGAGACCAGACGCGTCGCCAGTACCTGAAGAGGCCGAGTCCGCGTCATCGGTGACTGTACCTGCGCCGGCGGCGCCAGCAGAGAACAGCGACTCCGACACAGAGAGCATCGGTGAGCAGATCGTCCGGCTGGAGGAGAAGTTGCGGGAGTTGCGTAAGACCTACACCGCCAGGATCCAGACACCGCCGAGGAAGGATGAGGTAAGGGTGCCTGTCACCACCCGCCGACCGCCTTCTGTTGCCACCGCTCCGTCAGTGCCCCAGACCGGACCCGCGATTGCCGTAAACTGCTGCACCCAGAGCACCGGACCGCTTGCTGCGGCGGTGCCAAGCACGTCACACCCTGCAGTGATCATGCCAGGGCCGGCACGGTCCACCAGAGGGTTCACCCCTAGGCCTATGGGGCCAATACCTATTAGGGGCCCCTTTACCCTGCAGCTGCCCCCTAATACAGTTATGTGGGCCCATCCTCCTGTAGAGGAATACTACAGACGATACTTGCCAGCGGAGCCAAGTGGATATGATATGCCACTGTAATCAGCCTGCTAGGCCTTTGATTTATTTCCTAAGAAGTTAATGTTAACCCTTCCAGGACAGGAGTCCTATGTTGCTGGTCCTTTGTTGCGGCTGCCAGTTTGTCCACGGCTCAGTGGTAGGTGTTGACCACTGAAATCACAAAGTCAGCAAGGCCAGGCTTGTTTTCCAGGACCTCCTGCCTGCTTTTGTACCCCACGCCAAGTTGTGGCCTGTTCCTTTGTTGCACCTTTTACCCTTCACCCCCTTTTCAGGTTGATCAGGGGTCTTACAGCACTTTTCCTGCTGTCATTTTATTGTGCAACCTGTTACTAAGGAACCGTGCCCGGAGACAGACTCAAAAGGTACCTGAGCCTCTGAGATTCTTACTCTTTTAAAAGTATTGTGCCCAGAGATGGACTCCACCGCATGAGAGCCTCTGTGATTTAATAAGAAATAACCTGGGTATGGACTCATGTTTGTTATTTGAGCCTCCAAGAACTTTTATACCGTTTTCTACTGTTTTATCATGGACTTATTCATTGTCATGGACTATCCTGGTTATAATGTTACGCTGTGCCAGGTCAGCGCCCCAGTTCCATTCACTATCCTGAGAGAAGAGAACGACGCCCCTTGTCACTACCCTTCACCTTTGCCAATTGGACCTGATGTAAATGTAAATGCAGATGAATTACATGTATGTATGCCTGCATGTCTCTATTTTCTATTTCAGGTAGAGATTCCAGTTGGGCGACCCATGATGGAGTACGAGGTCGTACTCAGCTTAAAGCAGTGGGGTATGTAGTGTACGGGAGTTGTAATACCCGTCACTACCAAAGTGTCACTTGGTGTGCTGTCGTCCCTCCTAATTATGGGGAAAGTTGTTGTATGTCAGTTTTGTAAAATGCAATGTAATGTGTGTATTTCCCTGTCACTGAAGCTTGCATGCACAGGCCGGCTAGGGGTGTCATTCCAGCTCTTAGGCATTAGAGGGAGCTAGGGGGCCCTAGTTTATATAAGGGCCAGACAAGGAAGGGAAAGTCAGTGTAACCTGATCTAGTGTGGAGTGCAGAAGTCAGTCTAGACCACAGCTCAGAAGTTTCTAGAGCCTGAGGAAGTTTCCAGAAGCTGAGAGAGACAGAGGCAAAGATCAGGAAAGCCAGAGGTATTGAGGAAACAGAGGAGGTACTTATGAAAGCCATAATCAAGGATATAAAGCCAGTATTAGGTTAATGGGCCTTGGTGAAGAATTGCTACATTCCAGGATCAGACAGAGTTAGAGTGCAATCTCCTTTGCTGCAAATCCTGTGTTCAACACTCTGTAATTACCCTGCTGTACTGAATTGCCTGCATCGACCGAATTGCAAAATCGACTGTATGCTGAGGAACTGCGTTTCCAATATTGTCTCTGCCTGCAACCTACTAAAGTTGAAGTTCTGTTTAACACCGCGTTTCCTCAAATTATTTCCTGCATCCGCAAACGGCGTGCCACCGTTTACTTGGCACTGGCGTCACGAACTATTCCTTACCTATACCTGCCCTTGCAGAGAGTCAGCTGCTCAGGTTAGTGTCTATTGCACTACATCACCCAGAAACACCTACTACACACAACTTGAGTACGCTGCAGATACGTGTCACCGAGGTGCCTGGCCTCAGTGGAATGAACCGGTAATGTTTTGTCAGTAACCCTAGGTTACTGACAGTTGCTAGAGGTAGTTTAGCTGCTAGCTGCAGCTGATCCGGGCCGGGTTTCATTTGAGTGGTTCCTAGTCTGGAAGTGTAACAGACTGGGAGTAAAGCTGTGTGGTGTGTAGCTGTGTTGCTGTGGATAAGCCTGCCATTGCCTATTTTTCCCCTCTCCAGCGGATGGTGGAACTCTGGAACTACAGAGGACTGTGAGTTATACCATTTCATATGAACTGTGTTTCTTTCTGTTTACCCGCTGAAGTAAGCGAGCATTTGTTAAGGCTGTGTTGAACAAAATAAAAGACTATTGTTTAAATGACACCTGAAGTCACTGTTTGAGCTGATCCCCACAAGTGGTGTCGGATGCGGGCATAAACCCGTGGTCGAATTGCATGTCCTGGGTCAAAGCTGCAACACAGAGCCAACCCACACCAGCTGCCATGGAGGAAGTGATTAAGCACCTGGTGCAGGCAAACTTGCAGCAACAGAAAGCACATACGGACGCCATGCAAGAGAGAATGGCGAGGGTGATGCCCATTGTAAAGGAACATATGCTTCAGGCTCAGGAGGCACATAATATATATGTATATAATAGGTCCGCTCGTCTAAGACAGTTTAATCCGGGAGATCGGGTGTTAGTGTTAGTCCCTACTGTCGAAAGCAAATTCCTAGCCAAATGGCAGGGTCCCTACGAGATAGTGGAAAAAGTGGGAGAGGTCAACTATAGGGTACACCAGCCAGGGAAGAGAAAGCCCTACCAGATATACCATGTCAATCTGATCAAACTCTGGAAGGAGAGAGACCCACCTGAAGCTTCTTGCCTGGTGGCTCAACAGGGGTCCACCATCGAAGCTGTTAAAATTTCAGAGACCCTATCCCCCTCCCAAAAACAACAGTTTAGGGAACTGCTGCAGAGGAAAACAGATCTCTTCACAGAAACCCCTGGCTGTACAAATGTGATAGTACATGAGATCCTCACAGATCCCCAAGTGAGGGTGAACTTAAAACCCTATAGGATCCCTGAAGCCCGCCGGGACGTGATTTCCAAAGAGGTTAGGAGGATGATGGAGCTAGGGGTGATTGAAAGGTCTAAAAGTGGCTGGTCCAGCCCCATAGTGTTAGTGCCAAAACCAAACGGGGAGTGGAGATTCTGCAATGACTACCGCAAGCTTAATGAAGTGTCCACAGTTGATACTTACCCTATGCCCAGGGTAGATGAGCTGGTCGAACGGCTAGGCCCCGCAAGGTATATTAGCACCTTAGATCTCACTAAAGGATACTGGCAGATCCCACTGTCGCAAGAGGCTAAGGAGAAGACTGCGTTCTCTACACCTGAATGGTCTTTTCAGTATGTAAGAATGCCGTTTGGCTTGCAGGGGGCCCCTGCCACCTTCCAAAGGGCTATGGACCAAGTACTACGGCCCCATAAGGAGTATGCCGCGGCATACTTAGATGACATTGTCATTTTTAGTCGCGATTGGGAAAGCCATCTCAGAAAAGTTCAGGCCGTCCTTGATGCTCTAAGGAAGGCGGGGTTTACGATAAACCCAGCCAAATGTGCCCTAGGCATGGAGGAAACCAGATACCTGGGCTACGTAGTAGGGAGAGGGGAGATTAAACCCCATCTTCACAAGGTAGAAGCCATTCAGAATTGGCCCCGTCCACTAACTAAGAAGCAGTTTAAGGCATTTCTGGGTATTGTGGGCTACTATAGGCGGTTTGTCCCCAGGTTCGCAGAAATAGCGGTTCCCCTGACAGACCTGACAAAGGGCACAAAGTCTGCTATGGTGAGGTGGTCCCCAGAAGCGGAAAGGGCCTTTCAAGAGCTTAAACAGGCCCTGTGTAAGCAACCAGTGTTGATAGCCCTGGATTTTTCCCGTGAGTTTGTGGTCCAGACCGATGCCTCCGATGTGGGTCTGGGTGCAGTCATGTCTCAGGTAGTGAATGGAGAAGAGCACCCAGTGATGTACCTGAGTAGAAAACTGTCCCCAGCAGAAAGGAATTATGCCATCGTTGAGAAGGAGTGTCTGGCCATAAAATGGGCACTAGACTCCCTTAGGTACTATTTACTAGGAAGGAGGTTTAGGTTAGTGTCAGACCATGCTCCCCTAAGGTGGATGCGAGAGAAAAGGGGGAATAATGCCAGAGTTACCCGCTGGTTCCTTGCACTTCAAGATTTCTCCTTCTCAGTAGAACACAGGCCAGGCAAGATGCAAGGGAATGCAGACGCCCTGTCAAGGGTACACAGTCTGGGGGCTAAAGATGTCCAAGCCCCCGGCTTTGGACAGGGGGGGGGATATGTGAGAAGGCACAAGGTGCCATAATAGATTATAGATACGTGTCACCGAGGTGCCTGGCCTCAGTGAAATGAACCGGTAATGTTTTGTCAGTAACCCTAGGTTACTGACAGTTGCTAGAGGTAGTTCAGCTGCTAGCTGCAGCTGATCCGGGCCGGGTTTCATTGGAGTAGTCAAAGAGCAGGGTGGGATGACTACTCCCACGTATCCAGGCCAGGTGCCTATTTAAGCCAGGAATCCCAGGAGAGCTGGGGGTGTGATTCCTAGTCTGGAAGTGTAACAGACTGGGAGTAAAGCTGTGTGGTGTGTAGCTGTGTTGCTGTGGATAAGCCTGCCATTGCCTATTTTTCCCCTCTCCAGCGGATGGTGGAACTCTGGAACTACAGAGGACTGTGAGTTATACCATTTCATATGAACTGTGTTTCTTTCTGTTTACCCGCTGAAGTAAGCGAGCATTTGTTAAGGCTGTGTTGAACAAAATAAAAGACTATTGTTTAAATGACACCTGAAGTCACTGTTTGAGCTGATCCCCACAATATATATAAAATGCAGCAACATGCACATTTCTTGGGGGCATATGGCAAACTATATAATACACAGCAGCAGACAGTCCATGGGGGTATAGGACACTACATAATAAACAGCAGAAAGCACAGTTTATAGGCGGGGCAGGGGCCCAATTCAGATTCTTGCTATGGGGCCCAATGATTTCTATGCATGCCCCTGCCTATAACTTTTTTCTTTTTCTGTCAATGAAACTGTGAGGGCTTGTTTCTTACCGGTCAAGCTGTAGTCTTTATTGGTTTCATTTTGGGGTAGATTCAACTTTTTAGTGACTTGTTATTCCATTTTTTAGAGGCGAGATGGCCAAAAAAACAGCAATTTGGCATTATGTATTTTTATAGGTAATTTATTATATTGATTGCATTGCCATTTTATTGTGTATATTTTTGTTTTAATGTGACTGTATTGTTACTCATAACATTGCAATTTTTTTTTGTTTTAGTGATGCAGCAAAATGCCACAATATTTATTTGGTTTCACATGATGAAATAGACTTCAAATTTAGCCGTATGAACATACTGTACTCTACTCATATGAACTTGTTTTGGACTATTTACATGCAGCGCACAGTTCCCCCTTGACACTGAAGAATTCTTGGCTGCTCCCTTTAGACATTTGTAAATTATATTTTTTGTTTAACTGTGAGACAGACTATTCTTTTTCTACAAATCAAATCTGAAAAGTTCACTAACAATTTAACATGAGTCATAGAGGCATATTTTCTCTTTCTTTACAAAGCAAAACTGCATTTGCAGGAACTATTGTCTTTCAGGAAGGATGTGATGCATGCCAGATCTCAGACCTATGCTAACGTGATCAGATTAGGACATAAACCATGACACAAAGCAGCTTGACCAAATTGCTTATTAGTCATTTACCTTTGCCTCTGTGGCTACAATGTTTCCTTGGATTTTGTGCATGTATAGGTATTTATAGATATAAGAATGCATTCAAGGAGAATTTCCTTACAGTATTTTAGATTTATCACATATAAATAGTATGCATTTAAAAAGAAATAACTGTATAACTGCGGCACTGATGAGCTATTTCTTATATCTAAAGTACATGTAATACAAAAAAAAAAGGTCAGATGTCATACAAAAAATGCTTTCCCATCAAGTTTCTGTATAGTTTCCAGGCCTGTGCTGGTCTCTATTTCCCGATCCCCATTGACACACAGGAAATGACTAGTCGAACAATCGCTTACTAAGGTGAGTATTTCCTCTGCGCCAAGAAGGACCAGGAAGTAGACACCAGATTGGACCTGGGAATCATCACAATGGGATTGCTGGGGGTTTGATGAGGTTAGGATCACTATTTTTATGCCATGCTGAACCCTTTTCAACAGAATCTTTAACAGTATATATTTACATTTGCTTTACTTATCAATTACTTCTAGCAGAGGTACATTCACATGTTTGCTGGCTGCTACTGGAATCAGTCAACAGTTTGTTGACAGACACACCCACAGCAGCTAGTTGTGCTCCCATAATGTAATGTTCTTTGCTACACTGCATTCTAGAAAGAGAGATATATATATATACAGTACAGACCAAAAGTTTGGACATACCTTCTCATTCAAAGAGTTTTCTTTATTTTCATGACTATGAAGGCATCAAAACTATGAATTAACACATGTGGAATTATATACATAACAAACAAGTGTGAAACAACTGAAAATATGTCATATTCTAGGTTCTTCAAAGTAGCCACCTTTTGCTTTGATTACTGCTTTGCACACTCTTGGCATTCTCTTGATGAGCTTCAAGAGGTAGTCCCCTGAAATGGTCTTCCAACAGTCTTGAAGGAGTTCCCAGAGATGCTTAGCACTTGTTGGCCCTTTTGCCTTCACTCTGCAGTCCAGCTCACCCCAAACCATTTTGATTGGGTTCAGGTCCGGTGACTGTGGAGGCCAGGTCATCTGGCGCAGCACCCCATCACTCTCCTTCATGGTCAAATAGCCCTTACTTTCAAAGTTTTCCAAATTTTTCGGCTGACTGACTGACCTTCATTTCTTAAAGTAATGATTGCCACTCATTTTTCTTTACTTAGCTGCTTTTTTCTTGCCATAATACAAATTCTAACAGTCTATTCAATAGGACTATCAGCTGTGTATCCACCTGACTTCTCCTCAACGCAACTGATAGTCCCAACCCCATTTATAAGGCAAGAAATCCAACTTATTAAACCTGACAGGGCACACCTGTGAAGTGAAAACCATTTCAGGGGACTACCTCTTGAAGCTCATCAAGAGAATCCCAAGAGTGTGCAAAGCAGTAATCAAAGCAAAAGGTGGCTACTTTGAAGAACCTAGAATATGACATATTTTCAGTTGTTTCACACTTGTTTGTTATGTATATAATTCCACATGTGTTAATTCATAGTTTTGATGCCTTCAGTGTGAATCTACAATTTTCATAGTCATGAAAATAAAGAAAACTCTTTGAATGATAAGGTGTGTCCAAACTTTTGGTCTGTACTATATATATATATATATATATATATATATATATATATATATATAAAATAAATGAAATCCGCAGCACATCCAGGTAGTGAACAAGTGAAAGAAGCTTTAATCACCAAGCATGCGACGTTTCAATCCTCTCAATGGGATTTTTCTCAAGCAGTGACATAGTGGGCAGTGCATAGTACATATTTAAACACATTGACATAATCAAACAATCAATGAGTAAAATACAATCATTTACAGTAATATGTTAAAAAAATCATGACAACAGCAGTGTTATCATTACAAAATAGCATTTCATGAAATTACATACAGTGTTACAGTGCAGGCAATACACGTATCAAATCCAACATACAGTGTACAGGCAAAATACTTTAATAACAATCATAATTAATTCAGGTGTATGTCATTATAATAACCAAAATGTGCAGGTGTACCTCAGTAGAATGATGAGTTAGATCACAGGAGTGTGCGATGGAATCAGAACACATGGGTCACGGCGTCTCAGACATACCAATGCGCATGTCTCAAGGACCTTCCTGGGGATTCCGATCACATGATCACCCATTCTGTTCATTCGATGTAATGCGCATGTCGCAGGACCTGTGAGCATGTGATCACAGCATGTGATCACTTCTCCGGTCATGTGTTCAAGTCAATCATCCGGTCATGTGCTTCAATGTGTCACATGATCGGAATAGACGAACTTGAAGATTCAAATGTTCAGTGGTATTCAGAACACATAGGAAAGCATGATTAAACAGATCTATTTCCAAAAATCATTATAAGGGACATATATATAGCACCTAAAGTAAGTTATGAATACCCAAAGTATACAGAAATATGTAGTTTTAAAAAACATCATGAGATTATGTAGGCAGGCATAAAAAGTAGCAAAGTACATATGGCAGTGTGGGAACCTGGTACAGGATCGTCGCCGCCCCAGGCGCATCAAATCACATGGACAGTGTCATTCATGAGTCACCCATCAATCAGGGAGAAAAAATAACTGTATACAACTGGAAGTACCATTGTTGTGTACAGGAAAGCTATATGTACTAGCCGGAAGTACCGCCGCTTTCCTTGCTATATAAGGACTTAATTTATTAGTTGTTAAATAGCCCCCTAGTCTAGACGAGGACTTCAGTGTATGCGACTTATGTGGTTATCACAAAGTCCCAACCTGACTTGTCCCCCCTGCCCGTTGGATACCATCCCTGGAAATCCAACATGGCAGACCCGGGATCATCCTCTAGATTCCGGGGGCACATTGGTATATATCCATAGAACATATCAATCCTCTCCCCGAGACTGATGGCTCAAAAGGCCTGTCCATATGTAAATCCGAGCACATGGGTATAGCAACCAAACCATCCCAGGTATTCCAACATCACCTGTGTATAATCACATGCCTGCATACAAATCAAAAAAAGGAAAAAAGTGTCAAGGAAATCAATATATCAGTGCACCTGTACGGAGAACAATCATATGTCATGCAATGCATAAGACATGACCGTATAACCTACTGTGCACAGAAACATGATCTCACCAATCTTGTTAAAAAGACATCTTTTTCTAAAGAAAAAGCAAATATAATTGTATAGAGCACTAAAATAAAAGGTGTGTATATATATATATATATATATATATAGGTCCCATCATGATCCAGTCGATGAATCCTCCAGCGCTCACCCTTTATTGTGGGTACACACAATATTCACCATAATCCTGAGGGTAATAAAAACAATGTATAAGAACACCTTGTTGTATAAACAAGGGGCACAACCACTTAAAACTCACCATAGGGGCAGGCGAGCAGAATCATGAGCACAATCACCTAGGACAATAACCAGGGCCTATAATCAACATTCAATCCCTGTGGTCTTAAAGTATTAAGTTTAGCAATCCATCGCATCTCACATTTTTTGAGAAGGGCAAGTCTGTTCCCACCCCTCCGTGGTGTAGGGATATGGTCAACCAGCATACATTTAAGGTCCCGCTCCTTATGGTCCATGTCAGTAAAATGCTTCGGGACTGGAAGATCCATCCGTTTTTTACGGATGGTGTATCGATGTTGATTGATTCTACTTTTAAAATCCAGTGAAGTTTCCCCAATGTATAATAACTGACATGGACACCAAAGAATATATATAACAAAAGAGGATTCACATGTCAAAAAGTGCTTGATGTAATACTTCTTCTGCGTACGTGGATGCAGAAAAAAACTGCCTTTTTGCATGTATCGACAATTAATACAATTTAAGCATGGAAAGCTACCCAATTTGGGACTACGCAGAAAGGTTTGGCCCAACTCCTTTTGTGTACCTATGTCAGAAAGAATCAATCTGTCTTTAAGGTTCCTAGTTCTTTTGTATGACATGAGGGGAGGGAGATGAAATTCCTCAATCCCCTCATGACCACTTTTCAAAACTGGCCAGTGTTTCAGGATGATTTGCCGAATGTGTGTACTATCTTCTGTGTACGTAGTTACCAGAGGAATTCTCTTGCTTTGTTTGTCACCATTTTTATTTTTCTTAGTAAGAAGCTCCGTACGTGTTTTGTATTGTATAGAGTTAAGATGTTGTTTATGTAAAGTTACAGGATAGTCCCTATCTATGAAGGACTGTGTCATACATTTGAGAGTGTCAGATAATTCATTATTATTGCTGACTACACGTTTGGCGCGGTAAAACTGACTCAAGGGAAGGGATTTGACCATGGCCCTGGGATGTGCACTGTTGTACCTCAATAACGTGTTGCGATCGGTGGGCTTAGAGTATAAGCCCGTCGATAGCACACGATCATGTAAGGTCATAACAGTGTCCAAAACATGTAATTGTTCACATGAGTGTTCCAACGTAAATTTGATATCAGAATCAATAGTATTCAAAAATTGAAAAAACTCCATAAGAGCCTCCTCTGAACCTGTCCAAATCAAAAAAAATGTCATCTATGTATCGCCACCACCTCAGAACATGTCGGAAGTGGGGCGATACATAGATGTGTGTCTCCTCGAGGAAGGAGACCGCCATGTTGGCATAAGTGGGGGCCACATTGGACCCCATGGCGGTCCCCTTCCTCTGGAGATAAAAATGATCCCCAAATAAAAAATAGTTGCAAGTCAGCACCAAATGTAGGAGTTGTATTAAAAAGTCTTGGCATTCGGTTGAAAAAGTGGACTGAGATAATGCCTTGGTAACTACCTCAATCCCAAAGGTGTGCCTGATTGAGGTGTATAGGCTAGTGATATCTAGCGATGCTAGAATCACATCAGATGTCAAAGAAACCTCAGCCAACTTATTCAAAAAGTCTGAAGTGTCTTGGATATAGGACTGGGCTGACAGTGCATATTGTCTCAATATTCTATCCAAAAAGATAGAAATATTGGACAGCAGGGAACCGCGACCAGACACGATTGGTCTACCCGGAGGGGTTTTGAGACATTTATGTATCTTGGGCAATAGGTACAAGAGGGGTGTGATGGGATGTGAGACAGAAAGGAAGGTTCTGAGCTTATCATCAATGATGCCCGCAGTGCTGGCTTCCTGTAGTAAGCTCTGAATCCTCCTTTCAATGTCCCATTTGGGATCAGTGTGTAGTTTTTGGTACACCTCGCAATCCTCCAACTGTCGGTTGGCCTCTGCGATATATTGATGAGTGTCCATGACCACAATCTCGCCGCCCTTGTCGGCAGGCTTAATGGTGAGACTGTGGTCATGGACTAACTCATCAACAGCACGGCACTCAGTCTGTGTGATATTGGGGTGCAAAAACCTTTTCTTTTCATTCAACTTAAGTATATTAACATCTTTCATTACTGCATCAACAAATAATTCCATTGCAGGAGAAGACGCCGGTGGAATAAATTCACTTTTGTTAAATAAATTGTAATCACTCAGTTTCAATTCAGTGTTAGTACATATATTTGTCTTAGTTGGATGTGTTGAAAACCAGGTTCTAAGCTTCAGCCTACGGAAAAACTGATAAAGATCAGCTTCTAATTGTAACCAGTCCGTATTGCTATTGGGGCAGAAGCTTAGTCCCTTGGCCAAGACATCCAACTGTACATCTGATAAGACATGGGAGGAAATATTTACCACAATGTTGGTATCATTTAGTTGCGTTTTTTGACCAATGTTTTTTTGCTCCTTGTCTTTATGTCGGAAGCGATGACGTTTGCGTCCTCCACGCCGCGTTCGTTTCTTCTTGCTGAATTCATCGTAAACTCTAAAAAAGGCTCCACAGTAGTATTATTTTGTTGTGTTTGAACAAAGTCCCTCGTGGGGGTTTTTTTCCCAATTTTTTGAGAACGCTGTTGAGATTGATGGTTAATTGTCCAGTTGTACACATTGCCTGAATTGTAATCAAGCGCATCGCGCTGCCATTTACTGCGTTTAGTGTCCTGAATTTCGGATCTTAACTTATCCAGGTGCGGCTGCAACCTGGTCAGGTAATCCTGATATTCATCTGTAGATAATAAAGTACACAGTGTAGCTTGTAGAGATTCATGTTTCTCTGTAGTGTCAGCCAAATCTTTCTGCAAGAATTCCATGTTTAGTAATATGAGATCCAGTGCAAATTTGTTTGCAATGGATTCATATTTGATGCGGAATTCATTTTCATGCATATACATAGTTGGTTGCGAATGTGTCCTTAATCCCCGGGGTACCCTGCTGGTTTTAAAATATTCTCCCAATGTGGTAAGGTGCAGATCAAGACTCACCAATTTTTTGGCAATACGTTCAAAGTCCCGCTTTGTATCTGTAATGTTGGGAATGGACAAAAACTCAGCATCGCCTCTGTGTGCGCCCAAGATTCTGCTCGCCTGCGCCTGGGAGTACGAAAAAACGCCTGGTGTAGACAGGTCCTCAGTGGGAAGATTGGTATCCGAAGTCATCTGGTGTATCTCGGTGTGCTTAGCTCCACTAGATGCAATTACAATAAATCAAGGGACATTGAAAGGAGGATTCAGAGCTTACTACAGGAAGCCAGCACTGCGGGCATCATTGATGATAAGCTCAGAACCTTCCTTTCTGTCTCACATCCCATCACACCCCTCTTGTACCTATTGCCCAAGATACATAAATGTCTCAAAACCCCTCCGGGTAGACCAATCGTGTCTGGTCGCGGTTCCCTGCTGTCCAATATTTCTATCTTTTTGGATAGAATATTGAGACAATATGCACTGTCAGCCCAGTCCTATATCCAAGACACTTCAGACTTTTTGAATAAGTTGGCTGAGGTTTCTTTGACATCTGATGTGATTCTAGCATCGCTAGATATCACTAGCCTATACACCTCAATCAGGCACACCTTTGGGATTGAGGTAGTTACCAAGGCATTATCTCAGTCCACTTTTTCAACCGAATGCCAAGACTTTTTAATACAACTCCTACATTTGGTGCTGACTTGCAACTATTTTTTATTTGGGGATCATTTTTATCTCCAGAGGAAGGGGACCGCCATGGGGTCCAATGTGGCCCCCACTTATGCCAACATGGCGGTCTCCTTCCTCGAGGAGACACACATCTATGTATCGCCCCACTTCCGACATGTTCTGAGGTGGTGGCGATACATAGATGACAAACGTATAGTCAGCAATAATAATGAATTATCTGACACTCTCAAATGTATGACACAGTCCTTCATAGATAGGGACTATCCTGTAACTTTACTTAAACAACATCTTAACTCTATACAATACAAAACACGTACGGAGCTTCCTACTAAGAAAAATAAAAATGGTGACAAACAAAGCAAGAGAATTCCTCTGGTAACTACGTACACAGAAGATAGTACACACATTCGGCAAATCATCCTGAAACACTGGCCAGTTTTCAAAAGTGGTCATGAGGGGATTGAGGAATTTCATCTCCCTCCCCTCATGTCATACAAAAGAACTAGGAACCTTAAAGACAGATTGATTCTTTCTGACACAAAAGGAGTTGGGCCAAACCTTTCTGCGTAGTCCCAAATTGGGTAGCTTTCCATGCTTAAATTGTATTA
Organism: Bufo bufo; assembly: GCF_905171765.1. Taxonomy (NCBI): domain Eukaryota; kingdom Metazoa; phylum Chordata; class Amphibia; order Anura; family Bufonidae; genus Bufo; species Bufo bufo. The sequence goes on along the minus strand of NC_053392.1, from coordinate 472,260,853 downwards.
ATTGTCGATACATGCAAAAAGGCAGTTTTTTTTCTGCATCCACTTACGCAGAAGAAGTATTACATCAAGCACTTTTTGACATGTGAATCCTCTTTTGTTATATATATCCTTTGGTGTCCATGTCAGTTATTATACATTGGGGAAACTTCACTGGATTTTAAAAGTAGAATCAATCAACATCGATACACCATCCGTAAAAAACGGATGGATCTTCCAGTCCCGAAGCATTTTACTGACATGGACCATAAGGAGCGGGACCATAAATGTATGCTGGTTGACCATATCCCTACACCACGGAGGGGTGGGAACAGACTTGCCCTTCTCAAAAAATGTGAGATGCGATGGATTGCTAAACTTAATACTTTAAGACCACAGGGATTGAATGTTGATTATAGGCCCTGGTTATTGTCCTAGGTGATTGTGCTCATGATTCTGCTCGCCTGCCCCTATGGTGAGTTTTAAGTGGTTGTGCCCCTTGTTTATACAACAAGGTGTTCTTATACATTGTTTTTATTACCCTCAGGATTATGGTGAAAATTGTGTGTACCCACAATAAAGGATGAGCGCTGGAAGATTCATCGACTGGATCATGATGGGACATATATATATATATATATATATATATATATACACCTTTTATTTTAGTGCTCTATACAATTATATTTGCTTTTTCTTTAGCAAAGATGTCTTTTTAACAAGATTGGTGAGTAGGGATGAGCGAACCCGAACTGTATAATTCGGGTTCGTACCGAATTTTGGGGTGTCCGTGACACGGACCCGAACATTTTCGTAAAAGTTCGGGTTCGGTGTTCGGCGCTTTCTTGGCGCTTTTTGAAAGGCTGCAAAGCAGCCAATCAACAAGCGTCATACTACTTGTCCCAAGAGGCCATCACAGCCATGCCTACTATTGGCATGGCTGTGATTGGCCAGTGCACCATGTGACCCAGCCTCTATTTAAGCTGGAGTCACGTAGCGCCGCACGTCACTCTGCTATGATCAGTATAGGGAGAGGTTGCAGCTGCGACGTTAGGGCGAGATTAGGCAGATTAACTCCTCCAAAAGACTTCATTCTGTGATCGATCTGCAGCTGTGGATCATTGAAGTGCTATTATTGACTTGCTCACTTTTTTGAGGCTGCCCAGAGCGTTTTTAGATCACTTTTTTTCTGGGGTGATCGGCGGCCATTTTGTGACTTGTGGTGCGCCAGCACGAGCTATCACCAAGTGTATTTAACCATCGATAGTGTGGTTATTTTGTGCTATATCCTACATCAGCTGCAGGCTGAGCCTGTGTCACCGAAGTGCATTTAACCATCAACAGTCTGGTTATTTTTTGGCCATATACTATATTAGCTGCAGGCTGAGCCTGTGTCAAAGAAGTGCATTTAACCATCAACAGTCTGGTTATTATTTTTTGGCCGTATACTACATCTGGTGCAGGCTGAGCCTGTGTCACCCAAGTGCATTTAACCATCAACAGTGTGGTTATTTTTTGGCCATATATTACATCAGGGGCAAGTTGAGCCGGTCACCCAGCGCCTAAAAAATAGACCTGACATTTCTATTCAACCAAATCTGCACAGTTTTAGCTGGTCAAGTTATTTGTAGTGACCGTAAAAGCAGACTTTTTGTTCTGGGTTGAAAAAGCATTCCCAAATTTGCCATTCTCAAAATAACTAGTTTGTGGTATTTCAGGCCTACTTGAAATCTATCCCAAAAAGAAAATCTTACATTGAAGGTATTGATAGTGTCATTCAGAAAAACCTAAGACACACGCTAGCGTGCTGATAGAAGTGTCATTCTGTGATTAAACCTATAACTGTCACACAGCGCAAAAAAAAACAGGTCTCACATCTCTATTCAACCAAATCTGCACTGTTTTTGCTGGTCAAGTTATTTGTAGTGACCGTAAAAGCAGACTTTTTGTTCTGGGTTGAAAAAGCATTCCCAAATTTCCCATTCTCAAAATAACTAGTTTGTGGTATTTGAGGCCTACTTGAAATCTATCCCAAAAAGGATATCTTACATTGAAGGTACTGATAGTGTCATTCAGAAAAACCTAAGACACACGCTACCGTGCAGATAGAAGTCTGATTCTGTGATTAAACCTTAACCTGTCACACAGTGCAAAAAAAAAACAGGTCTCACATTTCTATTCAATGGTCTGCCGGGTGTTCACTCCAAGGTCATGGAAGTCACGCCTACGGCCACCCCGTTCTCCGAGGGATATGTCCTGAAATCCAGCTGAAAGCTGCAGAACATCAGTCGGAGGTCTCTCCACTACTGGCGGGCCTCTCTGGCGCCCTCTTCCCACAAGCAAAGGCTCGGCTGGTGGCTGCTGGGGTCTTTCAATGCGTCTAGGTTCTTGAGCCTCTTGCTCCTGTCCAGGCTGTCCTTGGCTGGGCTGCCCCCTGGCACGTGCTCTTCCGCGGGCTCTGGCTCGTCCACTCATTTTCTATTCCTGAGAGGATATAAACCGCTAGTAATGTCAATCTGCCGCCTAGCAGCTCCGCCGTGGCACAATCACCTCAGAACTCGCACACTGGTGACTTTAGGTATCTTCACTGGTCACTTTGAGCAGAATGATGACATCCGAGTCACGGCACCAAATGTAACCCTCTTTTCCTTGCACCATCTGCGACACCTCCAGCTTTCACACTCACTCGGTCACCAGCTCCTCCAGGCATAAACTCTAAGTGGACTCTAAGGGACGACACTTAGGTCTTCTGTGGTTTAAAGCTTTATTGAGGTGTAGTGCACTTGGCTGGAGCCTGTAATACAACAGGGAAAAACTGCCACTATGTGGTATACAGCCAGGTCACCAGCCCACCTATATCATAACAGGCATTCATTATATTACATTCCCACATACATGTTACAGGATATAACAAAGCATACAGAAAAATGAACAAGAGAAAATCATTTACAAAGATATTGCAGCAGGGTGACCTGGAATACAGCATGTCTTGCAGCCATTTTAGGAAGAACACATGTCTCTTTAACTGTACATCATCTACTCAGCCTAGCATGTGCTGCAGTGTTTAAAGGCTGCTAAAAAAACATACAGTCACCTCTTTACATTCTACAGAACTATTATGGGTATATATTATAACTTTTTACAATAGATAAATGAACTTTAGCTTTAGAGAACTTAGACAGAGATCCTACCTACTTCACAGTAAATGTCTGCACTGAGGAGACCAAACCAAGTAGCAGAATACACAGGGGGCTTTCTGGAAGAGTCCACTGTAAAGACTCTGTCTGTTAAAACTTTCCTCAGTTATCTAATAGCACATTTGAAGAGGTTTATTTAGCATGTCCTGACTCTCTGCTAACAGCTTATGAATATATGGAACTATATTTAACAAGTGATCATTGCTGCAGCTCCTGTATATTGGTATGACCCTATTGCAAACCTGCAGACTGGATATTTGGTGAAACTTCATGTGGTTCATATCGACTGTACTACACCACTGACTTGCCTGGGCCTAAATATGTGACAGTGGCCTGTTCCAGTGGTGGGTGACGTGATGCCTGATTCTCTGCTATGACATGAAGACAGATTATGTGCTGACATAAGGCCAGATTCTCTGTTACGGGACCTCTTTCCTCTGCCTGGGCCTAAATGTGTGACAGTGGCCTGTTCCAGTGGTGGGTGACGTGATGCCTGATTCTCTGCTATGACATGAAGACAGATTCTGCGCTGACATAAGGCCAGATTCTCTGTTACGGGACCTCTTTCCTCTGCCTGGGTGCCTGGGCCTAAATGTGTGACAGTGGCCTGTTCCAATGGTGGGTGACGTGAAGCCTGATTCTCTGCTATGACATGAAGACAGATTCTGTGCTGACATAAGGCCAGATTCTCTGTTACGGGACCTCTCTCCTCTGCCTGGGTGCCTGGGCCTAAATGTGTGACAGTGGCCTGTTCCAGTGGTGGGTGACGTGAAGCCTGATTCTCTGCTATGACATGAATACAGATTCTGCGCTGACATAAGGCCAGATTCTCTGTTACGGGACCGCTCTCCTCTGTCTGGGTGCCGGGGCCTAAATGTGTGACAGTGGCCTGTTCCAGTGGTGGGTGACGTGAAGCCTGATTCTCTGCTATGACATGAAGACAGATTCTGCGCTGACATAAGGCCAGATTCTCTGTTACGGGACCTCTCTCCTCTGCCTGGGTGCCTGGGCCTAAATGTGTGACAGTGGCCTGTTACAGTGGTGGGTGACGTGAAGCCTGATTCTCTGCTATGACATGAAGACAGATTCTGCGCTGACATAAGGCCAGATTCTCTGTTACGGGACCGCTCTCCTCTGTCTGGGTGCCGGGGCCTAAATGTGTGACAGTGGCCTGTTACAGTGGTGGGTGACGTGAAGCCTGATTCTCTGCTATGACATGAAGACAGATTCTGCGCTGACATAAGGCCAGATTCTCTGTTACGGGACCTCTCCTCTGCCTGGGCCTAAATGTGTGACAGTGGCCTGTTCCAGTGGTGGGTGACGTGAAGCCTGATTCTCTGCTATGACATGAAGACTGATTCTGCGCTGACATGAAGCCAGATTCTCTGCTATGGCATGAAGAGACTGATTCTCTGCTGACATGAAGCCAGATTCTTTGCTATGGCATGAAGAGACTGATTCTCTGCTGATGTGAAGCCAGATTCTCTGCTATGGGACCTCTGTCCAATTGATATTGGTTCATTTTTATTTTTTTTATTTTAATTTTAATTCATTTCCCTATCCACATTTGTTTGCAGTGGATTTACCTACATGTTGCTGCCTTTTGCAGCCCTCTAGCTCTTTCCTGGGCTGTTTTACAGCCTTTTTAGTGCCCAAAAGTTCGGGTCCCCATTGACTTCAATGGGGTTCGGGTTCCGGACGAAGTTCGGTTCGGGTTCGGATCCCGAACCCGAACATTTACGGGAAGTTCGGCCGAACTTCTCGAACCCGAACATCCAGGTGTTCGCTCAACTCTATTGGTGAGATCATGTTTCTGTGCACAGTAGGTTATACGGTCATGTCTTATGCATTGCATGACATATGATTGTTCTCCGTACAAGTGCACTGATATATTGATTTCCTTGACACTTTTTTCCTTTTTTTGATTTGTATGCAGGCATGTGATTATACACAGGTGATGTTGGAATACCTGGGATGGTTTGGTTGCTATACCCATGTGCTCGGATTTACATATGGACAGGCCTTTTGAGCCATCAGTCTCGGGGAGAGGATTGATATGTTCTATGGATATATACCAATTTGCCCCCGGAATCTAGAGGATGATCCCGGGTCTGCCATGTTGGATTTCCAGGGATGGTATCCAACGGGCAGGGGGGACAAGTCAGGTTGGGACTTTGTGATAACCACATAAGTCGCATACACTGAAGTCCTCGTCTAGACTAGGGGGCTATTTAACAACTAATAAACTAAGTCCTTATATAGCAAGGAAAGCGGCGGTACTTCCGCCTAGTACATATAGCTTTCCTGTACACAACAATGGTACTTCCAGTTGTATACAGTTATTTTTTTTCCCTGATTGATGGGTGACTCATGAATGACACTGTCCATGTGATTTGATGCGCCTGGGGCGGCGACGATCCTGTACCAGGTTCCCACACTGCCATATGTACTTTGCTACTTTTTATGCCTGCCTACATAATCTCATGATGTTTTTTAAAACTACATATTTCTGTATACTTTGGGTATTCATAACTTACTTTAGGTGCTATATATATGTCCCTTATAATGATTTTTGGAAATAGATCTGTTTAATCATGCTTTCCTATGTGTTCTGAATACCACTGAACACTTGAATCTTCAAGTTCGTCTATTCCGATCATGTGACACATTGAAGCACATGACCTGATGATTGACTTGAACACATGACCGGAGAAGTGATCACATGCTGTGATCACATGCTCACAGGTCCTGTGACATGCGCATTACATCGAATGAACAGAATGGGTGATCATGTGATCGGAATCCCCAGGAAGGTCCTTGAGACATGCGCATTGGTATGTCTGAGACGCCGTGACCCATGTGTTCTGATTCCATCGCACACTCCTGTGATCTTCCTCATCATTCTACTGAGGTACACCTGCACATTTTGGTTATTATAATGACATACACCTGAATTAATTATGATTGTTATTAAAGTATTTTGCCTGTACACTGTATGTTGGATTTGATACGGGTATTGCCTGCACTGTAACACTGTATGTAATTTCATGAAATGCTATTTTGTAATAACACTGCTGTTGTCATGATTTTTTTAACATATTACTGTAAATGATTGTATTTTACTCATTGATTGTTTGATTATGTCAATGTGTTTAAATATGTACTATGCACTGCCCACTATGTCACTGCTTGAGAAAAATCCCATTGAGAGGATTGAAACGTCGCATGCTTGGTGATTAAAGCTTCTTTCACTTGTTCACTACCTGGATGTGCTGCGGATTTAATTTATTTTATATTATTTGGAGGTGGATCGCCGACTCAGCCGCTGGCACTCCGTCTGTACCTTTCAGACAGTGGTGCTGCCCACATTCCTTGATTCCTTGAGATATATATATATATATATATATATATACACTGCTCAAAAAAATAAAGGGAACACTTAAACAACACAATGTAACTCCAAGTCAATCACACTTCTGTGAAATCAAACTGTCCACCTAGGAAGCAACACTGAGTGACAATCTATTTCACATGCTGTTGTGCAAATGGGATAGATAACAGGTGGAAATTATAGGCAATAAGCAAGACACCCCCAATAAAGGAGTGGTTCTGCAGGTGGTAACCACAGACCACTTCTCAGTTCCTATGCTTCCTGGCTGATGTTTTGGTCACTTTTGAATGCTGGCGGTGCTTTCACTCTAGTGGTAGCATGAGACGGAGTCTACAACCCACACAAGTGGCTCAGGTAGTGCAGCTTATCCAGGATGGCACATCAATGCGAGCTGTGGCAAGAAGGTTTGCTGTGTCTGTCAGTGTAGTGTCCAGAGCATGGAGGCGCTACCAGGAGACAGGCCAGTACATCAGGAGACGTGGAGGAGGCCGTAGGAGGGCAACAACCCAGCAGCAGGACCGCTACCTCCGCCTTTGTGCAAGGAGGAACAGGAGGAGCACTGCCAGAGCCCTGCAAAAGGACCTCCAGCAGGCCACAAATGTGAATGTGTCTGCTCAAACGGTCAGAAACAGACTCCATGAGGGTGATATGAGGGCCCGACGTCCACAGGTGGGGGTTGGGCTTACAGCCCAACACCGTGCAGGACGTTTGGCATTTGCCAGAGAACACCAAGATTGGCAAATTCGCCACTGACGCCCTGTGCTCTAAACAGATGAAAGCAGGTTCACACTGAGCACATGTGACAGACGTGACAGGGTCTGGAGACGCCATGGAGAACGTTCTGCTGCCTGCAACATCCTCCAGCATGACCGGTTTGGCATTGGGTCAGTAATGGTGTGGGGTGGCATTTCTTTGGAGGGCCGCACAGCCCTCCATGTGCTCGCCAGAGGTAGCCTGACTGCCATTAGGTACCGAGATGAGATCCTCAGACCCCTTGTGAGACCATATGCTGGTGCGGTTGGCCCTGGGTTCTTCCTAATGCAAGACAATGCTAGACCTCATGTGGCTGGAGTGTGTCAGCAGTTCCTGCAAGACGAAGGCATTGATGCTATGGACTGGCCTGCCCGTTCCCCAGACCTGAATCCAATTGAGCACATCTGGGACATCATGTCTCGCTCTGTCCACCAATGTCACGTTGCACCACAGACTGTCCAGGAGTTGGCAGATGCTTTAGTCCAGGTCTGGGAGGAGATCCCTCAGGAGACCGTCCGCCACCTCATCAGGAGCATGCACAGGCGTTGTAGGGAGGTCATACAGGCACGTGGAGGCCACACACACTACTGAGCCTCATTTTGACTTGTTTTAAGGACATTACATCAAAGTTGGAACAGCATGTAGTGTGTTTTTCCACTTTAATTTTGAGGGTGACTCCAAATCCAGACCTCCATGGGTTGAAAAATTTGATTTCCATTTTTTTATTTTTGTGTGATTTTGTTGTCAGCACATTCAACTATGTAAAGAACAAAGTATTTCAGAAGAATATTTAATTAATTCAGATCTAGGATGTGTTATTTTTGTGTTCCCTTTATTTTTTTGAGCAGTGTATATATATATATATATTATATAATTTTTTTTTTTTTTTTTGTATATCAGGTCTAGAGATGTCGCGAACATAAAATTTTCCGTTCGCGAACGGCGAATGCGAATTTCTGCAAATGTTCGCGAACGGGCGAACCGCTATAGACTTCAATAGGCAGGCGAATTTTACCCACAGGGACTCTTTCTAGCCACAGTAGTGATGGAAAAATTGTTACAAGGGGACTAACACCTGGACTGTGGCATGCCGGAGTGGGATCCATGGCAAAACTCCCATGGAAAATTACATAGTTGACGCAGAGTTGGATTTTAATCCATAAAGGGCATAAATCACCTAACAATCCAATTTTTTTTTGAACAACGTGGTTTAAAACATCCAGTGTGTGTATACGATCAGGTATGATGTTGTATCGATCAGGTAGTGTAAGGGTTACGCCCGCTTCACAGACATTGACAGACCAAAATCCCCTTTTAATGCACCGCAATCAACCGCAAACAGTCCATTTGCCCAACCGCAAACTCACCATTTGTACATGGTTGGATACCAAGCTAGCCATGTCCCGTTGATGTCATTGAAGGTTTCTTCCTCCACCCAGCCACGTACAACACCAAGGGTCCCGGAAAGGTGAATTGAAATGATTTTTCGAACGGGGAGATGGTTAAAAAAACGCTGGCTCCCTCCCCTTTGTTTGAATCCATGGTCACTGCGTCTGTGTCGTGCAATTTACTGTCCCACCCGATATGAGTGCTATTTTCTGTAGTTCTCTCTTCTCATCAGTTTAATCCCTGTTACGTCCCCAATCTGGGGTCCATTTATTAAATGGATTTTTCGAACGGGGAGATGGTTAAAAAACGTTGGCTCCCTCCCCTTTGTTTGAATCCACGCCACGGTCACTGCGTCTGCGCCATGCAATTTACTACCACACCCGATATAAGTGGTATTTTCTGTAGTACTATTCTCATCAGTTTAATCCCTGTTACGTCCCATATCAGGGTGGGATTGCCTTTTGTGAAAAAAAAATTCGGCCGGGTACCTTCGACTGCCTTCACAGTGACAGACCAAACTCTGATACACCAAACTGAATTGATTTTAGGAACCGGGAGATGGAAAAAGCAGCTTGGTCGGTCCTCTTACTCCCAAGTTGGGGCACTGCGCGTGCACGAAGCAATGTGCTGTGACACCCTATATGAGTGGTGTCTTAACTAGTACTATTCCTATCAGTTTAATCCCTGTTACGTCCCCTATCCGGGGACGTGTGTCGAATTGATTAACCATTGTCAAATTAACAAACCATTACGACATCCTGGAATAATTTAGTTCTGAGCTTTGTACTTGCTTTGTATTGGAATTGATGGGGATTTTTTAAATTGTCTGCATTATTTCTAATAAACTATTAAGAGACTTTATTATGATTTTTTTATTTTATCTATTAAAAACCCACCCATACAACTTTAAAAAAATAAATACATTTTTTTTAGTTTTTTCTATGAAAAATTATCCAGCCGATCGCTTTTGGTCTGATCATAATGAAGCAACGGCGTTATTATCTGGGGTGTGGCAACATTGCCAACACACTCATAGAGGTGATGATCGCTTCATTGTGATACGCAAGCCCCTTCACCACAACAAGGTAACGATCACGAAGGGGAATTGACACTTGTATGTGCCTTTTTTTTGTTTTGTTTTTGCAGCCACAGTGCAGCACCAGAGGCCAGAAAAATTAGGCATGTACACATGCCTGAAAAATAATGTTATTGTTGCAGCCACTGTTGTAGCAGCGGCCGGAAAAATTAATGTTTTCAAGGCAGAAAGGTGACTAAAACATTGCGGCTTGAACCCTAGTTGGTGGCGGAGAATTCACGAAAGTCATCCGGTATGCAGACATTAAATACAGCAGCGTGGGGACCATTTTGAGGCCAAGGCATGTCATCAGGCCTTTTGTTAGTCAAACGTATCCACCACTGTCAGTCCCTTCGGGATCCATGCCTCATTCATCTTAATGAAGGTGAGGTAATCAACACTTTTTTGACTGAGGCGACTTCTTTTGTCAGTGACAATGCCTCCTGCTGCACTGAAGGTCCTTTCTGACAGGACACTTGAAGCGGGGCAGACCAGAAGTTCTATCGCAAACTGGGATAGCTCAGGCCACAAGTCAAGCCTGCACACCCAGTAGTCAAGGGGTTCATCGCTCCTCAGAGTGTCGATATCTGCAGTTAAGGCGAGCTAGTCTGCTACCTGTCGGTCGAGTCGTTCTCTAAGGCTGGATCCCGAAGGGCTGTGGCGATGTGTAGGACTGAAAAAGCTCCGCATGTCCTCCATCAACAACACATCTGTAAAGCGTCCTGTCCTTGCCGCCGTGGTCGTGGTAGGAGGAGGATTACTTTCACTTCTTCCCCTGTTAGATTCCCATTGTGCTGTGACATCCCCCTTATAAGCTGTGTAAAGCTTATTTTTTAGTTTTGTTTTGAACTGCTGCATCCATTCTGACTTTCGGTAAGTTGGTAACATTTCTGCCACTTTCTGCTTATACCGGGGGTTTAGTAGCGTGGCAACCCAGTACAGGTTTTTATACGAGGGTCCCTCAACAGACATTACAGCATGAAAGACCCCATTTGCACAAGGTTGGATGCCGAGCTACTCATTTCCCATTCCTCGTCCTCACTGATGTCATTGACGGTCTGTTCTTCACCCCAGCCACGTACAACACCACGGGCCCCAGATAGGTGACAACAATGAGCACCCTGAGATGCCTGCTGTGGTTGGTCTTCCTCCTCCTCAAAGCCACATTCCTCCTCTGACTCCTCTTCCTCATACTCCTCTTGCAGCGTTGCCGCAGGTCCGGCAAGCGATGATGACAAGGCTGTTTCTGGTGGTGATGGTGACCACAACTCTTCCTCTTCCTCTTCACGCTCATCTACAGCCTGATACAGCACTCTTCGCAGGGCATGGTCCAGGAAGAAAACAAATGGGATGATGTCGCTGATGGTGCCTTCGGTGCGACTGACTAGGTTTGTCACCTCCTCAAAAGGACGCATGAGCCTACAGGCATTGTGCATGAGCGTCCAGTAACGTGGCAAAAAAATTCCCAGCTCCGCAGAGGCTGTCCTAGCACCCCGGTCATACAAATACTCGTTGACGGCTTTTACTTGTTGGAGCAGGCGGTCGAACATTAGGAGTGTTGAATTCCAACGTGTTGGGCTGTCGCAAATCAAGCGCCTCACTGGCATGTTGTTTCGGCGCTGAATGTCTGAAAAGTGCGCCATGGCCGTAAAGGAACGCCTGAAATGGCCACACACCTTCCTGGCCTGCTTGAGAACGTCCTGTAAGCCTGGGTACTTAGACACAAAGCGTTGAACGATGAGATTCAACACATGTGCCATGCACGGCACATGTGACAACTTGCCCAAATTCAATGCCGGCAACAAATTGCTTCCATTGTCACACACCACTTTGCCGATCTCCAGTTGGTGCGGGGTCAGCCACTGATCCACCTGCGCGTTCAGGGCTGACAGGAGTGCTGGTCCGGTGTGGCTCTCTGCTTTCAGGCAAGTCAACCCCAAGACAGCGTAACACTGTCGTATCCGGGATGTGGAATATCCCCTGGGGAGCTGGGGGGATTCAGTTGATGTGCAGCCAGACACCGCAGCAGAAGAGGACTCAGCCGAGGAGGTTATGGAAGAGGATGGAGTAGGAGGAGTAGAGGAGGTGGCAGTAGGCCTGCCTGCAAGTCGTGGCGGTGTCCCCAACTCTACTGCAGAGCCACGCATTCCATGCTTGTCAGCCGTCAGCAGGTTGACCCAATGCGCAGTGTAGGTGATACACCCTGACCGTACTTTGCAGACCAGGTATCAGTGGTCAGATGGACCCTTGCCCCAACACTCTATGCCAGAGATGCCATGACTTCCTTTTCAGTCACTGAGTAGAGGTTTGGGATTGCCTTTTTTGAAAAAAAAATTCGTCCGGGTACCTTCCACTGTGGTGTCCCAATAGCGACAAATTTTGAAGGCCTCAGACTCCACCAGCTGGTATGGTAAAAGCTGGCGGGCTAAGAGTTCCGTCAAGCCAGCTGTCAGACGCCGGGCAAGGGGGTGACTCTGTGACATTGGCTTCCTACGCTCAAACATTTCCTTTACAGACACCTGACTGTGGGCAGATGAGATGGAACTGCTGAAGGTGAGAGGCGGAGTGGCGGGTGGTTGAGAGGGGGCAAGGAGGACAGAAGTGGTTGACGTGGCTGAAGATGCTGGACCAGGAGGAGGATGGTGGCTTTGAGTTTGTGTGCTGCTTCTTCTCGTCATCATGTGTTGATCCCATAGGCGTTTGTGATGTGCGATGATGTGCCTTCGCAAAGCAGTTGTACCTAGGTGGGTGTTGGATTTCCCACGACTCAGTTTCTTTTGGCACAGGTTGCAAATGGCATTGCTGTTGTCAGAGGCAGACACACAAAAAAAATGCCACACTGCTGAGCTTTGCAATGACTGCATTCTGGTGGTGGCAACAGCATGTGTTGATTGGCGTGCTGTCTGGATGACCCCGGGTGCCGATACATGCTGTCTGACTGTGCCACTAGCTCCTTGCGACGACCTCCCACTGCTCTCAACTCGTCTCCTCCTTCTCTCTGTCTCCCCTTCTGAACTTTCCCCCTCTTCTTCTTCTTCTCTTCGAGCAGGCACCCACGTGGCATCCACGGACACATCTTCATCATCAACCACTTCACTTGGACTCATCATCATCATCATCATCATCATCATCATCATCATCATCATGTTCTTACCGGAAGCTGTTGAAAAGATTGGGGGTCCTGTGTAAGCCAGTCAACTATTTTCTCTGAATTTTTGGGGTTCAGGGTACTTGGCCTCTGAACACTGGGCATTATTCCAGGGCCAGTGGAAATCACAGCACCACGAACACGACGGCCTCTGCGGCGTGGCCTGCCTCTGCCTGTCATTTTTTATTAGATAAGTGTTACTATGCGTGCAAGGTACTGTGAAACCCTATATAAGTGGTGGGCAGTGGGCACAGTACAGTCTATGTGGGCCTGACACACACTGGCTTGCAACTGTGATTATATCACAGAAAAATATTAAATAGAATTTTTTTTATCTGCGAGGTATTTGTGAGTGAGTGACACCCTGTAACAGTATAAATGGAGGCCTAGCCAGTGGCCACAATACAGTCTGTGTGGGCCTGACACACACGGGCTTGCAACTGTGATTAGATCACAGAAAAATATTAAATATAATTTTTTTTTTATCTGCGAGGTATTTTCTGTCACACCCTGTATGAATGGTGTGCACACAGTACTGTCTGTGATTGAGCCTGCAGCCTCTCACACACGGGCAGGCAACTGCAATATATATATATATATATATATATATATATATATATATATATACAGTACAGACCAAAAGTTTGGACACACCTTCTCATTCAAAGAGTTTTCTTTATTTTCATGACTATGAAAATTGTAGATTCACACTGAAGGCATCAAAACTATGAATTAACACATGTGGAATTATATACATAACAAACAAGTGTGAAACAACTGAAAATATGTCATATTCTAGGTTCTTCAAAGTAGCCACCTTTGATTACTGCTTTGCACACTCTTGGCATTCTCTTGATGAGCTTCAAGAGGTAGTCCCCTGAAATGTTTTTCACTTCACAGGTGTGCCCTGCCAGGTTTAATAAGTGGGATTTATTGCCTTATAAATGGGGTTGGGACCATCAGTTGCGTTGAGGAGAAGTCAGGTGGATACACAGCTGATAGTCCTACTGAATAGACTGTTCAAATTTGTTTTATGGCAAGAAAAAAGCAGCTAAGTAAAGAAAAACGAGTGGCCATCATTACTTTAAGAAATGAAGGTCAGTCAGTCAGCCGAAAAATTGGGAAAACTTTGAAAGTAAGGGCTATTTGACCATGAAGGAGAGTGATGGGGTGCTGCGCCAGATGACCTGGCCTCCACAGTCACCGGACCTGAACCCAATCGAGATGGTTTGGGGTGAGCTGGACCGCAGAGTGAAGGCAAAAGGGCCAACAAGTGCTAAGCATCTCTGGGAACTCCTTCAAGACTGTTGGAAGACCATTTCAGGGGACTACCTCTTGAAGCTCATCAAGAGAATGCCAAGAGTGTGCAAAGCAGTAATCAAAGCAAAAGGTGGCTACTTTGAAGAACCTAGAATATGACATATTTTCAGTTGTTTCACACTTGTTTGTTATGTATATAATTCCACATGTGTTAATTCATAGTTTTGATGCCTTCATAGTCATGAAAATAAAGAAAACTCTTTGAATGAGAAGGTGTGTCCAAACTTTTGGTCTGTACTGTATATATATAAAAAAAAACAGACTGATGTACCAGCCCTGAAAAGGGCTTTTTGGGGTGCTGTCAGGACGCTGTCCTTACAGCAGATGAGTCTGTGGACACAGAACAATGCCCTAGCTAACGCTTTCCCTATTGAATCAACAGCAGCAGCAGCACTGTCCCTCCTCTCTCTGTGAAAGCAGATTCCGAATTAATCTAAAAAGGATGCTGTCCTGGAGGTGGGAGGGTCTGGGAGGGAGGGTCTGCTGCTGATTGGCTGGAATGTGTCTGCTGACTGTGAGGTACAGGGTCAAAGTTTACTCAATGATGATGTATAGGGGGCGGACCAAACATCGCATATGTTCGCCCGCCGCGGCGAACGAGAACAAGCTATGTTCGCCGGGAACTATTCGCCGTGAACTATTCGGGCCATCTCTAATCAGGTCATGGTTTTGCGCATACATTGAGCAAACATATAATTTGGTAAATATGAAATCAGTAGTCTGAAGACTTGTGAATGCATTTCTGGATGAGAATGGACTATAATACAGGCTGCAACTCAGGATCAGTATAATGTAAGCAATGGCAAGTGGTACATGTTTTATAGATCATTGTATATGAATACTGTAAAACAACGCCCAAAGGTAAACCTTCATTTTAAAGTGCATCTGTCAGCAGATTTGTACTTATGAAACTGGCTGACCTATTGCATGTGCACTGGCAGGGACCGGACCGCAGGGGCATCGCGTGAGACTACGGTGGGCCGATAGGGATAGTAGTAGTTTTTGGTACTCACGGTTAGCAGAGTCTCCCTGGGCCAGCGTGCAGTGATGGGGAAGACAGCACTAAATCCTCCGGTGCACTCTCTTTTGCAGGGAACACCAGCCAGATGGAAGTTGAGGTGCCCTTGATGGCAATGCATATGCTTAGGGTGCTTTGGTGGCTGGGTCACTGTGTTCATGACGCTAGCACCGTTGGGTGCAAATGAATTTGGTAGAAAGGATGAGGAGTCAACAGAACTTTTACTAAATCACTAGTAATCGGTACAGTTCATGTATATGGCAAAGCAATAAATCCAAATACTGGTTCAGCTATATTCTTTATAACAGGCTTGGTAGCAGTAATGGATAAACATCGGCCGGGACGATCAAATGTTCAAGGGCCGCAAGTTTGCGGCGGGCCCCATTCACTTTAATGGCAGGCGAACCTGAAAAACCTTCAGTTCATTATTGCAGCCACCAAATACTTATAAGAAGTGCACAAATTGCCCCACAACATGGACAGTGACATACCAGAGGGGGATCAATGGCAAAAATTCCGACAAAAAAAAAAATTATATTAATCAGGGGCCATTTTTATGCGTCTTAAAGGGAAACTGTCAAATTTAGCCTGCTGGAGCCTAGAAATTTTTTATTTTAGATCCCACGGGAATACAGGCCCAAAACATTAGGCATTCACCGGACAGAAAACATCATATGATTATGTGGCTGGAGGTACATATATTAGACGGTCATTGGATAACAATTTTACTTCAGGCCAGTGAAGTACAGGCCCCAAAAATTATTCATTCAATGTACAGAAAAGAACAAGTGATTATGTGGCTTGAGGTATATTAGACGGTCATTGGACATCAATTTTACTGCAGGCCAGTACAAATAAATGTCAAATACATATGTTTAAAAGAAGTAAAATATAAAATTTGATTAAAAACATGGCTAACGAAATCCCCCCTCTTGAATTTATTAAATAATATTTTTTTCGGGGGGGGGGGGCAACTGGTATATCACACCAGTTGCAATTAGTTGTTCAGATAGCTTTTGTCACTCTGTATAGATGCAGTATCGCAGCAGAACCACACATAACTGCTGCACAATACAAATGCATTATAATATACTTTCTATGTTAGAAAGTATATTATAAGTATATGACACCCCTCAGTATGTCACACCTATCGATAGCACACGTATACCAGAACTTAAAATGACTTTTGTGGCCCTATTAGCTAGCGTTTAGTGTCTCTAACAGTCTGTCCCTGCTACACACAGCAACCTCTCTTTACACTGGCAAAAGACTGAATGTAAAATGGCGGCCATATTGGGTTTATTTATAGGGTAGGGGGTGTGTCAATGTGCTGAAACGCCTCAATTGGCTGTCCTGTCCCACCTGATGGATGTGTCATGGGTCAAAGTTTGACACAATACAAAAGAATATGGTGCCGACTGACATTGCCATATGTTCGGATGTTCGGTGAACCGCTAACGAGCAAAGTTCGCCGCAAAACGACTGCCGAGCAAACCGCAAGGCCATCTCTACTTGGTAGTTGTAAGTTGAGGAGTTCTCCTTCTTTCTATATCTTTCTATTCTTTGTCCACACTCTAGCACTCCCGTATTGAATATACTGTACTTTATGTTGAGCAATCCAATAAGGGCTTTGTCCCTCGTGGCAGGCAAACTCTATGCTACATTATTTATGCAGGATGCTCCCTGAAAGGGTTCAGGTCAACTATGTCTATAGAGGCATGTGGTGAAGGACAATTCTACGCACTAAGCATCCGGTTGTGTCCAGGTACCTTTATGTTCCTCCCGATCACTGTTGCTTGTGAAGTCCATTGGCTAATGTTAGCTCTAATCTCCACTAGACTTTCTCTATACTCAGACGTAGACTCACTGGTCCATGCTATGCTGATGTAATACTGTTTTGAATACTCGCTTGGCTTGATCAGGGCCAAGAGGTTAAAATGGCAGCTACTTTGCGGACTGCTCTTGCTCACCTCCTCCATTAACTTCTTTTATTCTGTTCTCAACACTGTTCTATAGAGTTGAGCGGATACCTGGATGCCTGGGTTCAAAAGGTTCGACCGAACTTCGCAAAAAAGTTCGAGTTCGGAACCCGAACTTTACCCCAAACCCTATTGAAGTCAATGGGCACCCGAACTTTGGAGCACTAAAATGGCTCTAAAAAAGTCATGGAAAGGGCTAGAGTGCTGCAAAAGGCAGCAAAATGTGGTTAACAGCATGGCAAGTGCTTTACAAACAAACGTGGTTAGGGAAATGACTTTAAATAACATAAAATACATAAAAATAAAAAATAATAATCTTGATCTAGGAGAAGCAAGTCCATATGGAGTAGGAGGTTGAGGAGGCGCTGGATGTGGCGGTGTAGGTGGAAGCGGCTGTGGAAGAGGAGGAGGTAGCCAACACTGGTTTTTGTTTTTGTTTTTTATTTTATTATTTATTTTTGTTCAAATTTGGGTAGACCCCAAAATATTGGGAAATCTAACAAATAAAACAAAGAGAAAGTGCGCTGGAGTACAACAATGGCTGGGTGAGGCTGATATACATGTCTATTCTGCACAAGATGCGGACAAGTCCTGTGGGATCCCTGCCTGGTTCAGTTTAATGAACGTGAGCTTGTCCACATTGGATGTGGATAGGCGGCTGCGCTTCTCTTTGATAACCCCCTACTGCCGTGCTAAACAAACGTTCAGACAATACACTGGCTGCAGGGCAGGCCAGCACCTCCAAGGCGTAAAGGGCAAGCTCAAGCCATGTGCCCAATTTGGAGACCCAGAATTTGAAGGGGCAGACCCATCAGTCAGTACGTGTAGGCATGTGCACACATACTGCTCAATCATGTCGCACGTCCCCGTGAAGGCCACGATCCAATTGGATATCTTCTCTATCAACTTTCGATGTTATTTTATGCCTACCATGGTGATCACGGGTAACAGGGAATCAGGGTTCCATGCCGGAGAGGGAGCGTGAGAAAGGGATACCACATCCAAGGGAGGTCAATGGCCGAAATGTGATTGAGCGGATATGTGGGACAAGTTGTTAAAGCAGAAGGCTTAAATGAAAGGAGGGGGCGAGGGTCAATTAGTGGTTGGGCATCAGTGCACTCAATCTCTTCCACTTCTGGGGCAGGGCTATGTGGATGGCCCACAGAAACCCTGCCAGCAGAGTCATAAAAAAGCATAAGAGACTACTTGCCTGATTTGCAAGGGGGTGAGTTGAAAGACAGATGGCCATGGGCTGTAGGTGCCAACTCTGATCTTTCAGCAGGGGACTGGGTGGGAGACAACGTGAAGGAACTGGAGGCACTGTCAGCCACCCAATCTACTATCGCCAGTACTTGTTCTTGCCTCACCATTCGTACTGTCCTAAATGCAGTGTAGGACACAAATGTACTTTCTAGCGCAAAAGTTGAGCATTTGTCACCCAACAATGTAACAGACAAATTAGTGAAATTTATTTCCCTGTCCACTATGTAGAGCAGGGGTATATCACAGCCAAAAAATTTT
Organism: Bufo bufo; assembly: GCF_905171765.1. Classification (NCBI taxonomy): domain Eukaryota; kingdom Metazoa; phylum Chordata; class Amphibia; order Anura; family Bufonidae; genus Bufo; species Bufo bufo. Next base: position 472,242,086 of record NC_053392.1, on the reverse strand, counting down.
GAATTTCACCCAACAATGTAACAAACGAATTAGTGAAATGTATTTCCCTGTCCACTATGTAGAGCAGGGGTATATAACAGCCAAAAATTTGTGAATTTCACCCAAGAATGTAACAGACGAATTAGTGAAATTTATTTCCCTTTCCACTATGTAGACCAGGGGTATACCACAGCCAAAAATTGGTGAATTTCACCCGACAATGTAACAGACGAATTAGTGAAATGTATTTTCCTGTCCACAACGTAGAGCAGAGGTATATCACAGCCAAAAATTGGTGACTGTCACACAACAATGTAACAGACGAGTTAGTGAAATGTATTTCCCTGTCCACCATGTAGAGCAGGGGTATATCACAGCCAAAAATTTGTGAATTTCACCCGACAATGGAACAGACGAATTAGTGAAATTTATTTTCCTGTCCACTATGTACAGCACTGTCCACTATGTAGAAACTACGGATACTGGAAGCCTGTGCTAGCATTTCTCCTGCGGTGTTGCTATCAGTGTGTGAAGAGTGGGATAAGAGGGTTGCATTGACAATCCAACACAATGGGCAGCACATTGAACACATTTTATAAGTGGTCAGAAACTTGTAAATAACTCATGAAAGAATAAAGTTACGTTAAAACCAAGCAAAATCGGGAAGCAATCCCTATGTCACTAAGAAACTTAAACCAAAGACACTTTGCACTCTTCTATAGACAAAGAATTCCTATGTTTCAGTAGGGAAACAATCTTTCTGACTAGAAGTTCACTGACCTGGGAATAAACGACTGCCAGAAAGAAAGTCTTCCCAGCCAGACTGGACCCTGGGATATTACCTTAGGGAGGTTTCCCCACCCGAGCTGAGACTGGAGGATCTGTAACACCGCTGTAATCTAACTCCCACATAATGTTACCTGTCTGGCTGGGACCACACTCCTGCCATACATCCCTTTTAATATAGGATCATCAGGAAATACCCTAGAGTTTGATTCTTTTTATTTTTTTTTCTTCTTTTTTGGCTTATCCCCTCTAGGTGGAACCAGGGTCGGACTGGCCCACCTTGGAGCCGGTGAATTCCTCTGTGGACCCTAGCCTGCACTGTCTAACAGACTCATTTGCAGGAACGTAAGTGCCCTGCCCGCTAATGTATATAGATCATTAGCACGGCACCCGACCATCAGGCAGTTTCATGTATATTGCCTGCTGATCGGGTGTCACGCTGCTGATGTATATACAGTACATCCTCCACTAACTAAATTAGCTTTGGTGGGTCCAGGGAGGAGGGAAGTGCAGCAAGTAATAGGTTGCTGCCTGTATTGCTGCAGAGACGTGGCCCATATTTTTTCACTGTGCGCCCCTCCTCCTGAAGAGTGAACTACGTCTGCATTCGTCATCTTGTTGACGGCACACAGAGAGCATCCCCAGCTGCCCGCTCACATTCTACAGTCTCTGCAGAGCATGGTGGCTGGTTTGCAGTCAGACAGGATGCTGACTGATGAAGGCAGCCAGAACAGAAGCCTGTCTCGGCACTCCAGTTCAGGAGGTGGGTGGTGGAATGTTAGGATCCCGTAAAATATATGGAGGGATCCTCATGGGATTATAATCATCCCATTAGCCTCCATTGTGTTTTTGGGCGGGAAAAATTCAACGCCTAAAATGTATGTAAGACGGTTAAAAATAGATGGTTGCTGGGGTCTGGGGCAGAGGTCACTCATTGGGTCAGCAAGTGACCTATGGTGTAGTGTTGCTGGGCAAAGAAGCCAGAGATGCCCAGCAACAGTTAAGACATTAGTGGGACGGTTTCAAGGCCCCCCCGGGGTATGGATATATAGTTGCGGTAGTGGGCAGCGTTGGGCTGTCATCCCGACAGCATCTGAAGGAAGTGCTGCCCCCGCCCGCCCTTCCCTGTTGAAGGTTTTTGATATTGTCACGGCTGCTTTATTAGAAGGAGGGTGTAAAGTCGCTCACTGAAAAGGTGAGCGGACAAGTTAAGTCTGAAGTTTAGGCCGAGCATATGGCTGGTCTAATTATTGTTTATTAAGTTATTGGTATGATTGATACAGTTTTAATTGGATTAAGATAATCTTTAATAAAGCTGGCCGTGGCCTAATTTATTCTACCTAAATACTTGTGTACACGTGTTTTATTATTTATTTATGGATGTGAATATATATATATATATATATATATATATATATATATATATTTTATGGTACAATTATATGATTTATAATCCCATGTTAAAGAAACAGTAAGCCATAGTGTCACATGCCAGTCACCAAGATAAAATAGGTATTTACTGTGGAAAAAACCCAGCAGTAATTTTCAGTTTTTTCTGCCTTTCCAACTGGAAATTGCAACTCCCTGCATGTCCTGTCAAATGCAGGCCTTCAGGACCTGCTGGAAGTTGCAGTTTTCCATACAGCAAAATGCTGCACCATTAGGCCCCTTTCAGACGAGCGAGTTTTCCGTGCCGGTGCAATGCGTGATGCGAACGCATTGCGCCTGCACTGAATCTGGACCCATTCATTTTAATGGGTCTGTGTACATGAGCGTTGTTTTTCACGTATCACTTGTGCGTTTGCGTGAAAATCGCAGCATGTTCTATATTCTGCGTTTCTCACACAACGCTGGCCCCATAGAAGTGAATGGGGCTGCGTGAAAAATGCATCACATTCGCAAGCAAGTGGGGATGCAATGCGTTTTTCACTGATGGTTGCTAAGAGATGTTGTTTGTAAATCCTCAGTTTTTTATCACGTACGTGAAAAACGCATCAATCCGCATTGCACCCGCACGAAAAAAACTGAACGCAATCGCAGGCAAAACTGAATTAACTTGCTTGCAAAATCGCGCATTTTTGCTCATCTGCAAGGGGCCTTAGGGTCCATTCAGACGTTCATAAGTGTTTTGCTGTCCGCAAATTGCAGATCCGCAAAGCACTGATACCGGCTGTGTGCTTTACGCATTTTATGGAACGCACGTGGCCGTCCCTGTGATAGAAACAGTGGCGACTCTAGGATCAATATATAGGGGGGGCACAGAAGATACACAGTCAAAATTGGGGGGGCACTAATAATTTTCACCAGCTAATCATACTACTGAAAAATACTAAAGCAGCCGCTTCCCCTGCAGCTACACCCCTGGCGCCGGGGTAATATAATTAAGGGGTATCAGGGTACATTGGGTGTAATATAACTGAGGAGGGCTATCAGACATTATAAAGGGGTAATATAGCTTACATTACCCCTGTATTACGTCTCTGATGGGATAGAACTCCTTAGTTATGTTACCCCTGTATAATGCACCCTGATACCCCTTAGTTATATTATATAACTAAGGGATATCAGGGTACATTACACAGGGGTAATATAACTGAGGGGTATCAGGGTACATTATACAAGGGTACTATAACTGAGGAGGGCTATCATGGGACATTATACAGGGGTAATGTAAGCTATATTACCACCGTATAATGCCTGATAGGCCTCCTGAGTTATATTTCCCCTGTATAATAATGTACCCTGATACCCCTTAGTTATATGACCCTGCCGGGATCATATAACTAAGGGGTATCCGGGTGCAAAATTATACAAGGGTAATATAACTCAGGAGGCCTATCAGGCATTATACGGTGGTAATATAAGTTATATTACCCCCTGTATAATGTACTCTGATACCCCTTGGTTATATTACCCCCTGTATAATGTACCCTGATTACCCTTAGTTATATAACTGAGGGGTATCAGGGGACATTATGGGTAATATTATAACTAAGGGGTATCAGGGTACATTATACAAGGGTAATATAACTGAGGAGGACTCAGTGCTATCAGGGGACATTATACAGGGGTCATTAGTTATATTACCCCTGTATAATGTACCCTTATACCCCTAAGTTATAGGGGTATCAGGGTTGAGGAGGGGCTGGGCGTAAGCAGGCAGGCCATGAGGCGAGGTAGTGGGGGTACATACTTTTTTTAAAACTTTTTATTCTTACTTTGTTTTCTTCTTAGCTTGCCTAGAGGCCGGCCAGGGCAGGGCCAGGCAGAGTTCTTGGGAAGTTGCCACACACAGTCCTCCTCTGGACCTCTCCTGTCCGAAGCTGGGGCCTGGACTGGGCACAGACAGGCTCACTGACACTAGCAGACGCAGTAGCAGAGCTGCAGAACAGAAGCAAGCGTGGGCGGGCAGGCACGCAGCTTTACGTGGTGACGTCAACTCTGCTGCTGCCGTACTCCCAGCCTGCGCCCGCCCTGCACGCTCTGCCTCCGCTGGGTGCGAACGCCGCCCCCACCCCCATCTGTCATGTCTGTGTATGTTGTCTGTGTTGTGATTTGTGAATCACTCACTCAGTAGTGCGGGGGCGGGCGTCCGGGCGCAGCAGCGAATCAGTGGGGGGCGGGGGCACCCGGGAGGGGCAAGGAATTGCCTCCCTGTAGCGACGCCACTGGATAGAAATGCCTATTCTTGACTGCAATTGTGGGCAAGAATGCGACATGCTCTTTCTTTTTTGCGGTGTCGCAGCACGGAATGAATGGGTCCGCAACTGTTATGCAAAATAGCGGAAAGGATGCAGACCCAGTACTAGGGACGTCTGAATGGATGCAATGGGTGAAATGTGCCAAATGATCACACCAACAATTGACATGACTTCTTAATGCACATGCCAGGTCAGTTTCTGCACAGAAAGTGTACATGTCTAATCTAATACGTTTAATACTGGTACTGTATTATGCTGCAGTTTTTCTATATAAAAATCCGCACAGAAAACCGGTACATAATCTCCATCATGTGCCTTCTCACGTGGCAGACTTTGTGGAAGAAAATTCCGGGACTGAAAATCAGTTCCATTTAACTTAATGGGGCTTGCAGAAATCCATATACTCACTGCCCCATTCAAATGAATGGAACTGATTTTCAGTCGCGAAATATTCTGCCACAAAATCTGCACCCTTACATTGCAATAATGATGGTCACCGATGTTGCATCCAAACCATCATTTGCTGTTGCCAGCAGTTCTACACAGCCAGCATTTTGAACAGTGGTGTCATCCCATGTAGCAAAAAACAAAAGTCTGTACGGTATACAAATAAATTAAGAGATTGCCTAATATCACACGGCCATTAAGAATGGGCAAATAGTAAACCTTAGTAGATTTGCAGATGGTGCCTACTTCTGGGCCATGCGGCAGCCATTAGGTGGAACAGCGTCCTTGAGACCATGGCACCTCTTGGTAATATATATTATATATATCATTTCCACTACATGGTGACAGTGTATAAAGTAAAACACTATTTATTTTTTTTTTTTCTATTGCACAAATTTTTTTATAAAAATCTAATTACAGTGCATGCCATAAAAAAGCAGATTTCCTTTCTTTCCCATTCCTTTACACAAATTTAAAATAAAGGTTAGACTGTTCATGACTGGTCCTCTTCCTGAGCTTTTCATGACCAGGCACATTTTCCATTATTTTTTTTTTTTTTTAATTTTTATTTATTTATAGTACATACATTTTTGACAGCCATAAGGTTTTCTCCGTTCATTACATAAATCATTTTTATTTGTTGGATTTCTTATGACTGTCATGAAGATCCCATTCATTTCTTTAGAATCACTGCTACTTAGCGATCCTGGCCCGGACAGCTGCAGTGTGGCCAGTATCACAGTGTAACCCTATCCTTAATATATATTAACTCCAATAAACTTTTTCAGTTCCTGGCAAACATTTTCTTCTTTTTGGATGTTGTTTAGCCTGGCTGAGGGACTTGGTGGTTCATTTAGTACTCTGCTAACTGTAAATAACCAAGAAGTTATCAACTAAAAGCCATGTGTTCGTTGCTTCATGAAAAAACTTTGATATAGTGCATAATATAATTCTGTTTTGCCCACTGTATTGTGTACTAAAATGCACACGGTCAAGTGCAGGAGACCGAAAACATTTCCATTTATGGTAGCTGTATGGTGGGCCCCCAGAATCAATTCCACTGGTGGGCCCAAGGCACCCCAGTCCGACACTGGGTGGAACCCTTTGAAGGTAAGCTAGCATAGCTTTTAATAATGAAGGTACGACCTCACATCCAGATGAGATGAGGCAGGAGATTAGGTGAAAGGAGTTGTAGATAAGTGAGGTCTTAGGCCCCTTTCACACGAGCGAGTATTCTGCGCGGATGCGATGCGGGAGGTGAACGCATTGCACCCGCACTGAATACTGACCCATTCATTTCTATGGGGCTGTGCACACCAGCGGTGATTTTCACGCATCACTTTTGCGTTGCGTGAAAATCGCAGCATGCTCCTCTTTGTGCGTTTTTCACGTAACGCAGGCCCCATAGAAATGAATGGGGTTGCGTGAAAATCGCAAGCATCCGCTAGCAAGTGTGGATGCGGTGCGATTTTCACGCACAGTTGCTAGGAGACGATCGGGATGGAGACCCGAACCTTATTATTTTCCCTTATAACATGGTTATAAGGGAAAATAATAGCATTCTGAATACAGAATGCATAGTAAAACAGCGCTGGAGGGGTTAAAAAAAAATAAAAAATCATTTAACTCACCTTAATCCACTTGCTCGCGATGCCCGGCATCTCCGTCTGACTCTTTTACTGTATAGGACCTGTGGAGAGCATTAACTATAGTTTAAGGACCTGGGATGACGTCACTCTGGTCATCACATGGTACGTCACATGATCTTTTACCATGGTGATTCAGGTCCTTAAACTATAGTTAATGCTCTCCACAGGTCCTATACAGTAAAAGAGTCAGACGGAGATGCCGGGCATCGCGAGCAAGTGGATTAAGGTGAGTTAAATGATTTTTTATTTTTTTTAACCCCTCCAGCGCTGTTTTACTATGCATTCTGTATTCAGAATGCTATTATTTTCCCTTATAACCATGTTATAAGGGAAAATAGTACTATTTACAGAACACCGATCCCAAGCCCGAACTTCTGTGAAGAAGTTCGGGTTTGGGTACCAAACACGCGCGATTTTTCTCACGCGAGTGCAAAACGCATTACAATGTTTTGCACTCGCGCGGAAAAATCGCGGGTCTTCCCGCAACGCACCCGCACATTTTTCCGCAACGCCCGTGTGAAAGAGGCCTTATAGATATATGAGCAAAAAGGACCAGAGTGAAAGCTTCTGACAGCTGAGAAGTAAACCATTCCACTATGTCTGCACTGGGGACCTTCAGCTGGGAGGCCCTGGTGCAGACATCTCCTACATTGTCCACAGTTGGTGCACATACTAACGTTAGCTTTATGAAATTCCTTCCAGAGGTCTATAATTGTAACATATTAATTCGCTCACACATACATATAAGCTACATATGAGCCATTCCAGGACACAGGATCCTTAAAGCTGCTTCGATTCTGCTGCTGCAGTAAGATCTCGCACCTGTGTAGAGCCACAGATGTAGCTGAGCTAAAAACAACTGTGATAACACAAAACACAAAGTTATCTCATACCATTTTGTGACAAACTATTGAAATACATTGAAAGAGTTAACCTCTTGTGCCATTTTTTTTACTTAACATGTTACCCATCAAGGCTAGATCAGCTGTACCTGTATACTTCTACTCCAAAATGGTCCCTTAGGCTGGTTTCACACGGGCGTTGAGGGTGCGTTGCGGGAAAAGATGCGGGTGCGTTGCGGGAAAATGCGCTATTTTTCAGCGCGAGTGCAAAGCGTTTTAATGCGTTTTGCAAACGCATGAGAAAAAACGGCATGTTTGGTACCCAGACACGAACCTCTTCGCAGAAGTTCAGGTTTGCGATCGGTGTTGTATAAATTGTATTATTTTCCCTTATAACATGGTTATAAGGGAAAATAATAGCATTCTTAAAACAGAATGCTAAGTAAATTAGGGATGGAGGGGTTAAATATTATTATTTTTTTTAAATTAAACTCGCCTCATCCACTTGTTCGCGCAGCCCGGCTCGTCTTCTTTCTTCTTCTTTGAGGACCTGGGAGGAAAAGGACCTTTGGTGACGTCACTGCGCTCAAAAAGCGTTTTATAAGTGCACAATAAGGATAGGGAGGAATCATTTCACAGCATCTTAGTGCAGGGACAGACGTTGCAGGGGCTAGGGAGAGTCATGCAGAAAACATCATTGGAAAAAAAATAAGATTTACAAGTGCAGGGAAAGATTATTTGGGGATCCAAATAGCCATTATACAGCTCTGTCATTCCAGCAATTTGTTGTAGGGGTGCAAGTGTTACTTTGAAAAGCCTTTAGTGGCTTATATCTGTTTAAAAAGATAAATATATACTCTGTTCACTTCTGCAGCTATATATAGTGAAAGCGTTTAGTGCCCTATTATAGTATGTTAGGTGTTATTTGCGGTAAAAACATTTACTGTCAATTCAGTACTATACGAGAAAAATAGACGCTGTTCACATTTGGTGTTATTTGCGCTAAAAACGTTCATTGTCAGTTCAGTACAATACGAGAAAAATAGACGCTGTTCACATTTGGTGTTATTTGTGTTAAAAACATTTATTGTCAATTCAGTTGTCACGGATGGTGTTGCAGGAAACAATAAGTAACAAACAAAGATCCGACTGACTTGATCCCAAACTAAGGAACAAAAGGGTGAGCCCTATTAAATACCTAGAGCTCTCCCTCACTGCTCAGCCCATGCAAAGATCTCAATGATAGAAAGTTGCATGTCCACGTACCTTAGACTGAATGACACCTGCAAACCCTATAATAGTGAGGGGACAAGACCACCGGCTCCCTGCACTTAATACGGAGGGAGTCAGGGTCACCTAGAATCAAGCCAACAGGAAAACACAAATACAGAAATAGACTTATCTTGAGGAACCAGCAGTAGCAACTTCAAGCAGTGAACCCAATCCAGGAAGTAGTATAAACCGCAAAGTGAAGCAGTATGGGAGGAGATATATAGGGAGGCAATCACTGCTAATGGATGATAGCTGGGAGAGGGAGAAGAGATGTCAAAGCAAAAGCAAAACAAAAGAACATCATGCAGGAGGTACTGAAGAACGTCTTTCAGAACTTCTCAGAGATCTGGCGGTGACATCAGTACAATACAAGAAAAATAGACGCTGTTCACATTTGGTGTTATTTGCACTACAAGCGTTTCTTGTCATATTTCTAGAGAAAAAGAGAAAAATACATACAGTTCACATTTGGTGTTATTTGCGCTGAAAACATTTATTGTCAGTTCAGTACAATGCAGGGGCGTAACTAGAAGTGACTGGGCCCCACCGCAAATATTTGTAAGGCCCCCCCCAGCGCGCTTCGCACCTCCCTCCTCCTGTGTAAACTCCACTCCTTTGGCACAGTGTACCGGTATACTGTATATTGTGGGGCACAGTGTAGCGGTATACTGTATATTGTGGGGCACAGTGTAGGCTATATGTGTATAACATAAACATATTTCATATGAAAACTTACAGTTACTTGGCTTGGCCCTTGGGGATCTCGGACACCACTTCAACACTTTGGCTGGGGGGCTCGGTGGAGCTGATGTTGTGCTTTATCCTAATGAGAAAGATTTCATAATAAGGATTTGGAAAAGGGGCAGAGGGATAGCAGAGCAGGATAGGAGAAATAATTCTCCTTATAATGTGACAATGCAAAAATACCCCCTTGTAATGCCCCCAGTTGAGCTAATGTCCCCATAGTGCCCCCATAGTGCCCTCATAATGTCCCAGTATAAAATACCCCTATATAGTGCCCCCAGTAAATTCCCCCATAGTGCTCCTCTCCCCCCTTCCTGCTAGTGCCCCCCATAATGTACCAGTATAAAATGCGCCATATATAGTGCCCCAGTAGATGCCCCTCAGTGTCCGGCCCCTGATAGGCTGCCGGCCTAGTGTCCCCCATAATGTCCCCCAATAATGTGCCAGTAAGTGTCCCCATAGATGCCCCCCATTATGTGCCAGTATCAAGTGCCTCTCTCCATCCCCCCACATGTCCCAGTATCATAGTGCCATCTCCCCCCCATGTGCCAGTATCAAGTGCCTCTCTCCTTCCCACCCCCATGTGCCAGTATCATAGTGCCAAACCCCCTCATGTGCCAGTATCAAGTGCCTCTCTCTTCCCCCCATGTCCCAGTATCATAGTGCCATCTCCCCCCCAAAAAAAGTGGCAGTATCAAGTGCCTCTTCTCCCCCATGTGCCAGTATCATAGTGCCAAACCCCCCCATGTGCCAGTATCAAGTGCCTCTCTCCCCCCCATGTGCCAGTATCAAGTGCCTCTCTCTTCCCCCCCATGTCCCAGTATCATAGTGCCATCTCCCCCCCCAAAAAAAGTGCCAGTATCAAGTGCCGCTCTCCCCCCCATGTGCCAGTATCATAGTGCCAAACCCCCCCTCCCACGTGCCAGTATCAAGTGCCAAACCCCCTCCCATGTGCCAGTATCAAGTGCCTCTCTCCCCCCCACCCATGTGCCAGTATCAGGTGCCAACCCCTCACCCCCCATGTGCCAGTCTCTTCCCCCCCATGTGCCAATATCAGGTGCCAACCCCCCTCCCCCTATGTGCCAGTATCAGGTGCCAATCCCCCTCCCCCCCATGTGCCAGTATCAGGTGCCAACCCCCCTCCCCCATGTGCCAGTATCAAGTGCCTCCCGCTCCCCCCATGGCAGTAACAGTTGGGTATTAAAATAAATAAACACTTCTACTTACCTCCATGTCAGCGATGCGATGCAGCCTCTTCCTGTGTCCCGCCCTGTATGTCCATATATGGAGTCAGTGCTTGTATTTCAGAAAAGTTTCTGCTGGGATTCGAACCCACAACCTTCTGTATCATAGGCAAAACCACACAACCATAAGAGCTGCCATGAGACTTCTACTGTTATAGCAGCTATCATATATAGAGATATAGCAGTGCTGGGTGTGTTGGGGCAGCTGTCATGTGTATAGATGTACACTTAGCCAGCTACAACAGTAGAAGTCTCATTTTTTCAATCAGTTGCCATCAATGCAGCCCTTATGGCTGTGTGGGTAAATGCTTTGCCTCTGATACATGAAAGTTGTGGGTTCAAAGCCCAGACACATCAGGAGACAGTAAGATTAAGATCACATTAGTGAGGGGGCCTGGTCCGCTGCTGCTGTGAAGGGGCCCTAAACAACACGAATCGATTATATTTAACTAACTTGAAAATAAACTGTGTCCCGGTGTCATCTAGCTGTCGTGTCTTGACCAGCAACCCAGTGGTTTTTGATTGGTTAACTCGGTCATCCACATCATCCCAAGAGACATTAGACACCCCCAGCCAACAGTCGGTGGGTTCGTCAGACACAACCCTTAGTTGGCATGGCCCGGGAGCAGGCCCTGTGCCCTCAACTGTCCTCAACCTGCCTCTGTCCTTTTTAGTTCCCTCATCGCGAGATGTATTATATGCTGTAGACTCGGCTCCACTTTTCAGCGAGGAAGAGCTACTAGAGGAGAGTCATCAGCTACTGCCCAGCCAATATCTGGAGGAGACACCTGCCGCTTCCTCAGCTAGGCGGGCAAGTAGTGATGAGGAGAGTGGCACGGGAGCTTGTGTTGCGAGCGGTCAGGCTCCTGACCCAGAGACCGTTGAGGAGGACATCAGTGATGTGCAGACACTACTCGATGATGATGAAGCCGATCGCACTTGGGAGCCGGGTGAAGAAGGGGCTTCGTCATCATCGGAACAAGAGGGTGTCAGCTTTCCTGTGAGCCAGCAAGTCACTAGCGTGGCCGGGAGTCAGCATGGTGGAAGCAGTGGGAGGTCGGGAGCCAAACGGGCACTGGGTAGAAAACACGCTTTGCGGCAGCCTACCTGCTCGGAAAGGAGCAGTGCAAGGGTTCACGGAGGCAGCTGCGGTAGCAGTCAGCCAGTGAGTTATTTTGGGGGGAAACAGGTACTTGGTGGTGTGGCAGTTTTTTGTGAAGCCGCCACAGAAGATCAACATGGCCATATGTAGAATATGTGGGCAGAAGGTGACGCGTGGGCAGTGTGCAAATGTTGGCACCACGGCCCTGTGTCAACATATGCAGCGTCACCATTGCTGAGTCCAAAAGGCATAGCCTGATATACAAAGTGTCCTGCCGGAGTATTGAACGCCGTCTTCCATTCGTCTCCCTCCATGATTCCGATTAGATTATATGCCCCTTTCAGGTCAATCTTAGAAAACCAGGTTGCCCCCAGAACCTGGTTAAATAAATCCAGAATCAATGGGAGAGAGTATCTATTCTGAATAGTGATCTTATTCAATTTCCGGTAATCAATACAAGGCCTAAGACCACCATCCTTCTTCTTAACAAAGAAAAACCCCACTCCCATAGGAGAGACAGAAGGTCTAATGTGCCCCTTACCGAGGCTTTCCTTAATATAATCCTCCATGGCCTTGTGTTCGGGCTGAGAGAGATTATAAATACGCCCCTTAGGAAACCTGGCACCTTCTACTAACTCTATGGCGCAATCATAAAGTCTATGGGGTGGTAGAACCTCCGGGGTAGGTGATGAGAACACATCAGAATATTCCCTAATGACCGTGGGTAATATATCAGATTCTACTGAGACCCCAGCTTGTACCACAGACAAGCACGAGTCACACTTATGTCCCCATTTCACCAACTCCCCCCTGGACCAATCCATAGTGGGGTTGTACAATCGAAGCCAAGGCAACCCTAGTACCACCTCGACCGGTAAGTTCTCCAGGACTAAGAGGGAACATTACTCAGAGTGGCACACCCCCACGGTTAAAGAAATCTCTGAGGTACATGACCTCACCATACCGCCTACCAGGGGAGTGGCAATAGCCATGACATGGATAGGTGTAGGAAGAGAAAAAATAGGAATACCCAGTCTAATGGCATACTCAGAGTCAATAAAGCTGGCCGCTGAACCAGCTCTAAATGTGGGGGGAAGATAGTGACCACTGCACTCCACCCTCACCCCTGGCCCTGCCTACTTGCCTCACAAGTCCTAATGACAGGGGACAACTAGACGGCAGTCCCTAACTTAGGATACATGCTGGGAAGACAAGACAAATAACGGAATGTGAACGGACCGGGTCAGAACCAAGAGAGCTACGCAGTACAAAGGGTTAAGCAAAGAATTGTCAGGAGAAGCCGGGGTCAAATACCAGGAGAGTAGAGAAGTACCAGAGGAGTCCGCAAAGAGTAGTCAGGTGGGAGTTGAGATCACAATACCAGGAGGGATGCGCAGTACAGGAGGAACAGGCAAAGGATCGTCAGGGAACAGAATCAGGTGAGTAATCAGTAGTCCAACAAATAGCCAGGAACCTAGAATTAACAGACAACCTGTGGCCAGCAGGCTGCCTGTATTTATAGTGTGGTCTGAGGGTCATGTGACGTGGCCAGCGTCTCATGACCGACAGACAGAGAAGTCGAGCACAGAGTGATCAGCTCGGCGCTCAAGGCAGACCTAGGAGCAGGGAGCCTCCCAGCTAGCAAAGCCGCCCTGGGAACGAGGCCAAACACAGATCCTTGCTCCCGAAGCTAAGCAGCAGGTCTGCGGCTGATGGGAGACCGAGTGCGCCTTTGGTGCCCCGTGAGATATGCATCCTGCATGGCACACGTGTTCAGTCTGGTTGTCAAGCGGTTCCTGAAGTCTTCCACCCATCTGCAAGACATCCTAAAAATGGCCAGGAAACTTTGCATGCACTTCAGCCACTCGTACACCGCAAAACACACCCTCCTTGACCTGCAGTGGCAAAACGGCATCCCTCAACATAGGCTGATATGCGACGTTTCCACCCGTTGGAAATCCACCCTCCATATGTTGGACCGACTATACGAACAGAGAAAGGCCATCAACGATTTCTTGATGATGCAAGCGGATAGGTGTACTCCACTGTGTAACTTCGATGTCAGCCAGTGGCAGCTCATGCGTGACACCTGCCGTTTGCTCAGGCCCTTTGAGGAGGCCACATTATTTGTCAGTTGCCAGGACTATGGAATGAACAACGTCATTCCACTGCTTCATGTCCTTGAACAGATGCTGGTAACAATGGCAGGTCAGGGGATAGGAGATGTGGCACCTCGATATCACTACCGGTCCAGAATGGACCCTCGCTACTGGTCCAGAATGGGGGCCTTTTTTACACCCACCGAGAGAGAGGACAAACTGAACTACTACAGAGACATCCTCTGTAGTCAGTTGGCTGCTGCCTATCTGCTCCATCGTCCATCCTCTCGCAGGTATGAACTGGGGGACCCTCTGCACTCACGTTCCACTGCCATGGCTGCTGGGGAGGGGTGGCAGGAGCAGTACCAGCTCCATCAGCAGCAGCCTGAGTCTACAGTCACTGTTGAGTAGCTTTCTTCACCCGCATAGTGAAGAAACTACTCACCAGAAGCAGCAGCAGCTAGATGTAGAGCAGAACCTGAACCAGCAGGTGGTGGCATACTTGGACAGCACCCTGCAGCCCCACATTGAAGATCCGCTGGACTACTGGGTAGCCAAACTGGATTTGTGGCCCCAACTGGCAGAATTTGTCCTGGAAAAGCTGTCCTACCCGCTCAGTAGTGTGGCATCACAGCGGGTGTTTAGTGCGGCGGGGGCCATAATTTCCCTAAGGAGAACTTGCCTGTCCACCCAAAATGTGGAGAGACTGACCTTTGTCAAGATGAATCAGGCGTAGATCAGCCAGGATTTCCAACCACCAATTTCTGATGCATCCGACTAGATAATCCATGGTGCCACACCAACTCTTTGATAAAAGAGACCGGTTTCTTCTGACTACCTGCCTCAGCTACTACTTTGATGCTGCAACCCGCCTGATGCCACACATCTGATGCCAAGTGCTCCTTATTTCACCCACCTTCGTCATTGGGTACTGGTATTGCCACCCACCATCCCACTCTGTTACCGGGTCACTTTGTGGTCTCCTGATGCAGCTGCTACTGCCATCTCCAAACTATGTCACCTTGCCACTCTTTGGGCTTCAGATGCTGCTGCCATCTCCACATTACGTCACCTTGCCACTCTGTGGTCTTCTCATGCTGCTGCCACCTTCAAACTATGTCACCACTTTGTGGTCTCCTCATGCTGCTGCCATCTCCACACTATGTCATCTTGCCACTCTGTGGCCTACTCATGCTGCTGCCACCTCCAGACTCAGTCATTGTGCCACTCGGTGGCCTCCTCATTCTGCTACCTCACCACTATGTCATAGGGCCACTCTATGGACTTCTCATGCTGTTACCCCCCTCCCCACTACATGACTGGGCCACTATTTTGCCTTTCAGCCTGGCTGACAACATGATTTATTTGACCTTTCTTCTGATCTGTCAGAAGGAAGGAAAAATGAGATGCACAACGGATCCTGTCTGTGTAGCAGCTGCAAGGCCTTTATGGTCCTATCAGAATTGACTTATGATTTGGTAGCCAAAAGCAGGAGTGGGTACAAAACACAAAAGCAAAAGCAAATATTCCATTCCATGTTTTTTTTTGGGGGGATTAGCAATAGTGATGGATTATTGAGCAAATGCTGACTTAATGAAGGCGTATGCTCCACAGACAGGATCCGTTTTTTGTGGGTTATTGTTCTGACGGATCAGAGGAAGGGCAAATTAATCAGTGACGTCAACACAAACTTACTGCTGACACCCTCTCCACTCTGTCAGGGGGCTCTACTTGTATAAGTGTTTAATAGAACAGGTTCTGGAGACATCTATGTGGAATCAGCTAAGGAGGGTGCAAAAGGAGTGCACTTCTTCTTGACACTAACATGGACCTTTAAGGCTGAGTTCATACTTGAGTTATTTGGTCAGTTTTGGCGAATTTAAGTATACTTAAAATTTTAATCAAGTTTTGGTTCAATTTAATATTAAATATTTAATGAATTTACTAATAAAAATTACATGTTGCCTAAGACAGGAGAGAATCGGCCAGTCTTCTGTTTATTCAATGATGTCGTTTTGCTATGGAGAAAGCATGCCAAGAAAAAAATTCCTCTCCACCTGGAGACGAATCCTGTCAAGACTGCTGCAAGTGCGGTATTGGCTGCTCATCGACCAAGATACTTCTAGGGGAAACCTGCCTGGCATGAACAGGCCTCCAGTAGCTACAGACAATGAGAAGACAAAGTTTCAAGATAGCTTGGAGCCTGGAAGAGTCGCAAAGTTAGTCAAGATTTAAACCAACCAACCAGGCCCCAGTCTCTTCGTCTGGTGAAAACATCACAGGTTCCCAGTCATCATGGAAATGAAAAGGAAGTCCTCCTGTGGTGCACGGATATGGAGAGGGTCTCCGTATTCCCCCTGCACTATACGGACGTCTCAGAAATGAACCGCTGCTGCTGACAGCAGCTGCTTGGAAGGTCATGGAGCGTCCTGGTCATCCGGCATCTATTCGCCCCTCTAAAGGATTATTTTGAAAGTGTGTAGAAGCCACAAAGGACTCTGACACTGCAGATTTATCATGGAGACACCGGATTTTTACAATATTACATTATTATTTTGTGCTTTAGCAATACTGATGGATTATTGAGCAAATGCTGACCGAGTGAGGGCGGAAGCTCAGCACAGGATCAGTTTTTTGTGGGTTATTGTTCTGACGGATCAGTGCAAGGGCAAAATAATCAGTGACGTCAACACAAACTTACTGCTGACACCTCTCCACTCTGTCGGGGGGCTCTACTTGTATAAGCGTTTAATAGAACAGGTTTTGTACATCTATGTGGAATCAGCTGGCGATGGTGTAAAAGGAGTGCTCTTCTTCTTGGCACTAACATCGACCTATAAGGCTGAGTTAATACTTGAGTTATTTGGTCAGTTTTGGCCCCGTGACTGCCCAAATAAGTGTGCAGTGATTCTAATAGCGACGCCTGTCATCTGCATGTGATAATGACTGACAGTATTATTTCACTAGCCCAGCACACTCGCTATGTGTGTTACTGCAAGGCACAGTGTTCTACACCCATATAAATAGCCGTTTATTAATGTGATTCATCGTGAATTAATTTGGATCAAAGCACATTCTTCCAGAAAATTCGGCTAACAGGCCGAATCGAATTTGAGAAATTTGATCATCTCTAGTGAGCTTCAATTTCCTAGACAGAAAAAAAAAAAAAACATCTGCCTAGTGGGTGTGCACTCCTTTATAGAAGGGTTAATTATCCTGAATTACTAATGATTTATCTTCTGTCCTAGATGGGAGGAGGAAGACATTAACCCTTTGTGTTAAGGAATTACACCTCATATCTTAGATGAGTACACTGCTTTGTATACTATACTATATATTATTTATCTGTACACACTGCATTATTTATACCTCATACCTCACACGGCTGTATATACTATATATCTATAAATAGTGCATCTATTATACCTCATACATCAGATATCAGTACACTGCTGTACATACTATATATCTGTATACAGTGCATCTATTATACCATATAATAGATGCAGTGGGTATATATTGCATACCTAGCAGTGTACTGATATGTGAAGTACAAGGTATAAATGATGTACAGTAGTGGGTACAGATATATAGCATATACAGCAGTGTATTAATATACTGTATTTCCCTGCGTATAACACATGAAAATCTTCTCAAAAGTCGCGGGTCGTCTTTTACGCTGGGTGTCGTCTTGTATGCCGGTATACGGCGTGCTGAAACTTACTTCCTAGCCGGACTGGAGAAGCTGTCCTTCTCCAGCTTCAGGGACAGGCGCCCTCTAGCTGAGCCACCGTGCTCTGCATCCCGGCCAGCCGCTCCTGAAGCAGCCCCCTCTCCCTGCTCTCAGTGGTTTTCTCATGCTGGCAGTATCACATTGCTTACTACCGCTCAGATCGTCTTGAAGACAAGGAGGGCGGGGTAGGCAGGGAGAGCTGACCCACCCAATCCAAGCAGGCTTTGTATGCAGTGTGCACATAAAATACCGGTACATCGCTTGCCATGATTGGCTGGTTGTTCTATACTGGGTTGGATTGGCGAATCTGAGGGAAGGCAGGGGGAAGCAGGAGCATCTGCACTTCAGCCAATTCTAATGTTGGAACGGCGTATCTCTAATGAAGTTTGGTGTGCATCTCATCTGTGGTGAAAAAACAGAGTCTATCTGGGGAGCAGATACAAGTGGTGGTGAATACGTACTGTATCTGTACTGGTTCATACAGTACAGCACCAGTATATACAGTACAATATACAAATGGCTAACAGTCAAGACCCCATCATGGCTCTACCAGCAAGAAGAAAGAAATATGAAGCCAGTTTCAAACTTAAAGTTGTAAACTTTGCCATGGAACATAATAACTGAGCTGCTGCAAAACAATATGGAGTAACAGAAAAGATGGTTCGGGACTGGAAAGCAAATTAAAAAGCATTAAAGAGTATGCCAAGGGGTAAGTGTGCATTAAGAAGAGGCACCCCACATTGGCCAGAACTCGAAAAACATGTAGCAGACATGGTGAATGAGCATCGCCAAAACGGTTATGTAGTGACACAAAATTAAATATGTTTGTTTGCTCTTCAGTGGGCCAAATCTAACCCAGATCACAGAAACAGATTTAGGGTCCATTCACACGTCCGTTTTTTCTTTCCTGATCTGTTCCGTTTTATGCGGAACAGATCTGGACCAGTTCTGTACCCATTCATTTTCAATGGGTCCTGGAAAAAATCGGATAGCACAATGTGTGCTGTCCGTTTCCGTTGTTCCGTTCCGCATGTCCGAAAAAATATAAAACTTGTCCTATTCTTTTCCGCAAAAATCGGATCCTGGACCAATACAAAGTCAATGGATCTGCAAAAACGGAAGACATTCGTATGTCATTACGTATGTCATCCGTTTTATGCAGATTCCGTTCCTGTAAATTAAATGGCACCTGAGGTAACACATAACTAGACTTTTATTCACTTTTTTTTTTTTCAATTTTTTTTCAAAGAAATCCAAACAACTTTATTTGCTTATTGAAATTTATACATGTTTCCGTTTTTTGCGGATCCGCAAAAAACGGATGACATACGGATGACATATGGAAACATTTTCAGGAACAACGGATCCGCAAAAAACGGACCGAAAATCGGGATATAGAAAAATACTGACGTTTGAATGTAGCCTTAAGGCCACTGCATCCTGGTGTACTAGATTCTTGGAAAGGCATATATGGTACTTAGCGAAAGTCGAAAATTGCACAACAATTACCTGCAGATCTTGATGCCAAAGTAAATAGCGTTGGAGAGGTAGTCTTATACGGCGAGTATAGCCCAAATCTGATATTTTAACTGGAAAAGTTAGGGGTCGTCTTATACACCCAGTCGTCTTATATACATCTTTAATACCTTGTACCTGACGTATCGATACACTGCTTTATATGCTACCATATTTTTCGCCCCATAAGATGCATTGTTGTTCCCCCAAAAGTGGGGGGGAAATGCCCCTGCATCTTATGGGGCGAATACTAATGAGCGCTTCCATTATGGAAGAGCGTATTAGTACCGGAGGACCAGGAAGCGGTGAAAGCTTTGTACTCACCGCTTCGTGGTCCGCGGCTGTTGGCTGTGCAGGGCTGCGCACAGCTTGAGGGCGCACTGTGATCTCACACTGTGCACGCCAGTTCACAGCACAGCCAGCAGTACACGGAAGAGGATTGAGCTGGAGGAGAGGGGCGGGGGGCGTCTGGAGTGGGAAAGGTATTTATTTATTTTTTTTATTACATATGAGGCTGATGGGGGCTAATATAAGGATACTTGTGGCTGATGGGGGCTAATAAAACACTGCTGGGGGCATGGTGACAGACATTGGTGGCTAATATAACACTGCTGGGGGCATGGTGATAGGCAATGTGGGCTAATATTAAGCTGCTGGGGTCATGGTGACAGACATTGGTGGCTAATATAACACTGCTGGGGGCATGGTGACAGGCATTGGTGGCTAATATAACGCTGCTGGGGGCATGGTGACAGGCAATGGGGGCTAATATAATGCTGCTGGGGGCTACTGCTGGGCATATGCCCCCCGGCCCAGCCTGCCGCTGGATATGCCCCAGTGACTCGCTAAATATGTTTTCTTGAAGTCATGAACATTTTCAAACTTGATTTTTCACACAAAACTAATAATTGTGTACTTCAAGAAAAAGTTTCTGAACGTTGGCAACTTGTCCAGTGGAAACATGTAAATAGCTCAATAAACCCATTCTAGTGACAAGTTACCCTTAAGGCAATAGCAAAATAAAAATGTACCATGACCTTAACTTCTATGATGTCATTTCTGAGCTTGTGGGTAGGCATTTGGTAATGGACAATGTGCTATACTCTGCTAAATGTCATGAGCTGTGAAGCATCAGTTCTAATTACATTACTTACACATGGATTATATTAGGGATTCCCTTATTATTTCTTTACCAACATTTTTGAATTTGATCATTACCAAGACTGTGATGACTGCACCCTGGAACTTCGGCAGAGAATTATATATAGATAACAACTGTCAACCTACTAGATCACACTAGATGAATTTACACATATCAGAATATATATTGGTACGGTAAATATGTATACAGGGCCAGAATGGCAACATATAATAATATCCACTCCTGCTCTACTTAGGAGCCCACTGCCTAACTACATACATGGCTATTTCCATATAGTTACATAGTTAATGCGGTTGAAAAAAACACAAGTCCAACAAGTTCAACCAAGGGATAGGTGGGGATGCAAATTTTTGAAAAGGGAGTGAGACCCAGATTTCTACACATTTTCATAAGCATTAATGTAATTTACTTTTAAGAATTTATCCAGGCCTTTTTTTTTAACTGTCCACTGTTCCTGCTGTGACCACGGCCCGAGGTAGACTATTCCACAGATTATGAGTTCTCACAGTGTAGAAGCCTTGATGCCCCTGGAGTCTGAACTTTTTCTTCTCCATACGGAGGCAGTGCCCCCGTGTCTTTTGAGGGGATTTTACATGGAACAGCTTTTCAGCATATTTTTTGTACAGCCCATCTATATATTAGTATAGGTTAATCATGCTCCCCCCTTAGATTTTTCTTCTCAAGACTAAATACATTACATTTTTTTAATCTTTCCTCATAACTAAGACTCTCCATGCCTCTTATCAGTTTAGTCGCTCTCCTCTGTACTCTCTCCAGCTCCAGAGCATCCTTTTATGGACTGATGCCAGAAATGAACTGCATATCCCAAATGAGGCCACACCAAAAGTGGTAATATTACATCCCTGTCCCGCTAGTCCATGCCTTGTTTAATGCATGACAATATCTTGGTAGCCTTAGAAGCAGCTGATTAACATTGTATGCTGTTATTTATTCTATGATCTACAAGGACACCTAAATATTTCTCTACAAGTGAATTTCCCAGTGTTACTTCCCCTAGGTCATATGATGCACATAGATTTTAAATTTACATTTATCCACATTGAACATCATTTGCAAAGTTGATGCCAAATCACTCAGTGTCCAACTCAGCTTGTAGTTTTCCGACATCTTCCATACACTGCACAGTACTACATACTGTAGCTTGTTGTCATCTGCAAAATTAGAAATTGTGCTATTAATTCCATCTTCAATATCATTAATAAATAAATTAAATAATAGGGGACCCAGCACTGAACCTTGGGGTTCACCACTTATAACTAAGGACCATTCAGAATAGAATCATTGACCACAACTCACATAATTACCCGTGAAGGACCTAGAGCCCTTTTTTAATATGGGCACTACATTTACCTTGCGCCAATCACTTGGCACCGTACCAGTCCCTAGAGAATCTCTAAAAATTATAAACAGGGGCAAGGGGCAAAGCAATGACCTAACTCTTGGGTGTATTCCATCTAGACCCAGAGCCTTGTTCACATTTACCTTAATTAACTTAGCTTGGATATAGCATATATCCAGTTATCCAGTTGAGTATATTGCTGGGTGTACTAATAGCCGTGGTGCCACCAATGTCAGCTCCTTTCTCTTCTCTTTTATACTGTATACAGAGTTAAAAACCCATTTAGTCATTCTGCTTTATCCTTATCTTCAGTGACATATTGGGTATTGCTGCTTCCCTATAAACCGGATCTAAAAAAATATTACATGATCCACCCCTTCAGGTAAACGCTGTAAAAAATAAATAAAAACAGTGTCAAAAAAGCCATTTTCTGATCACCTTGCGTCACAAAAAGTGTAATACCAAGTAATCAAAAAGTCATTTGTAGCCCAAAATGGTACCAATCAAACCATCTCATCCCTCTAAAAATTATCCCCTATCGCCCAAAAAATTAAAAAAATAGGGCTCTCAGAAAATGGCAACACAAAAACAAGATTTTATTCTGTTCAAAAATGATTTCACTGTGTAAAACTTAACAAAAATAAAAATGGTAGACATATTAGCCGCGTCCATAACAACCTGCTATATAAAAATATCACATATATATGCCCCCCTCAGTACCCCACCTTAATATATTCTTTAAGGGGTGTAGTTTCCAAAATAGGGTTGCTTTTCAGGGTTTCCACTGTAGGGGTACGTCAGGGTCTCTTCAAATACAAAATGCAGCCTAAAAACCATTCTAGCAAAATCTACCTCCAAAATCCATATGGCGCTCCTTTCCTTCTGACCACTGCCACGTGCCCATAGAACAGTTTACCACCACATATGGGGTATTTCTGTAAACTGAAGAATCAGAGTAATATATATTGAGGTTTATTTTGCTGTTAACCCTTGCTGTGTTGCAAGAAAAAATTTATTGACATAAAAAAATCTAACTTTAAAATTTCACCTCCATTTTCCTTTAATTCTTGTGGAAAATTTCAAGGGTTAACAAAGTTTGTACCAGCAGTTTTTAATAATTTAAGAGGTGTAGTTTCTAAAATGGGGTCATGTATGGGCGGTTTACATTACGTAAGCCCCTCAAAATCACTTTATAACTGAATTGGTGCTTGAAAGATACATTTTGGAAATTTGGTTGAAAATTTAAAAAATAGCTTCTAAACTTCCTAAAATAAACTTCCTAAAATAATAAAATGACATTTGCAAAATTATGCCATCATAAAGCCGACATATGGGGAATGTTGATTGATTGATAACCATTTTATGAGGTATTACTATCTGTCTTAAAAGTAGAGAAATTCAAATTTAGAAAATTGTGAAATATATCGACTCAAATTGACTAACACTGTCATGAAGTACAATGTCTCATGAGAAAACAATCTCAAAATGGTTTGGATAAGTAAAAGCGTTCCAAAGTTATTACCACATAAAGTGACATGTCAGATTTGCAAAAATTGGCCTGGGATTTAAATTTTTATTTAAAGTAGCCTGGTACTGAAAGGATTAAGGGACCTTTGTTTCTTTTGAGTGGCTGCTAGCTTAATACATTGGCCTCTAAGGACTGCTTTGTAAGCACACCAATTAATAAGAATAGATGTGTCCCCATGTTTGTTAAAAGTAAAGAACTCAGATGTTTCTCGTTCCATGTGCATGTACAGTTGCAAGAAAAAGAATGTGAACCCTTTGGAATGATATGGATTTCTGCACAAATTGGTCATAAAATGTGATCTGATCTTCATCTAAGTCACAACAAAAGACTATCACAGTCTGCTTAAACTAATAACACACAAAGAATTAAATGTTACCATGTTTTTATTGAACACACCATGTAAACATTCACAGTACAGGTGGAAAAAGTATGTGAACCCTTGGATTTAATAACTGGTTGATCCTCCTTTGGCAGCAATAAATTCAACCAAACGTTTCCTGTAGTTGCAGATCAGACATGCACAACGGTCAGGAGTAATTCTTGACCTCTTTACAGAACTGTTTCAGTTCAGCAATATTCTAGGGCTGTCTGGTGTGAATCGCTTTCTTGAGGTCATGCCACAGCATCTCAATCGGGTTGAGGTCAGGACTCTGACTGGGCCACTCCAGAAGGTGTATTTTCTTCTGTTTAAGCCATTCTGTTGTTGATTTACTTCAATACTTTGGGTCGTTGTCCTGTTGCAACACCCATCTTCTGTTGAGCTTCAGCTGGTGGACATCTGGCCTTAAATTCTCCTGCAAAATGTCTTTATAACCTTGGGAATTCATTTTTTCCTTCGATGATAGCAATCCGTCCAGACCCTGATGCAGCAAAGCAGCCCCAAACCATGATGCCCCCACCACCATACTTCACAGTTGGGATGAGGTTTTGATGTTTGTGTGCTGTGCCTCTTTTTCTCCACACTTAGTGTTGTGTGTTTCTTTCAAACAACTCAACTTTGGTTTCATCTGTCCACAGAATATTTTGCCAGTACTGCTGTGGAACATCCAGGCAGGGCCGGTGCAAGGTTTTTTGTCAACACAAGCAAAGCTACATTTTGGCGCCCCACCCCCTTCGCAGCTCACCTGGCCCTGGTCCCGTCTGCAGCAGCTGGCTTCTCCTCTGTGTGGTCCTGGTATCTTCTCTCTGCTTCAGACAATCGCTGGTTTGAGGACCGTATTTTTCGCCCTCTAAGACGCACCGGCCCATAAGACGCACCTAGGATTTAGAGGAGGATAATAAGAAAAAAATATTTTCCATTGCACCTCAGGTCAGACCAGCAATCGCCTCATAAGACCCAAGGGCAAAAAAAAAGGGGTATTTGAAAAAAAAAGTTTAACTTTTCTGCCATTTTTCTGCCTTATTAAAGCGCCGGCCCTGCATCCAGGTGCTCTTGTGCAAACTGTAAATGTGCAGCAATGTTTTTTTTGGACAGCAGTGGCTTCCTCTGTAGTATCCTCCCATGAAATCCATTCTTGTTCAGTATTTTACGTATTGTAGATTCGCTAACAGGGATGTTAGCATATGCCAGAGACTTTTGTAATTCTTTAGCTGACACTCTAGGATTCCTCTTCACCTCATTGAGCAGTCTGCGCTGTGCTCTTGCAGTCATCTTTACAGAACAGCCACTCCTAGGGAGAGTAGCAGCAGTGCTGAACTTTCTCCATTTATAGACAATTTGTCTTACCGTGGACTGATGAACAGCAAGGCTTTTGGAGATACTTTTATAACCCTTTCCAGCTTTATGCTAACAACAGTTCTTAATCGTAGGTCTTCTGAGAGCTCTTTTGTGCGAGGCATCATTCACATCAGGCAATGCTTCTTGTGAAAAGCAAACCCAGAAGTGTTTTTGTGTTTTTTATAGGGCAGGGCAGCTTTAACCAACACCTCCAATCTCATCTCATTGATTGGACTCCAGTTGGCTGACACCTCACTCCAATTAACTCTTAGAGATGTCATTAGTCTAGGGGTTCACATACTTTTTCCACCTGCACTGTGAATGTTTACATGGTGTGTTCAATAAAAACATGGTAACATTTAATTCTTTGTGTGCTATTCGTTTAAGCAGACTGTGATTGTCTATTGTTGTGACTTAGATGAAGATCAGATCACATTTTATGACCAATTTGTGCAGACATCCATATCATTCCAAAGGGTTCACATACTTTTTCTTGCAACTGTATGTTCATTAGATAACAAAGAGTTGTTTGTTTAATATCCAAGGAGATTGGGACAGAGAATTAAACTGCTCCTCCACAGAAACAGATATAGGAGCATGATCTGACCATGTTATGTTTCCAATGGAGGAATGGATCACTCTCTGTAGCAATCTTTTGTCCACGACTGCTAAATCTATCTTAGAATAGACCTTGTGAGGATGAGAGAAAAAAGAGTAATCTCTTTCTGTTGACTGCATAACCCTCCACGTATCATGTAAGTCTTCTTTGTGCAATAAGTTATATAAATCAGTGTTTTTTTTCTGATGGTTTGAATAAGTATTTGTCAAGCTTGGTGATTAATACCTTGTTAAAGTCCCCTATAAGGATCAAGGCTCCTTTATTTTCTTTTTTTCACCAGATTCAATAGACGTCCAAGGAATTTATGTTGTTTTTTTTGGGCGCAAAAATTGAGACTACACAAAAAGGTGTATTATTTAAGTGGCAATTCAGGAATATATATCGGCCATTCCTATCAAAATGATCATTAATGATGGTAAAAGTCACAGTGTCTTTGATCTTATGTGCGTCTTGCAAATGCAAGTGGCTTTCTTGTATACATGGAACATCACATTTAAGTGATTTAACCTCCTTCCATAGGAAAGACCTTTTCTTTTAAAACTCTTTTTATTGTTTTGTCGGCAAATAAAACAAACATATTGACTGTTTAATACAGTAGATACATAAATATACCCGTTCAGTCATATAAGATACAAATACAAGATGAGAAGACGTATATCAAGGATATCTCTATGATATTGTCAATATTCCTGTAAACAAACATTTCGGACAGAATCAATCTTGGGTAACGTGTTCATTCACGTGGTGTTGATCACCACAAGTAGATAAACTTGTAAATAACCACATAAAAAACAGATATTAGACATAGGGAGGTATGTGGGAGGAAGGGAAAGATAAGGGAAAGAAACATAAAAAGGGGGGGAGGGGGAAGTGGAAGGGGAGAAGCAGATAAGTAGTGAATAAGATATTTGCTCTTTAAACATATAACATCAGCATGTTAAGGACAATAGGGTGCTGTGTTTTTATTTTCTGTAAGTCTCCTCCATATGCACGCAGATTCGCTCATCATCATGCAAGGGCCGCTATTCAAGTATACTAAGTGAATTTTTTATTTTAGCGTATTTAATCCAGAGTAAATTGTCTATAAGATCTCCAGGGGTTCCAGATGGACTCAAATTTAAGCGGGGATCCAGAGTCCCAATGCACGATCTGCTCAAGTCTACATATCTGGTCACATTTAACAATCCTTTTCTGGATTGAAGGTGTTTCCTGTTGTTTCCAGTATGTTGCAATGAGGAGTCTAGCTGAGGCCAGCAAAGCCGCACACAAGATTCTTATATTCTTTGGACCTTTAATATCTTTATACAATCCAAACAGGCAAAGTTTCGGGGTCACAGGGATGTGTGTCCCACTCATTTTTGATAAGACATCACCCACTGCTTGCCAAAAGGATGTTACTTTTTCACAAGACCACCAAATGTGTGCATGAGTACCCAGTTCTTTGTTACATCTCCAGCACAAAGGGCTGGTAGTAGCAGGGAACATACGATGGAGCCTTTGAGGTGTAAAATACCATCTAGTTAGGACTTTATAACTATTTTCTTGTACCTTGACACACCTGGACACCTTAGTCGGGGAGAGCAAAGCGTGGCTCCTCTCCGTTGGGGAAAACTCGATATGTAAATCAGCTTCCCATTGTTGTAGGAAAGTTGGATTGCCTATTTTGGATGAAGACATTAAAATCTCATACAATTTGGAAATTTTCCCTTTTGGGTCTTTAATTTGTATAACTAATCTTTCAAATGGGGAATGGACTACCAATGTGGGTAAACGTATCAGATATTTCCTTATATGTCGGATGCAATAGTTAATATGGAATGGAGAGCAGTCTTTCATCAATGGATGTTTATAAAGATCTAATGCTGGGGGAATATCATTATCTGGGCAAATGGATAATAACGGAGACATACATTGTTTAACGCTTTCCGGAAGAGTCTGCAGAAAGTCTTTTGGATGCTTGAAAAAATACATCTCTAATTTGCATTAATATCGGGTAATTAGGTGTCAAGGTAGATCTCCAATTAGACTTTGCCCACATATTCAATGTGTATTTAGTAATTGAACTCTGGGTTCTAATATTTTTGGAGGCTTGAGAATTATCTATAAATAGGAATGCTCGTAATGGGCTAATTGACATGTCTTGCTCTACAACCAGGTCTAATCGATCTGAATGTGGTCTTAGCCACTCCAAACATCTGAGGCATAATACTGCCTTATGATAGTGATATATGTCTGGAATACCCAGTCCACCCTTGATAGGATGTTGGGTAATTTGTTTAAAGGGTATACGCGCCCTTCTTCCACCCCAAAGGAATCTCAGCATAATATCTTGTATTTTTAAAAAAAATAATTTGGGGATGGGTATCGGGAGAGTCTGGATGTAGTACAAGATGGTAGGTAAAAGAATAGTTTCGATTAGAGTCCTGCGTCCGAACCAGGATACATACGGGATGTCCCATGTGCTAATAATATCTTCTAGGCGTTTCGGGAGGGGTACAAAGTTTTCTTGATATAAGCGGGAGAAATCTGGGGTGAGTTTTATCCCTAAAAAGGTAATGTGATTTGTCGTCCATTCAAAAGGTGTAGTTTTTTTAAGGGTTTCTAAATCACTAGGCTTCATAGACATGTATAACACAACAGATTTGGTCAGATTTACTGAAAAATCTGACAAATCAGAAAAAGTTTTAAGCGTCACCATAATGGCTGGAAAGGCAATTATAGGGTTGGATATCAATAGCAGTACGTCATCAGCAAAAGCTGCTGTCTGATGGACTGATGATCCGACTGATAACCCCGCTATTTCCTCATAGGAAAGACCTTTTGATAGGACTAACATTTGATGTGGTGATACACATGGGGGGTTAGATGATATCTCTGAATGTTACCACTCAGAGATAGAGTTGAGCGGACACCTGGATGTTCGGGTTCGACGGGTTTGGCCGAACTTCGGAAAAAAGTTCGAGTTCGGGACCCGAACTTGACCCCGAACCCGAACCCCATTGAAGTCAATAGGGGCCCGAACTTTTGAGCACTAAAATGGCTCTAAAAATTTCATGAAAAGGGCTAGAGGGCTGCAAATGTTGTCAAAATGTGGTTAAGAGCATGGCAAGTGCTCTGCAAACAAATGTGGATAGGGAAATGACTTAAAATAACATAAAATACGTAAAAATTACAAATAATAATCTCCAATAAATGTAACTGACAAAATTTTTTTTTTCCCGGTCTACTAGGTATAGCAGTGGTACTATACACACCAAATTTGGTTAATTTCACCCGAAAAAGTAAATGACAATATATATTTTTTTTTGTTTAACCTGTCTACTAGGTATATCAGTGGTACTATACACCCAAAAAGTTGTTAATTTCACCATAAAATTTAACTGACAATTTTTTTATTTTTTTTACCGGTCTACTAGGTATAGCAGTGGTACTATACACACCAAAATTGGTGAATTTCACCCTAAAATGTAAATGACAATTTATTTATTTTTTAACCGGCCTACTAGGTATAGCAGTGGTACTATACACCCAAAAATTGGTTAATTTCACTTGAAAAAGTAAATGACAATTTTTTTTTTTTGTTTAACCTGTCTACTAGGTATAGCAGTGGTACTATACACCCCCAAATTTTTTAATTTCACCATAAAATGTAACTGACAATTTTTAATTTAATTATTTTTTTTACCGGTCTACTAGGTATAGCAGTGGTACTATACACACCAAAATTGGTGAATTTCACCCGAAAATGTAAATGACAATTTATTTATTTTTTAACCGGCCTACTAGGTATAGCAGTGGTACTATACACCCAAAAATTGGTTAATTTCCCCAGAAAATGTTAATGACAATTATTTTATTTTTTTAACCGGCTACTAGGTATAGCAGTGGTACTATACACCCAAAAATTGGTGAATTTCACCAGAAAATGTAAATGACAAAGTAGTGAAATGATATAAAATAAAACACGTACCAAAAAAAATATGGATTTATGAGGTGGAGTAGGAGTTTGATGAGGCGGTGGACGTAGCGGAGTAGGTGGAAGCGGCGGTGGAGGAGGACGAGATAGCCAACACAGGTTTTTGGTTTTAATTAAATTTTGTAAAATTAAGGTACATTCCAAAAGAGTGTGAAATATCCAAAATACAAACATGAGCAATTGCGCTGCAGTATAACAATGACTGCTTAGTGCCGGTATACATGTCTATTCTGCACAAGGTAGGGACAAGTCCTGAGGGATCCATGCCTGGTTTATTTTAATGAACGTGAGCTTGTCCACATTGGCTGTGGACAGGCTGCTGCGATTGTCTGTGATGACGCCCCCTGCCGTGCTAAACACACGTTCAGATAATACACTGGCTGCAGGACAGGCCAGCACCTCCTGGGCGTAAAGGGCAAGCTCAGGCCATGTGCCCAATTTGGAAACCCAGAAGTTGAAGGGGGCAGACCCATCATTCAGTACGTGTAGGTGTGTGCACACCTACTGCTCCACCATGTTGCTGAAATGCTGCCTCCTGGTAAGACGTTCCATATCAGCTGGTGGTTCTGGTTGTTGTGGCGTGCTAACAAAGCTTTTCCACATTTCGGCCATGCTAACCCTGCCTTCTGAGGTGCTGGCGGTGCCCCAGCTGCATTGGCGACCTCTTCCTCGTCCTCTGCCTTCGCCTTGTGCTTCCACTGTGCCCCCGCTGTCAGGTGGGAATGCCACCAGCAGCGCGTCTACCAGCGTTCGCTTGTACTCGCGCATCTTACGATCACGCTCCAGTGAGGGAATTAAGGACGGTACGTTGTCCTTGTAATGGGGATCCAGCAGCGTGGCCACCCAGTAATCAGCACAAGTTAGAATGTGGGCAACTCGGCGGTCGTTGCGGAGACACTGCAGCATGTAATCGCTCATGTGTGCCAGGCTGCCCAGAGGCAACAAAAAGCTGTCCTCTGTGGGAGGTATATCGTCTGTGTCCTCTGTATCCCCCCATCCACGCACCAGTGATGGCCATGAGCTGGTCTGGGTGCCACACTGCTGTGAACATGGTTCCTCCTCCTCAATCTCCTCATCCTCCACCTCGTCATCCTCCAGAACTGTGCCCTGGCTGGACAATTGTGTACCTTGGGTTTGTGGGTGCAGGAACCCACCCTCGGAGCCACTTGGGAATGACTGGCCAGAAACCCTACGAAATGATCCCTCTTCCTCCTCCTCCTCCTGTGCCACATCCTCTTCCATCATCTCCAGGAGCGTTTTTTCAAGGAGGCATAGAAGTGGGATAGTAACGCTGAGAATGGCGTTATCGGCACTGGCCATGTTGGTGGAGTACTCGAAACAGCTTAACAAGGAACACAGGTCTCGCATGGAGGCCCAGTCATTGGTGGTGAAGTGGTGCTGTTCCGCCGAGCGACTCACCCGTGCGTGCTGCAGCTGAAACTTCACTATCGCCTGCTGCTGCTCGCACAGTCTGGCCAGCATGTGCAAGGTGGAGTAACACCTTGTAGGCACGTCGCATATGAGGCGGTGAGCGGGAAGGCCGAAGTTACGCTGCAGCGCTGACAGGCGAGCAGCAGCAGACTGAGAACGCCGAAAGCGCGCACAGACAGCTCGCACTTTATGCAGCAGCTCTGACATAACAGGGTAATTTTTAAGGAATCTCTGCACCACCAAATTCAGCACATGCGCCAGGCAAGGGATGTGCATCAAACCGGCTAGTCCCAGAGCTGCTACGAGATTTCGCCCATTATCGCACACCACCAGGCCGGACTTGAGGCTGACTGGCACAAACCACTCATCGGTCTGTTGTTCAAGGCCCGTCCACAGCTCCTGCGAGGTGTGGGGTTTGTCCCCCAAACAGATACGTTTTAAAACTGCCTGCTGTCGTTTACCCCTGGCTGTGCTGAAGTTGGTGGTGAAGGTGTTACGCTGACCGGATGAGGAGCTGGTAGAGGATAAGGAAGCAGAGTAGGAGGAGGAAGCAACAGGAGGCAAACTGAAGCGCCCTGCAATCTCCGGTGTTGGAAGGACATGCGCCAAAATGCTATCCGCCTCAGGCCCAGCCGCCACTGCATTTACCCAGTGTGCTGTTATGGAGATATAACGGCCCTGACTGTGCTTACTGGTCCACTTATCCGTAGTCAGGTGCACCTTGCCACAGATGGCTTTGCGCAGTGCACACCTGATTTTGTCCCTTACTCGGTTGTGAAGGGAAGGGAAGGGATGGCTCGCCTTGAAAAGTAGTGGCGGCTAGGCACGACGTACTGTGGGACAGCCACCGCCATAAGGCCTTTAAAACTATCAGTCTCCACCAAATGGAATGACAGCATTTCAAAGGCCAGTAATTTAGAAATGCTGGCATTCAGGGCTAGGGATGGCGGGTGGGTAGGGGGGTACTTCCTCTTCCTCTCCAGCGTTTGGGATATGGAGAGCTGAACGCTTCCGTGGGACATTGTGGAGATGCTTGGTGACCCAGGTGTTGGTGTTGCTGGCAGATCCTCTGTTTGCGGGGTGCCAGGTGGCACTGTCACTCCAGAGGTGGATGAAGAGGCCGCGACTGCAGCAGAAGAGGAAGCAGGAGGAGCCAGAGACCTTTCTTGGTTTTTGAGGTGTCTACTCCACTGCTGCTCGTGCTTTGCACTTAAATACCTGGTCATGCAGATCGTGCTCAGGTTGAGAACGTTTATGCCTCGCTTCAGGCTCTGATTGCACAGCGTGCAAACCACTCGTGTCTTGTCGTCAGCACCTTGTCTGAAGAACTGCCACGCCAGGGAACTCCTTGGAGCTGGCTTTGGTGTGCTCGGTCCCTTGCTGCGGTGGGCAGTAGGAGGCGTACTGTCTAGAGGATGGCCGCTCCGCTTTTGCACCCTGCTCCCTCTTCTGCTGTGCTGGTGGCTCTGTGCAACCACCGCCTCTTCCTACAAACTGCATAAGTCACTCGCATGACCTTGATTCCCTGTGGGGTCGAGGACCTCATCATCCTCCACATCATCTTCCACCCAGTGTTCACCCCTGCCAGGGCCGGACTGGGACAAAAAATAGGCCCGGGCATTTTTGACTGAGCAGCCCAATCACATGACCCCCAACAGGCCCCACCCCCTTGCAGTCTAGGGGCGGAGCCAAAACCGGAAGCACAATTGAGAGGCAGGGCCAGCCACCAGTAAGATAGGAAGGCTTCAGCCAACACACAAGCTTCTTTGGGGGTCCCCAGGTGACATTAGGGGTGTTAGTACGATCCGGCCACCTAATCCGGCAGAAAATGCAAGGAATCGACTGGACACAAAGCACAGCGTGCAGCGGTTTATGTCCCGCTGATTCTCTGCATTTTTCTACTGCATGACAGTAGAACCCCCCCCCCCCCTTATAATGTGCACCAGTACAAAAAATGCCCCGTCGTGTGGCAGTAAAAAAAGAAATACCTCCTCTTAGTGCCTTCAGTAGAGCCAATGTCCCCAGAGTGCCCTCATGTGTTCCAATGACCTGTACTGTGTGCCACTACAAAAAACACTTAGTGCCACCAGTTGAGCTTAGGTGCCCATAGTGACCTTATAATTTGTGCCAGTATAAAATACTCCTATATATTCCCCCCAGAAGATGCCCCCATAGTGCTCCTTCCCCGTTTCCATAGTGCCCTCCATAATGTGGCACTATAAAATGCCCCTATAGACTGCCCCACATAGATACCCCCATAATGCTTCTTTCCTCCCTTCCCCATAGTGGCATCAAAATGGGTGCCAGTATTAAATGCCCCTATATAATGCTCTCATAGTGCTCTTGTCCCCCACTTCTCCATAGTGCCCACCTATAATGCGTGCCAGTATATAGGGCCCCCAGTGGATGCCCCCATAGTGCAGTCATACACGCACTCTACACATACATGGACGCAGTCATACACGCACTCTCCACATACATGGACGCAGTCATACACGCACTCTCCACATACATGGACGCAGTCATACATGCACTCTCCACATACATGGACACAGTCATACACGCACTCTCCACATACATGGACGCAGTCATACATGCACTTTCCACATACATGGACACAGTCATACACGCACTCTCCAAATACATGGATGCAGTCATACACGCACTCTACACATACATGGACACATTCATACACACACTCTCCACATACATGGATGCACTCTCCACATACATAGACGCACTCATACATGCGCTCACCATATACATAGATGCACTCATACACACACTCTCCCATACATGGACGCACTCATACACACACTCTCCACATACATGGATGCACTCTCCACATACATGGACACACTCATACACGCACTGTCCACATACATGGGCGCACTCATACACACACTCTCCACATACATGGATGCATTCATGCACACAGTCACCACATACATGGACGCACACATATACAATACACATATATAGACACCCAGCTTTCCTGCTGTGCCTCTCCCCCATACTCTAATGCCTCTGCACTTGTGACATGGAGGATAGCAGGGAAGCTGGATGACATTTCATGATATAATTCACCCAGCTTTCCTACTGTAGTGCAGGTCATATGTGCCTAGTCTGGGAAAGCTGAATATAACCGCAGTAGTTCCCCTGCTACTCACATCACTGGTGCAGTTGTGACAATCCAACTGATGTTCAGCATGCTGGGCAGGGAAGGTTCAGGCTGCAGGAATCGCTTCGCGGGTAGAAAAAGGGGCGGGGATATTATAGCTCCGCCCACATCGGGCTGTCCTGTTGCTGGTCACTGTCCATCATAAGAACTAAGGAGGGGAGAGGCGGAGCAATGTCACTGATGTCAGGAGGTCAGTGACAGAGTGCAAGTGCAGGACTCTGGACCCGTGCAGGAGAAGTCAGCTGCTCTGACAGGGGCCCGGGGTGACGAAGTACAGTGACTGCTCCCGGGCCCCTTCTGAGCTCGGGCCCCGAAGCAGCTGCTTCCCTGATAGTTACGCCACTGGGAAGCGCTCATCTCCACTCCTGCCCGGCTGCTGCCACATTAATTAAAATAAACTCCACCAGGCGGCCCGGCCCACTGGGCAAATGCCCGGTCTGCCCTATGGCCAGTCCGGCCCTGGTGACATGAGCCTAAATCTCTCAAAATCCTCTGTTCTATTGCTGGGTGACATAAACCCCCTTTTGCCGTAAATGAACCCCTGCTGTGCCTGGGTGACAGGGGCCTAAATCTCTCAAAATCCTCTGTTCTATTGCTGAGTGACAATGTAGTGTCCCACTAGGTAAATGTGGGCACTACACAAGGGTCAATTGGGCCACGTTGTTCTCCACCTCCTGTGGGGCAGTGGCAGGGTATTTCACAGTACATTTTAATACATTTTAATATGTATTTATGTATATTTTTCCTGTGATATGAGCAGCAGGCCTATTAGGGTGTAGTTCAACAGCTTAGACACTAGAGGGAACTAGGGAACACCTAGTATATATATCTAGACCCAGACATGGAGGAGAGAGTTCAGAGTGTGTAGAGTCAGTGGCCAGAAGACACTTTAGCCAGAGTGGGGCTGAGGTGCAGGCTCTGACATGCAACTTGACAGCCCAGGCTTCTAGTTTGACACCAGGAGGCTAGTGAGTGTGGATCAACCTGCCTGAGTATGTTGAGCCAGAGTTAGCTCAGAAGATTGTCACCAGGGGAAGAGTTGCCTCCTGAGAAACCAAGTTCTCACAAGCAGAGCAGAGCCAGTATTCCAGCTAGACAAGTAAGCTGAAGGGCAGAAGGATTTATACTTAAAGCAAGGATATATACCTGTGGAAGTTTGCTACCAAGGATAAAGCCAGCATTAGGGCATACGGGCCTTGGGATAAAGACAGCCAGGAGTTCTGAGGAATAGTGCACAGGATTTCTGAGGATAAGAGTGCGGCCTGGTCTGTAAGTGTTGTTTTACCCTCTGAGTATCTTGCAAAGAACATTGTTGCCTGGCATTGATGTAGAAGCCTGCTTGAGATGTGACACTGCTATGTGGAACTGAACCTATAAAAACTGTATAAAGTTAACCGTTTCCCAGTAAAGAAAGTTTGGTTCACCACAACAACGTGTTCCTCACTTATTACTACTACCAATCGGTGTGCCACCGTTACAGGCACTGGCGTCACGAACCTTAAAGGGACCTTGCCCCCGGCACATTAAACATCTGCAACATCCAGGGCACCTCACCCACCATCAGGCCTGGTCCCTATATACAGAGAGTGCCCCAGAGGACTTCCGTGACAGCCTCTCCATCACTGCTGTACGCCAGCCCAGGGTCATCCCAGAAACTGTGAGTAACTAATAGCAACCCTCGTTTGCCTAAGTAACCGTGACCTCACATCGCAATACCCTGCAGGGCTGCGTACTGCATATTTTGGCGTCACGAACAGGATCCAATCATTCCTGCGCCATTGTGGAATATAAACTGTGTTCTGATATTTGCCTATAAAGGGACTAAGCCCTACTTGTTATTTGAAAAATTGCTGGGCCTAAGAACTGCAAAATTTGCGGTGTGAAACTGTATTTTGTGGACTGTTTTGCTGTTTTAAAGTCACCGCTTGCTGTCAGTGAATAGACAGCGTTTTGTTTAAAGATGGCCGCCTAAGCTGACTGAAAATAATTGCTGCGCCATCACTGTATCTTATTGGCGGGAAAAATTGGCGCCTTCTGCTAGAAGAGCGGGAAAGGCTGTATGTCCGCGCCACCGCCCTGTCTACGAATTTGCATGTCTGCTATGATGGACTCCACCTCCCCCGTGTTGGAGTACCTGGGGGCGGCCTCCCGAAGCAGTGGGAGGTCGCAGGCGAGATACTGAGTGCCGCCCTGTTGCTCTCCAGAGAAGGATCGAGCATGTTGAGGAGTGAGGATTGCTCTGACGTATTGGCCGCACCTGTTGTATTAAAGATGGATTCTACTAAAATGGAGCATGAGGACGCTCCACCGGCCTACTCTCCGGGACCGGAGAGACCCACCTGCCTGTCGCCAGGAACGCAGCCTGAGTCCTACTTCGGCTCATGGAAGGATTTTGCCAGGCCCTCTATGCAGTGGTTTTCCCTGATGGCGGAGGTGCGGGAGGCCGCTATTAAAAAGACCACGCGCACAAAGATATACTTTGAAGAATTGGCAAAGACTGTCTATGACCGACATGCTACTACACAACCCCGCCTGGAAAGGAGAATGGGGGTAGTGGTAACCTTCGACAAGGAGGTAGAGTTCACCCCTGCCGAGGGCCTGCGAGGCTCCTACGCAACTGCTGTGACCCGTCCCAAGCCGGGACCAGAAGATTGGGATGAGCCCGATGAGCCCACCAGTCTGGGACACGAACCGGAGCGCCCAACAGAACCGGCCCATAACAAGTTCCAAGAGCGGGGCTCTTTCATTGGCCCGAACGTGTTCTGGCAACCTACTGTTGTAGAAGAATGGGTGAGCCCGTATCCCTCACCTGAACTGCCCTGCCAGGAGAAAACCATCAAAGAACTTGAAAACCTGGAGCGGTTCCACGCTGCGCTGGACGATATCCGCAAGGGAAAAAGGGCAGACGCGGCGCCGGAACCTGTGGCGGCCGTGCCAGACAGACCGGATCCCTTACCTGCACCTGCAGCGACAGCGGAGGATCCTAACAGCGACGCAGCCTCTGAAAGCCTGGAGGATCAGATTGTTAGACTCGAACTGCAACTTTGTGGCCTGCACCAAATTGCCATCTCTAGAGTGCCGTCTCCACCAAGTGAAAGAAAAGATACAGATAAAGATTCGGGTGCCTCGGAGCCAGAGGTAAGAGTTCCTGTACCTGCCCGTAAGCCAGCCATTGTAACTGCCGCTGCTGTTGCGGCACCAGTGAAGCTTACCTATGCCAGGAATCGTTGCGTACAGTCAGTGACACTGGAACCCGCAGAGCCTCCTGCTGTGGCTACACCCAGACCAGCGGAGCTTCCAACTGTAATAATGCCTAGGCCCATGGAGCCACCTGCAATTGCAGCGTACTCAAGTTGTGTTTAGAAGTGTTTCTGGGTGATGTAGTGCAATAGACACTAACCTGGTACGGCTGACTCTCTGCAAGGGCAGGTGATAGAAAGTTCGTGACGCCAGTGCCAATTAAACGGTGGCACGCCGTTTGCTGATAGCAGGAATAAATGAGGAACCACGTGATGTTAAAACAGAACTCCAACTTTAGTAGTTTTCATATAGAGACATTTACGGAAGCACAGTTCCTTTGCATACAGTTGATTTTGCAATACGGTCGATGCAGGCAATACAGATTAAGCAAGGTGAATTCAGAGTGTGAAACACACAGGACTTGCAGTACAGGAGCTTGCACTCTATCTCTGACTGATCCTGGAACATAGCAAATTCTTCTCCAAGGTCCAATACCTTAACTCTGGCGTATATCCTTGGCTTTATGATTATTAAGTACCTCCTCTGTTATCTTGAGTATCTCTTGCTTTTCTGCACTTTGCCTCTGTCTCCCTCTCAGCTTCCTCAGATTCTAGAAGTTTCTGCATTGAACTCCCAGGCTGTTTAACAGTGGTCTTCCTGCTTCTGCATATATAAATTCAGGAGGGGAACCTTCTCTTTAGATTTGGAACCCGGTTACAGGGATTGCAGAACCCTCTCCTGGTCCGCAGGCTTCAGGCCTGGACTTGTCTCTGACATAGTCTAAGCTCCAGCTTCAGACTGCAGGCTGCAGCTTTAGACAGACACTTAGACTAGACTCTGGGCTAGACTGACTTTCCCTTCCTTGACTGGGCCTTATATAAACTAGGGCTCCCTAGCTCCCTCTAATGACCAGAAGCTGGAATGACACCCCTAGCAGGCCTGTACATGCAAGTTTCACAGTAACAGGGAAATACATAGCATTACATTCAAGTACATTTTATAAAGATGACATATACCAACTTCCCCATAGATAAGGAGGGACGACAGCACACCAAATGACCTTTGGTAGTGACGGGTATTACAGTCCCCGTACACTACATACCCCACTGCTTTAAGCTGAGTACGACCTCGTACTCCATCAGGGCTCGCCCAACTGGAATCTCTACCTGAAACAGAAAAAGAGACATGCAGGCATACATATATGTAATTCATCTGCATTTACATTCAGATCAGGTCCAAGTGATAAAGGTGCAGGGTGGTGACAAGGGGCGTCGTTCTCTTCTTCTCAGGATAGTGAATGGAACTGGGGCGCTGACCTGGCACAGCGTAACATTATAACCAGGATAGTCCATGACAATGAATAAGTCCATAATAGAACAGTATAATAGATAAAACAGTATAAAAGTTCTTGGAGGCTCAAAGAACAAACATGAGTCCGTACCCAGGTTATTTTCCTATTAAATCACAGAGGCTCTCATGCGGTGGAGTCCATCTCTGGGCACATTTCCTTTTAAAAGCGCAAAAATCTCAGAGGCTCAGGTTCTTTTGAGTCTGTCTCCGGGCACGGTTCCTTAGTATCAAGTTGCACAATAAAATGACAGCAAGACAAGTGCTGTAATACCCCTGATCAACCTGAAAAGGGGGTGAAGGGTAAAAGGTGCAACAAAGGAACAGGCACAACTTGGCGTGGGGTAGCAAAAGCAGGCAGGAGGTCCTGGAAACAAACTTGGCCTTTGTTGACTTTGTAATTTCAGTGGTTAACACCTACCACTGGGCCGTGGATGAACTGGCAGCCGCAACAAAGGACCAGGAACGTAGGACTCCTGTCCTGGAAGGGTTAACACCATATATCTGCGGTGAAATAAATCAAAGGCCTAGCAGGCTGATTCACAGTGGCATATCATAACCACTTGGCTCTGCTGGCAAGTACGGCCTGTAGTAGTCCTCTACAGGAGCATGCGCCCACATAACTGTATTGGGGGGCAGCTGCAAGGTGAAGGGGCCCCTAATAGGTATTGGCCCCATGGGCCTAGGGGTAAACCCTTGGGTGGACCGTACCGGTCCCGGCATGATAATGGTGGGATGGAACGGAGTGGTTACCGCCGCCTCAAGCGGTCCGGTGGGCTCTGCGCAGCTATTCACAGCAACCGGGGGTCTCCTTTGGGGCACTGACGGAGCGGTGGCCGCAGAAGGTGGTCTACGGGTGGTGACAGGCACCCTTACCTCGTCCTTCCTTGGCGGCGTCTGGATCCTGGCGGTCGCGATCTTGCGCAGCTCCCGCAACTTCTCTTCCAGCCGGACAATCTGCTCACTGATGCTCTCTGTGTCGGAGTCGCTGTCATCTGCTGGCGCCGCCGGCGCAGGTACAGTCAACGATGGCGCGGACTCGGCCTCTGCAGGTTCTGGTGATGCGTCGGGTCTCTGACCTCTCCGGATGTTCTCAAAGGTATTTTGAAGTCCTTTTAAACTTTCCATCTCTCTCATGGTCTTCTCCCGACGAGGCAGCTCGGGGGAAGGGTAGGGGCTCACCCATTTCTCCAACACGGTTGGCTGCCAGAAGACGTTGGGCCCAATGAAGGAGCTCCGCTCCTGGAAGGCGTGATGGGCCGGCTCTGGAGAGCGTTCCGGTTCCCGCTCGCAGCCAGAGTAGTCTTCTTCTTCTGCTGCCTCCCAGTCCTCAGGTCCTCGCTTGGGACGGGTCACGGCAGTTGCATAAGGCCCTCTCAGGCTCTCGGCAGGGGTGAACTCCACTTCCTCTCCCTCGCGGAGGCTGTGTTGATAGGAAGGGAGGTAGTCTCTCTTGACAGACCTTCTATTAACATACAGGTCTCTGCCAGTCACATAATCTTGGATAAACCCGTAGCTACGGGTTTTGTCAATGGACACCATCACTCCCTTTCTCCTTTCCAGGCGGGGTTGGGTGTTGGTGTGTCTTTCATGGATAGTCTTGGTCAACTCTTCATAGTAGATCTTGGTCTTTGTGTTACGCTTTATAGCGGCCTCCCGGATCTCCGCCATTAGTGAGGACCATTTGAAAGAGGGCTGAAAGAAGTCTCTCCAAGAGCCATAGCAGGGCTCTGGTTCTTTCTCCCGTGGGCGGCAGGCGGGTTTCTCCGGTCCCGGAGAGTAGGCCGGTGGAGCCTCCTCTGGCTCTACACCAATATCAGTCATCTCTGGTATGTCAGGCGCGGACGCTGCAGCAACACTCTGTTCATTCTCCAACATGCTCGATCCTTCTGTGGAGAGCGATAGGGTCACGTCCATTACATCAGCCAGCTCCTCCCATTGCATTGGGAGGCCGCCCCCCAGGTATTCCAGTATGTGGAAGGCGGTGTCCAGGCTGGCAGACATGCAAATGTCCAGATAAGCAGTGGCGCCTGACCTTGAACTTCTTCCCGCTATTTCCTCAGAAAGGCGCCAATTTTTCCCGCCTTTTCGGGATGAAGATGACGCAGCAGCTATTTCAGCAGCCTCAGCGGCCATCTTTGAGTAGAAACGCTGTCTATTCACTGACAGCAAGCAGGATGATAAAAAGTCCATAAAACCACACTCCAATGCGGCGATTTTCTTCCTCTGTGTAGCGCAACACTGCACAGCGCTTTTTAGGGGTTTTTGGTACACTTTGGGTATGATTTTCAGTCCACAAAGTCCACTTGAATAAAACAGGCAAATTGTCACTTTGGTCACAGGGCAACTGTATAAGGCACAAAGTTCACGCTTCTTGCACTAGAAAGCGTGCGTATCCTGTTCGTGACGCCAAAAGAGAGCGGTGCAGCGTACTCAAGTTGTGTTTAGAAGTGTTTCTGGGTGATGTAGTGCAATAGACACTAACCTGGTACGGCTGACTTTCTGCAAGGGCAGGTGATGATAGAAAGTTCGTGACGCCAGTGCCAATTAAACGGTGGCACGCCGTTTGCTGATAGCAGGAATAAATGAGGAACCACGTGATGTTAAAACAGAACTCCAACTTTAGTAGTTTTCATATAGAGACATTTACGGAAGCACAGTTCCTTTGCATACAGTTGATTTGGCAATACGGTCGATGCAGGCAATACAGATTAAGCAAGGTGAATTCAGAGTGTGAAACACACAGGACTTGCAGTACAGGAGCTTGCACTCTATCTCTGACTGATCCTGGAACATAGCAAA
The DNA here is from genome assembly GCF_905171765.1 of Bufo bufo. NCBI lineage: Eukaryota > Metazoa > Chordata > Amphibia > Anura > Bufonidae > Bufo > Bufo bufo. Next base: position 472,200,610 of record NC_053392.1, on the reverse strand, counting down.
TTCTTCTCCAAGGTCCAATACCTTAACTCTGGCGTATATCCTTGGCTTTATGATTATTAAGTACCTCCTCTGTTATCTTGAGTACCTCTTGCTTTTCTGCACTTTGCCTCTGTCTCCCTCTCAGCTTCCTCAGATTCTAGAAGTTTCTGCATTGAACTCCCAGGCTGTTTAACAGTGGTCTTCCTGCTTCTGCATATATAAATTCAGGAGGGGAACCTTCTCTTTAGATTTGGAACCCGGTTACAGGGATTGCAGAACCCTCTCCTGGTCCGCAGGCTTCAGGCCTGGACTTGTCTCTGACATAGTCTAAGCTCCAGCTTCAGACTGCAGGCTGCAGCTTTAGACAGACACTTAGACTAGACTCTGGGCTAGACTGACTTTCCCTTCCTTGACTGGGCCTTATATAAACTAGGGCTCCCTAGCTCCCTCTAATGACCAGAAGCTGGAATGACACCCCTAGCAGGCGTGTACATGCAAGTTTCACAGTAACAGGGAAATACATAGCATTACATTCAAGTACATTTTATAAAGATGACATTTACCAACTTCCACATAGCTAAGGAGGGACGACAGCACACCAAATGACCTTTGGTAGTGACGGGTATTACAGTCCCCGTACACTACACAATATTTACCCCTAGGCCTATGGGGCCTATACCAGTAAGGGGACCATTTATGCTCCAGTTGCCGCCTAATACAATTTTGTGGGCCCAGCCATATGTGGATCCTCGAGTCAGGCCCAATTTACAAGCAGAACCAGGATGTCCCACCAGTGATGACTCTAGTGGACGTGATACATTCCTGTGAGTAGGCCTGCCAGGCCATGATCCTGATTAGATTTTTGCTGAGGGACCCTTATTGCTGAGGATTTAACCCTTTCAGGGCAGGAGTCCTTCGTTTTGGCCCTATGAGCTGCTGCCAGTTTCCCACGGCTCAGTGGTGGTGGTAGGCCACTGAAAATACCAAGTGCTCCAAGGCCATACTGTTTACAGGACCTCCTGCCTGCTTCAAGTATCAAAGCCAAGTTGTGCCTGTTGTTATTTTGCACCTTAACCCTTTTTAACCCCCTTTTCAGGTTGAATAGGGACATTGCAGCACCATTTTATATGACATTTAAATAATGTGGACTTTTATGGAGAGGCTGGCACGGACGTCCTCTGGGGCACTATTGACCCAGCAATAGAACAGAGGATTTTGAAAGATTTAGGCCCCTGTCACCCAGGCACAGCAGGGGTTCATTCACGGCAAAAGGGGGATCTTGTCACCCAGCAATAGAACAGAGGATTTTGAGAGATTTAGGCCCCTGTCACCCAGGCACAGCAGGGGTTCATTCACGGCAAAAGGGGGATCTTGTTGCCGTACGCAGCCCTGCAGGGTATTGCGATGTGAGGTCACGGTTACTTAGGCAAACGAGGGTTGCTATTCTTACTCACAGTTTCTGGGATGACCCTGGGCAGGCGCACAGCAGTGATGGAGAGACTGGCACGGAAGTCCTCTGGGGCACTCTCTGTATATAGGGACCAGGCCTGATGGTGGGTGAGGTGCCCTGGATGTTGCAGATGTTTAATGTGCCAGGGGCAAGGTCCCTTTAAGGTTCGTGACGCCAGTGCCTGTAACGGTGGCACACCGATTGGTAGTAGTAATAAGTGAGGAACACGTTGTTGTGGTGAACCAAACTTTCTTTACTGGGAAATGGTTAACTTTATACAGTTTTTATAGGTTCAGTTCCACATAGCAGTGCCACATCTCAAGCAGGCTTCTACATCAATGGCAGGCAACAATGTTCTTTGCAAGATACTCAGAGGGTAAAACAACACTTACAGACCAGGCCGCACTCTTCTCCTCAGAAATCCTGTGCACTATTCCTCAGAACTCCTGGCTGTCTTTATCCCAAGGCCCGTATGCCCTAATGCTGGCTTTATCCTTGGTAGCAAACTTCCACAGGAATATATCCTTGCTTTAATTATAAATCCTTCTGCCCTTCAGCTTACTTGTCTAGCTGGAATACTGGCTCTGCTCTGCTTGTGGGAACTTGGTTTCTCAGGAGGCAACTCTTCCCATGGTGACGATCTTCTGAGCTAACTCTGGCTCAACATACTCAGGCAGGTTGATCCACACTCACTAGCCTCCTGGTGTCAAACTAGAAGCCTGGGCTGTCTAGTTGCATGTCAGAGCCTGCACCTTAACCCCACTCTGGCTAAAGTGTCTTCTGGCCTCTAACTCTACACACTTTGAACTCTTTCCTCCATGTCTGGGTCTAGATATATATACTAGGTGTTCCCTAGCTCCCTCTAGTGTCGAAGATGTTGAACTACACCCTAATAGGCCTGCTACACATATCACAGTAAAAATATACATAAATACATATTAAAATGCATAAAAATGTACTGTGAAATACCCTGCCACTGCCCCACAGGAGGTGGAGAACAACGTGGCCCAATTGACCCTTGTGTAGTGCCCACATTTACCTAGTGGGACACTACATACACCGTTGCTGTAACGTTGCCCGTCCTCGGCGCAACACAAGGGGCCCTGCCCAGCTGGAAACTGCACCTGAAAGACAAAAATACTGCAAAGCAGGAACAGACATCTACATTTGCAAATACACACACATATATATATATATATCAGGCAGCTACGCTGGCTAAGGAACAAGTCCGGTGAAAAGGGGCGTCGTTCCCTTCTCTCAGGATAGTATAAGGGAACAGGGGGCGCTGACCTTGTGCAGCGTATCAAGGATACCAGGATAGTGCATAATAAAATATAATAGTCCCATAAAACAGCATCTCAGAGGCCCTCAGGCACTGGGGTCATCTCTGGGCACATTCCTTGAAGTATGATTTGCATATCTTGTTACCCAGCAATAGAACAGAGGATTTTGAGAGATTTAGGCCCCTGTCACCCAGGCACAGCAGGGGTTCATTCACGGCAAAAGGGGGATCTTGTCACCCAGCAATAGAACAGAGGATTTTGAGAGATTTGGGCCCCTGTCACCCAAGCACAGCAGGGGTTCATTCACTGCAAAAGGGGGATCTTGTCACCCAGCAATAGAACCCCTGCTGTGCCTGGGTGACAGGGGCCTAAATCTCTCAAAATCCTCTGTTCTATTGCTGGGTGACAAGAACCCACTTTTGCCGTGAATAATCCCCTGCTGTGCCTGGATGACAGGGGCCTAAATCTCTAAAAATCCTCTGTTCTATTGCTGGGTGACAAGAACCCACTTTTGCCGTGAATAAATGTAGTGTTCCACTAGTAAGGGTGGGCACTACACAAGGGTTAACATGTCTATTGCATTAATGTGATGTTTAATGTTCATTTCCCTGTGTTATCTGGGTGTCAGGCCTGTTAGGGTGTAGTTCAGCCTCCTAGACGTTAGAGGGAGATAGAGAGCCCTAAGTATATAAAGGTAGGCCCAGACAGGGAAGGGTCAGTGTAGTCCAGGTGGCTAGAAGTGTAACCTAGTCAGCCTGAAGTTCCTGAGTCTAAGTTTAGCTCAGAAGAGTAACCCCAGAAGAGGAACTTGCCTCCTGGGAGAAACCTGCAGTTACCCTCAAGCCAAACAGAGACAGTGCAACCAGCTAAGATAAGTAAGCTGATGGGCAGAGGAGTCATTAACTTAATGCAAGGATAAATACGGGAGGAAGATATAATTACCAAGGATTAAAGCCAGCATTTAGGCATCCGGGCTTTGGGATAGAAACCAGACAGGAGTTCTAAAGAACAGTGTACACTATTTCTGAGGAGAAGGTACAATCTGATTCTAAGTGTGTTGTTGATTACCCTCTGAGTATCTTGCACAGAATTATACCTGCCAGTATTTGAAATAAGCCTGCTTGTGAAGCACTGGATATAAGGGACTGCATTACCATCTTGTTGTACAAAGTTGGACTGTTATAAGTAAAGCAACGTTTGGTTCACTATACCACCTGTGTACCTCACTTATTGCTATTGAAAACCGGTGTGCCACCGTTACAGGCACTGGCGTCACGATCCTTAAAGGGACCTTGCCCCAGGCACTCAAAACATCTGCAACATCCAGGGCACCTCATCCACCATCAGGCCTGGTCCCTACATACAGAGTGTGCCCCAGAGGAACTTTGTGTCAGCCTCTCCTTCACTGTTGCATGCCTGCCCAGGGTTCTCCTATGAACAGTGAGTAACCCTCGATTGCCCATAACCGTGACCTCACTTCGCAATACCCTGCAGGTCTGGCGTGCTGCATAAACCCCTGCTGTGCCTGGGTGACAGGGGCCTAAATCTCTCAAAATCCTCTGTTCTATTGCTGGGTGACATGAACCCCCTTTTGCCGTGAATGAACCCCTGCTGTGCCTGGGTGACAGGGGCCTAAATCTCTCAAAATCCTCTGTTCTATTGCTGGGTGACAAAATCCCCCTTTTGCCGTGAATGAACCCCTGCTGTGCCTGGGTGACAGGGGCCTAAATCTCTTAAAATCCTCTGTTCTATTGCTGGGTGACAAGAACCCCCTTTTGCCCTGCTGTACCTGGGTGACAGGGGCCTAAATCTCTCAAAATCCTCTGTTCTATTGCTGGGTGACATGAACCCCCTTTTGCCGTGAATGAACCCCTGCTGTGCCTGGGTGACATGGGCCTAAATCTATCAAAATCCTCTGTTCTATTGCTAAGTGACTTGAACCCCCTTTTGCCGTGAATAAACCCCTGCTCTGCATTGCTGACAGGGAACTAAATTTAGTTAAAACATCTGTTACTGATGGGAAAACGCACGACTACAAGCGCACGCTGATGATAGCATTCCCACCTGACAGCGGGGGCACAGTGGAAGCACAAGGCGAAGGCAGAGGAGGAGGAAGAGGTCGCCAACGCAGCTGGGGCACCACCAGCACCCGAGAAGGTTGGGTTAGCATGGCTAAAATGTGGAAAAGCTTTGTCAGCCTTGGAGGTGCTGACCGGCCCTGCAGCCAGTGTATAGTGTGAACGTGTGTTTAGCACGGCAGAGAGCATTATCACAGGCTGCAGCCAATGTGGACAAGCTTACGTTTATTAAAATGAACCAGGCATGGACCCCAAAGGACTTGTCCGTACCTTGTGCAGAATAGACATTTATACCAGCCTCAACCATCCATTCTTGTACTCAAGTGCACTTATTCTTTGTTTTATTTTGTTATATGTCCCAATATTTTGGGAGATACCCCAATTTAAAAATAAAAAAATAACACAAATCAGTGTTGGCTTCCTATTCCTCCTTCACCGCCACTTCCACCTACACCGCCACGTCAACCTACACTGCCACATCCACCCATCCACTGCCTCCTCAACCTCCTACTCTTAGATCCAGATTGTAATTTTTAATAATTTTTCTGTATTTTATGTTATTTTAAGTCATTTCCCTATCCACATTTGTTTGCAGAACAGTTGCCATGCTCTTAAGCACATTTTGATGCCTTTTGCAGCCCTCTAGCCCGTTCTAGGACTATTTTAGAACCATTTTAGTGCCCAAAAGTTCGGGTCCCCATTCACTTCAATTGGGTTCGGGGTCAAGTTCGGGTCCAAACCCAAACTTTTTTTTCAAGTTCGGCTGAACTCGTCGAACCCGAACATCCAGGTGTCCGCTCAACTCTAATGATGAGGACTTCGGGTGTGCTTCCGCCATTGAACACAAAATCCTTAACGGCGATGCTGCTCCGATTAGGGGAATGTTACTGGCAAATCCCACCTAAAATGTACCAGGAGGTGAAGGATATGGTAGCCAGCATGTTGGAAAACTGGATGATCCAGAAGAGTCAAAGTCATTGGGCTGCTCCAATTGTCTTGGTGCAGAAGAAAGATGGGAGTCTCCAGTTCTGCATGGACTATCGGAAACTGAATGCCCAGACCGTCTGGGATGTCTATCCCCTTGCGGATTGAGGAATCATTGTCAGCCCTGAGCCAGGTGAAGTTCTACTGGAATCTTGACCTTGGCAGTGGGTATTGGCAGGTACCGGTGGCCAAGAAGGACAAAGCAAAGACGGCTTTCATCTACCTATGGGTCTCAACTGGATGCCATTGGGTCTCTCCAATGCCCCGGGAACATTCCAGCGCTTGCTGGAGCACTCTCTGGGGGATCTCAACTTCGAGTCAGTATTGATATACCTGGACGACATAGTGTTTGGGGCCTCCTTTAAAGATAATCTCCAGAAGCTGCGACAGGTCCTAGGAAGGCTACGAGACCATGGGCTCAAGATCAAGCCCAAGAAATGGCAAATGTTTCAACAGCAGATAGAGTATTTGGGACATGTGATCACTAGTGATGAGCGGCAGGTGTCACTCGAATTCGCAATATTTCGTAGAATATTCTATTCGTCGAATATTCGCAAATTCGAATAGTCTTTAGGAGTAGTGTTGATTGCGAATTTTCGTAATACAAATTTTCGTAATGAGAATTTTCGTGATGAGAATTTTCATAATGAGAATCAATGAGATTGTGAATACTCAGATCCAATGGTATATTCTAACCCCCAGGTGTTTCGGAGAGGAGTATATCTAAGTGGAACAACTGTACAGATAAAAAAAGAAAAAGACGAATATTCTAGAAAATTAAAATATTTGTTTTTTAGAATATTCGTAATATTCAAAAACAAAAATATATAGCAATATAGCGAATATTCGAAAAAAAAAAGAATATAGAGCAATTTAGCTAATATAGTATTATAATCTTCTTTGTCTAATAGTTGTAATTTTTTTCTCATCTGAAGTTCAGTTTAGAAAAAAATTAAAACTATTAAAAAAGAAACAATATAGCACTATATTAGCTAAATTGTCCTACATTTGTTTTTTTTCGAATATTCACTATATTGCTATATATTCTTGTTTTAGAATATTTCGAATATTCGAAAAACGAATATATAGCACTATATCAAAAATATATGTTTTTAGAATATTCGTCTTTTTTCCATCTGAAGTCATGATTCCTCCCTGCTTAAGTAACTTCTCGAAGTGCCTATATTCGAGATAAAAATTTGCAATTTGAATATTTGTGATCAACACTAGTGGTCACCCTGGAGGGGGTAAAACCGGCCCCCAGCAAAGTGGAAGCCGTCCAGAAGTGGCCCCAGCCGAGTACACTACGAGAGGTGCGGGCGTTCGTTGGGACTGGCAGGCTACTACAGGAGGTTTATACCCAGATTTTCTAATTTGGTGGGCCCGTTAAACGAGTTATTGAGGGGCACTGCGGGATGCCCGAAGAATCGTTCCATCGTCTAGGGACCCTGGAAACAAGAGGCCTTTGAGGCAGTGATGGAGGCGCTGATCAGTGCCCCGATTCTGCCTTATGCGCAGTTCAAGTGGGATAGGAGGAGATAGGAGGGTTAATGGGTGGTGAAATCTCACCCAAAACCACCTATTCATGAAAACTCAAGATGAGCGCAAATATCCTGTGTGTGTGTATATATATATATATATATATATATATATATATATATATATATACAGTGGAGGAAATAATTATTTGACCCCTCACTGATTTTGTAAGTTTGTCCAATGACAAAGAAATGAAAAGTCTCAGAACAGTATCATTTCAATGGTAGGTTTATTGTAACAGTGGCAGATAGCACATCAAAAGGAAAATCGAAAAAATAACTTTAAATAAAAGATAGCAACTGATTTGCATTTCATTGAGTGAAATAAGTATTTGAACCCCTACCAACCATTAAGAGTTCTGGCTCCCACAGAGTGGTTAGACACTTCTACTCAATTAGTCACCCTCATTAAGGACACCTGTCTTAACTAGTCACCTGTATAAAAGACACCTGTCCACAGAATCAATCAATCAAGCAGACTCCAAACTCTCCAACATGGGAAAGACCAAAGAGCTGTCCAAGGATGTCAGAGACAAAATTGTAGACCTGCACAAGGCTGGAATGGGCTACAAAACCATTAGCAAGAAGCTGGGAGAGAAGGTGACAACTGTTGGTGCGATTGTTCGAAAATGGAAGGAGCACAAAATGACCATCAATCGACCTCGCTCTGGGGCTCCACGCAAGATCTCACCTCGTGGGGTGTCAATGGTTCTGAGAAAGGTGAAAAAGCATCCAAGAACTACACGGGAGGAGTTAGTTAATGACCTCAAATTAGCAGGGACCACAGTCACCAAGAAAACCATTGGAAACACATTACACCGCAATGGATTAAAATCCTGCAGGGCTCGCAAGGTCCCCCTGCTCAGGAAGGCACATGTGCAGGCCCGTCTGAAGTTTGCCAATGAACACCTGAATGATTCAGAGAGTGACTGGGAGAAGGTGCTGTGGTCTGATGAGACCAAAATAGAGCTCTTTGGCATTAACTCAACTCGCTGTGTTTGGAGGAAGAAAAATGCTGCCTATGACCCCCAAAACACCGTCCCCACCGTCAAGCATGGGGGTGGAAACATTTTGCTTTGGGGGTGTTTTTCTGCTAAGGGCACAGGACAACTTATTCGCATTAACGGGAAAATGGACGGAGCCATGTATCGTGAAATCCTGAGCGACAACCTCCTTCCCTCTGCCAGGAAACTGAAAATGGGTCGTGGATGGGTGTTCCAGCACGACAATGACCCAAAACATACAGCAAAGGCAACAAAGGAGTGGCTCAAGAAGAAGCACATTAAGGTCATGGAGTGGCCTAGTCAGTCTCCGGACCTTAATCCAATCGAAAACCTATGGAGGGAGCTCAAGCTCAGAGTTGCACAGAGACAGCCTCGAAACCTTAGGGATTTAGAGATGATCTGCAAAGAGGAGTGGACCAACATTCCTCCTAAAATGTGCGCAAACTTGGTCATCAATTACAAGAAACGTTTGACCTCTGTGCTTGCAAACAAGGGTTTTTCCACCAAGTATTAAGTCTTTTTTTGTTAGAGGGTTCAAATACTTATTTCACTCAATGAAATGCAAATCAGTTGCTATCTTTTATTTAAAGTTATTTTTTCGATTTTCCTTTTGATGTGCTATCTGCCACTGTTACAATAAACCTACCATTGAAATGATACTGTTCTGAGACTTTTCATTTCTTTGTCATTGGACAAACTTACAAAATCAGTGAGGGGTCAAATAATTATTTCCTCCACTGTATATATATATATATATATATATATATATATATAAAAAACGTGGATTTCTATTGAGTGGTCTATATAATGGTAGAAAACACTTTGTGCAATAGATGTGGCGTGGGTAGGTGTCCAGGGGACCGATGTCCGTGGAACCAAAGAGCCAATAGATAGCAGGTAGGTATAACATAAACGTTAAAACATATTTGGAAAAATGTGTATAAAAGGATACGTGTATCATATAATATACACTGCTCAAAAAAATAAAGGGAACACTTAAACAACACAATGTAACTCCAAGTCAATCACACTTCTGTGAAATCAAATTGTCCACTTAGGAAGCAACACTGAGTGACAATCAATTTCACATGCTGTTGTGCAAATGGGATAGACAACAGGTGGAAATTATAGGCAATTAGCAAGAAACCCCCTAATAAAGGAGTGGTTCTGCAGGTGGTAACAACAGACCACTTCTCAGTTCCTATGCTTCCTGGCTGATGTTTTGTTCACTTTTGAATGCTGGCGGTGCTTTCACTCTAGTGGTAGCATGAGACGGAGTCTACAACCCACACAAGTGGCTCAGGTAGTGCAGCTTATCCAGGATGGCACATCAATGCGAGCTGTGGCAAGAAGGTTTGCTGTGTCTGTCAGCGTAGTGTCCAGAGCATGGAGGCGCTACCAGGAGACAGGCCAGTACATCAGGAGACGTGGAGGAGGCCGTAGGAGGGCAACAACCCAGCAGCAGGACCGCTACCTCCGCCTTTGTGCATGGAGGAACACTGCCAGAGCCCTGCAAAATGACCTCCAGCAGGCCACAAATGTGCATGTGTCTGCTCAAACGGTCAGAAACAGACTCCATGAGGGTGATATGAGGGCCCGACGTCCACAGGTGGGGGTTGTGCTTACAGCCCAACACCGTGCAGGACGTTTGGCATTTGCCAGAGAACACCAAGATTGGCAAATTCGCCACTGGCGCCCTGTGCTCTACACAGATGAAAGCAGGTTCACACTGAGCATATGTGACAGACGTGACAGAGTCTGGCGACGCGGTGGAGAACGTTCTGCTGCCTGCAACATCCTCCAGCATGACCGGTTTGGCATTGGGTCAGTAATGGTGTGGGGTGGCATTTCTTTGGAGGGCCGCACAGCCCTCCATGTGCTCGCCAGAGGTAGCCTGACTGCCATTAGGTACCGAGATGAGATCCTCAGACCCCTTGTGAGACCATATGCTGGTGCGGTTGGCCCTGGGTTCCTCCTAACGCAAGACAATGCTAGACCTCATGTAGCTGGAATGTGTCAGCAGTACCTGCAAGACGAAGGCATTGATGCTATGGACTGGCCCACCCCTTCCCCAGACCTGAATCCAATTGAGCACATCTGGGACATCATGTCTCGCTCTATCCACCAACGTCACGTTGCACCACAGACTGTCCAGGAGTTGGCAGATGCTTTAGTCCAGGTCTGGGAGGAGATCCCTCAGGAGACCGTCCGCCACCTCATCAGGAGCATGCACAGGCGTTGTAGGGAGGTCATACAGGCATGTGGAGGCCACACACTACTGAGCCTCATTTTGACTTGTTTTAAGGACATTACATCAAAGTTGGATCAGCCTGTAGTGTGTTTTTCCACTTTAATTGTGAGTGTGACTCCAAATCCAGACCTCCATGGGTTGAAAAATTTGATTTCCATTTTTTTTTATTTTGTGATTTTGTTGTCAGCACATTCAACTATGTAAAGAACAAAGTATTTCAGAAGAATATTTAATTAACTCAGATCTAGGATGTGTTATTTTTGTGTTCCCTTTATTTTTTTAAGCAGTGTACAAAGGTATCATAGACTGTTACTCACTTCACGAGGGGGGTGGTTTATCAGGATAAGCATAATACACCTGTAAACCTAACAACCCCCCAGCCTGGATCACTTCTAGGATGTTACAAGATGAAGGCAGCCAATCACAAAGGGGCTTCTGTTCAGTTGTCTTTATTGCAGTATAAAATCCGGATCAATGCGTTTCGGGACAGGCACGTCCCTTCATCAGGAGCATATAGTATACATGTATGGGGTATTTATACCCCGAGGGTAATGAGAAAAAGACCACCAAACATATGTAGGAGGATTCTTCTCTGCAGAGGTCCCGGCAGTCCGGAGGCGGAAGTGCCAGGTTGTGGTGGTGCCCATGACCGGAAGGGTGCGCGATGATGCGCATGACCGGAACTGGTGCATGTCAGTCTGGAGCGCATCCATAGCTCGTGCGCATGCCCAGGAACTTTGAGCATAGCGCTTCTTCCTGGAGCGACTTGGTGGCTTGTACGCAGGTCCGGAAGTTGAGTTTCGGTGAGGGTGTGTTCCAAGCTGTAACGCATGTTCATTTTCCGGGCCCTGTTGTTTCCTTGGTTGCTGGGTCTCTAAATATTTTATCTTTACAAAGATACCAATGTTCAAATTTGTTGTTGGGGCATATAAAAGGAGTCTCTTTAGTTAAAGAATGGTTGTGGTGGTTTTTTGGGGAGATTTTTGAGGTCAGACGGAAGGGGGAGAGACGGTGCATAAAAGATGAGTAGAATAAAGATAGATATTCATTCTGATTGCCTTGTTTTTTTCTTCTCTTATTTTCTAATATTTTTATATTGGTCCCCATGTGTATATAATGTAGGTGTAAAGGTACAATGATGGTCATGGGATCCATACAACTCATGGGATCAATAAAATAAGGGTCTAAAATGGTGTAAAAGGGTTGGATCTAGGGACTAGGGATGTGGGTTGGGGATCTTGAGTTCAAGCTATACCCTGACAATGTATATTGCGATATTATGGTAATCTACAGTAGTATTGGATCTAGTTGTGTGGGCGATATCCTATATTAAAGGTTGTTGTACCACAATACGGGTGGTTATACCATAAAACATTAAAACCTTATGTCTAATGTACTCTAATACTTAGTGTACTGTGATAAATAATGTACTATAATAAATTAGTAGATCAATAAATAGATAAATACATAAATAAATAGATAGGGTTTTTCCATAAATTTTCATTTTTTTTATATATAAAAATATATTGGGGAACTGGTAAGAATAAAACGATATAGGGGGACTGGTAAGAATAAAACAGAGAATAACATCATATTGAGACTAGAGATGTCCCGAATTATTCACTGGCGAACAGTTCCCGGCGAACATTGCTTGTTCGCCGCGGCGGGCGAACATACGCGATGTTCGGACCGCCCCCTATATGTCATCATTGAGCAAACTTCGACCCTGTACCTCACAGTCAGCAGACACATTCCAGCCAATCAGCAGCATACCCTCCCTCCCAGACCCTCCCACCTCCTGGACAGCATCCATTTTAGATTCATTCGGAAGCTGCAGTCTTAGTGAGAGGAGCGACAGTGCAGCTGCTGCTGATTTAATAGGGAAATCGATAGTTAGGCCAGTGTATTCAGTGTCCACTACAGTCCTGAAAGACTCATCTGATCTGCTGTAAGGACAGCACCACAAAAAAGCCCTTTTTAGGGCTAGTACATCAGTCTGCATTTTTTCCCTCTGTAAACTAACTGCATTTGGCTGCCAGCGTGTGTGTCAGGCACACAGCATATACTGTGCCCACTTGCCCAGTGCCACCACTCATATCTGGCGTCACAGTAGCTTGCATTTAAAAAAAAACAAACTTTTGACTGTAATATAATTGCAGTTACATGCCTGCAAGCATGTTTGTTAGGCGTACAGTGTGTACTGTGCCAACTACTGCCAGTGCACAGTGCCACCAGTGCCACTCATATCTGGTGTCACAGTAGATTACATAAAAAAAAACAAAAAAACTGTCATATAATTTCAGTTAGTTGCCTGCAAGCGTGTGTGTTAGGCCTACAGTATGTACTGTGCCAACTACTGCCAGTGCACAGTGCCACTCATATCTGGTGTCACAGTAGATTACATTTAAAAAAAACAAAGAACTTTGACTGTAATATAATTTCAGTTAGTTGCCTGCAAGCGTGTGTGTTAGGCCTACAGTGTGTACTGTGCCAACTACTGCCAGTGCACAGTGCCCCTCATATCTGGTGTCACAGTAGATTACATTTAAAAAAAAAAAAAAACTTTTTTGACTGTAATATAATTTCAGTTAGTTGCCTGCAAGCGTGTGTGTTAGGCCTACAGTGTGTACTGTGCCAACTACTGCCAGTGCACAGTGCCACCACTGATATCTGGTGTCACAGTAGCTTGCACGCATAGTACAACTAATCTAAAAAAAACGACAGGCAGAGGCAGGCCACCCCGCAGGGGCCGTCGTGGTCGTGGTGCTGTGATTCCCTTTGGCCCTAGAATAATGCCCAGTGTTCAGAGGCCACGTACCCTGAACTCGAAAAGTTCTGAGGACATAGTTGACTGGCTAACACAGGACACCCAATCTTCTACCGCTTCCGCTCGGAACCTTGACGCACCATCCTCCTCCAGCTCAGCTTCGGGCACCTCTCAAATTACCACTCGCCCGCCAACACTAGCACCACAGCTGCTTCACTTGATCTGTCAGAGGAGTTATTTACACATCAGTTGGAAGAAATGAGTGATGTGCAACCATTATTGCCAGAGGATGTAGATAACAAGGATATGTCTCAGTCAGGCAGCATTACACATATGGACGTACGGTGTGATGATGATGATGCTGTACCCGCTGCTGCTTCCTTTGCTGAGTTGTCAGATACAAGTGAAGCGGTTGATGGTGACGATGTGTCCGTGGATGTCACGCGGGTGCCCGCTCGAAGAGAAGAAGAACAGGGGGATAGTTCTGATGGGGAGACAGAGAGAAGGAGGAGACGAGTTGGAAGCAGGGGGAGGTCGTCGCAAGGAGCTAGTGGTACAGTCAGACAGCATGCATCGGCACCCGGGGTCAGCCAGACAGCACGCCAATCAACGCATGCTGTTGCCACCACCAGAATGCCGTCATTGCAAAGCTCAGCAGTGTGGCATTTTATTTGTGTGTCTGCCTCTGACAACAGCGATGCCATTTGCAACCTGTGCCAAAAGAAAAGGAGTCGTGGGAAGTCCAACACCCACCTAGGTACAACTGCTTTGCGAAGGCACATGATCTCAAATAACAAACGCCTATGGGATCAACACATGAGTACAAGCAGCACACAAACTCAAAGCCGCCATCCTCCTCCTGGTCCAGCATCTTCAGCCACGTCAACCACTGCTGTCCTCCTTGCCCCCTCTCAACCATCCACCACTCCGCCTCTCGCCTTCAGCAGTTCCTGCTCATCTGCCCACAGTCAGGTGTCTATCAAGGAAATGTTTGAGTGTAAGAAGCCAATGTCACAGAGTCACCTCCTTGCCCGGCGTCTGACAGCTGGCTTGTCGGAACTGTTAGCCCGCCAGCTTTTCCATACAAGCTGGTGGAGTCTGAGCCCTTCAAAAAATTTGTAGCTATTGGCACACCGCAGTGGAAGGTACCCGGCCGAAATTTCTTTTCACAAAAGGCAATCCCTTTTAACCTGTACTCTATTGTGAAAAAGGAAGTCATGGCATGTCTGGCACACAGTGTTGGGGCAAGGGTCCATCTGACCACTGATGCATGGTCTGCGAAGCACGGTCAGGGCAGGTATATCACGTACACTGCGCATTGGGTAAACCTGCTGACGGCTGCCAAGCATGGAATGCGTGGCTCTGCAGAGGAGTTGGTGACACCGCCACAACTTGCAGGCAGGCCTGCTGCCACCACCTCTACTCCTCCTACTCCATCCTCTTCGCTAACCTCCTCGGCTGAGTCCTTGTCTGCTGCTGCGTTATGCTCCACATCAACTGCACCCCCCCAGCTCCCCAGGGGCTATTCCACATCCCGGATACGACAGTGTCACGCCATCTTGGGGTTGACTTGCCTGAAAGCAGAGAGTCACACTGGACCAGCACTCCTGTCCGCCCTAAACGCACAGGTGGATCAGTGGCTGACTCCGCACCAACTGGAGATCGGCGTGTGTGACAACGGAAGCAATTTGTTGGCGGCATTGAATTTGGCCAAGTTGACATATGTGCCGTGCATGGACCTACGGCAACGCTGGAAGAGGAGTCTGAGGAAGAGGAGTCAGAGGAGGAATGTGGCTTTGAGGAGGAGGAAGACCAACCACAGCAGGCATCCCCGGGTGCTCGTTGTCACCTATCTGGTGCCCGTGGTGTTGTACATGGCTGGGGGGAAGAACAGACCTTCAGTGAGATCATTGAGGACGAGGAACGGGACATGAGTAGCTCGGCATCCAACCTTGTGCAAATGGGGTCTTTCATGCTGTTGTGGCTGTTGAGGGACCCTCGTATAAAAAGGCTGAAGGAGAACGACCTGTACTGGGTGGCCACGCTACTAGACTCCCGGTATAAGCAGAAAGTGCCTGAAATGTTACCGAATTACCAGAAGTCGGAAAGGATGCAGCAGTTCCAAAACAAGGGGAAGAGGTGAAAGTAATCCTCCTCCTACCACGACCACGCCGGCAAGGACAGGACGCTTTACAGACATGTTGTTGATGGAGGACATGCAGAGCTTTTTAAGTCCTACGCATCGCCACAGCCCTTCGGGGTCCACCCTCAGAGAACGACTCGACCAACAGGTAGCAGACTACCTCGCCTTAACTGCAGATATCGACACTCTGAGGAGCAATGAACCCCTTGACTACTGGATGTGCAGGCTTGACCTGTGGCCTGAGCTATCCCAATTTGCGATAGAACTTCTGGCCTGCCCCGCTTCAAGTGTCCTGTCAGAAAGGAACTTCAGTGCAGCAGGAGGTATTGTCACTGAGAAGAGAAGTCGCCTAGGTCAAAAAAGTCTAGATTACCTCACCTTTATTAAGATGAATGAGGCATGGATCCCAAAGGGACTGACAGTGAGCGATACATTTGACTAAAAAAGGCCTGGTGATGAGATGAGCTGCTTTGGGCTAAAAATGGTCCACAGGCTGCTGTATTTTATCTCTGTATGCCGGATGACTTGCGTGACTTCTCCGCTACCAACTAGGGTTCAAGCCAAAATGTTTTAGTGCACTTTCTGCCTGGAAAACATAAATTTTTCTGGCCGCTGCTACAGCAGCGGCTGCAACAATACCTCATTTTTCAGGTATGTGTAAATGCCTAATTTTTCTGGCCTCTGGTGCTGCACTGTGGCTGCAAAAACAAAACAAAAAAAAAGGCACATACATGTGTCAATTCCCCTTCGTGATCGTTACCTTGTTTTGGTGAAGGGGCTTGCGTATCACAATGAAGCGATCACCTCTATGAGTGTGTTGACAATGGCAATGTTGGCACACCCCAGATGAGATAAGGTCGTTGCTTCATTGTGAACAGACCAAAAGCGATCAGCTGGATAATTTTGCATAGAAAAAACATAAATTTTCTTTGTGATCATCTAAGGTGATCATTAAAGCCTACTAGGCCAACAATGGGCCCACACTGCAGAATCATTGTTTTCTGGGTCACTTAACTGTCACTGAACTACCTCAGCACGACCATAGGCTTTGAAAAACCGCCATCGCCTGCAATCTGCCAAATGTGCGCACGAGCACAGTCATCACTACACCAAGATTGACGCATAGAGGAATAAAATTTATGTCATGAGTGTGTCAACTATTGACAACTCTTTGCGGTTGTCTAAACTCTATTCCATACACGTCTCCTGATAGGGGATGTAACAGGGATTAAACTGATAGGAATAGTACTACTTAACATACCACTCATATCTGGTAGCACCGTAAATTGCACGGCGCACGCGCAGTGCCCCAAATTGGAAGCAAGAGGACCGACCAAGCATCTTTTTCCATCTCCCGGTTCCTAAAATCTATTCCAAACACGTCCTCTGATAGGGGACGTAACAGGGATTAAACTGATAGGAATAGTACTACTTAACATACCACTCATATTGGGATTGCATAGTACATTGCACGGCACACGCGCAGTGCCCCAAATTGGAAGTAAGAGGACCGACCAAGCATCTTTTTTCCATCTCCCGGTTCCTAAAATCTATTCCATACACCACACCGGCCCCTGATAGGGGACAAAACAGAGATTAAACTGGTAAAAACAGTACAGGACAGCCTCTGCGGAGCTGGGTATTTTTTGGCCGCGTTACTGAACGCTCATGCACAATGGCTGTAGGCTCATGCGTCCTTTTGCGGAGGTGACAAACCTGGTCAGTCAAACCTAAGGCAACATCATCGACCTCATCCCATATGTGTTTTTTCTGGAGCGTGCCCTGCGAAGAGTGCTGAATCAGGCCGTAGATCAGCATGAAAAGGAAGAGTTGTGGTCACCATCACCACCAGAAGCAGCCTTGTCGTCGTCGATTGCTGGACCTGCGGCAACGCAGAGAGAGGAGTCTGAAGAAGAGGCGTCAGAGGAGGAAGGTGGCTTTGAGGAGGTGGAAGACCAACCACAGCAGGCGTCCCAGGGGGCTTGTTGTCACCTTTCGGGGACCCTTGGTGTTGTACGTGGCTGGGTGGAGGAAGAGACCTTCAATGACGTCAGTGAGGACAAGGAACAGGACATGGCTAGCTTGGTATCCAACCTTGTGCAAATTGGGAGTTTGCGGTTGTGCAAATGGACTGTTTGCGGTTGTTTGCGGTGTGTTAAACAAGGGGTGTTTGGTCTGTCACTGTGAAGCGGGCGTAACCCTTACACTACCTGATCTATACAACATCATACCTGATGTTTTAAAGCACGTTATTCCAAACAATTTAGGAATGTTAGGTGATTTATGCCCTTTATGGATTAAAACCCTACTCTGCGTCAACTACGTAATTTTCCATGGGAGTTTTGCCATGGATCCCCCTCCGGCATGCCACAGTCCAGGTGTTAGTCCTCTTGAAACAACTTTTCCATCACTATTGTGGCCAGAAAGAGTCCCTGTGGGTTCTAAAATTCGCCTGCCTATTGAAGTCTATGGCGGTTCGCCCGTTCGCAAACATCTAATTGAGACCTGTACTTTGTTATTATATATATATACAGTCCTGATCAAAAGTTTAAGACCAGTTGAAAAATGGCAAAAAATCATATTTTACATTGTTGGATCTTAACAAGGTTCCAAGTAGAGCTTCAACATGCAACAAGAAGAAATGAGAGTGAGACAAAACATTTTTTGAGCATTCAATTTATTGAAAATAACGATTAAACTGAAACAGGCTGTTTTTCAGCTTATCCAAATTTTAGGACCACGTGCCTTTTAAAAGGCCAAATCTGTGCAAAGATGTGGATTCATTGTCATTTTCTGTCAGGTAGTCACACGTTGTGATGGCAAAGGCAAAAAAACTCTCCCTTTTTGAATGTGGTCGGGTTGTTGAACTGCATAAGCAGGGTCTCTCACAGCACGCCATCGCTGCTGAGGTGGGATGCAGTAAGACAGTCATTTGGAATTTGACTGAGGGTTATGGAGCAAAAAAGCCAAGTGGAAGACCCAAAAAAATGTCATCAGCACTGAGCCGGAGGATCCAATTGGCTGTCCGTCAAGACATTGGACGATCCTCGACCCAAATTAAGGTCCTTACTGGTGCTGACTGCAGCCCCATAACCATAATCTGAGACTGAAGGGCTTCAAAAACAAAAAACGTCTTCAAAGACCTCGTCTCCTTGAACACCACAGAACTGCTTGTTTGGACTTTGCAAGAGAGCAACAAATATGGGACATTCAAAGGTGGAAGAAAGTTTTATTCTCTGATGAGAAAAAATTTAACCTTGATGGTCCTGATGGTTTCCAACGTTACTGGCATGACAAGCAGATCCCACCTGAGATGTTTTCTACGCGCCACAGTGGAGGGGGCGCCATAATGGTCTGGGGTACTTGAGGAGAAGTCAGGTGAATACACAGCTGATAGTCCTACTGAACTGTGAGAATTTGTATTATGGCAAGAAAAAAGCAGCTAAGTAAAGAAAAACGAGTAGCCATCATTACTTTAAGAAATGAAGGTCAGTCAGTCAGCCGAAAAATTGGGAAAACTTTGAAAGTTAGGGCTATTGGACCATGAAGGATAGTGATGGGGTGCTGCGCCAGATGACCTGGCCTCCACAGTCACCGGACCTGAACCCAATCGAGATGGTTTGGGGTGAGCTGGACCGCAGAGTGAAGGCAAAAGGGCCAATAAGTGCTAAGCATCTCTGGGAACTCCTTCAAGACTGTTGGAAGACCATTTCAGGGGACTACCTCTTGAAGCTCATCAAGAGAATGCCAAGGGTGTGCAAAGCAGTAATCAAAGCAAAAGGTGGCTGCTTTGAAGTACCTAGAATATGACATATTTTCAGTTGTTTCACACTTGTTTGTTATGTATATACAAACCGGATTCCAAAAAAGTTGGGACACTAAACAAATTGTGAATAAAAACTGAATGCAATGATGTGGGGATGGCAAATGTCAATATTTTATTTGTAATAGAACGTAGATGACAGATAAAACGTTTAATCCGAGTAAATGTATCATTTTAAAGGAAAAATACGTTGATTCCAATTTTCACGGTGTCAACAAATCCCAAAAAAGTTGGGACAAGTAGCAATAAGAGGCTGGAAAAAGTAAATTTGAGCATAACGAAGAGCTGGAAGACCAATTAACACTAATTAGGTCAATTGGCAACATGATTGGGTATAAAAAGAGCTTCTCAGAGTGGCAGTGTCTCTCAGAAGCCAAGATGGGTAGAGGGTCACCAATTCCTACAATGTTGCGCAGAAAGATAGTGGAGCAAGATCAGAAAGGTGTTACCCAGCGAAAAATTGCAAAGACTTTGCATCTATCATCATCAACTGTGCATAACATCATCCGAAGATTCAGAGAATCTGGAACAATCTCTGTGCGTAAGGGTCAAGGCCGTAAAACCATACTGGATGCCCGTGATCTCCGGGCCCTTAAACGACACTGCACCACAAACAGGAATGCTACTGTAAAGGAAATCACAGAATGGGCTCAGGAATACTTCCAGAAACCATTGTCAGTGAACACAATCCACCGTGCCATTCGCCGTTGCCAGCTGAAACTCTACAGTGCAAAGAAGAAGCCATTTCTAAGCAAGATCCACAAGCTCAGGCGTTTTCACTGGGCCAGGGATCATTTAAAATGGAGTGTGGCAAAATGGAAGACTGTTCTGTGGTCAGACGAGTCACGATTCGAAGTTCTTTTGGGAAATCTGGGACGCCATGTCATCCGGACCAAAGAGGACAAGGACAACCCAAGTTGTTATCAACGCTCAGTTCAGAAGCCTGCATCTCTGATGGTATGGGGTTGCATGAGTGCGTGTGGCATGGGCAGCTTGCATGTCTGGAAAGGCACCATCAATGCAGAAAAATATATTCAGGTTCTAGAACAACATATGCTCCCATCCAGACGTCATCTCTTTCGGGGAAGGCCCTGCATTTTTCAACAAGATAATGCCAGACCACATTCTGCATCAATCACAACATCATGGCTGCGTAGGAGAAGGATCCGGGTACTGAAATGGCCAGTCTGCAGTCCAGATCTTTCGCCTATAGAGAACATTTGGTGCATCATAAAGAGGAAGGTGCAACAAAGAAGGCCCAAGACGATTGAAAAGTTAGAGGCCTGTATTAGACAAGAATGGGAGAGCATTCCTATTTCTAAACTTGAGAAACTGGTCTCCTCGGTCCCCAGACGTCTGTTGAGTGTTGTAAGAAAAAAGGGAGATGCCACACAGTGGTGAAAATGGCCTTGTCCCAACTTTTTGGGGATTTGTTGACGCCTTGAAATTCTGATTCAACATATTTTTCCCTTAAAATGGTACATTTTCTCAGTTTAAACTTTTTGTTCCATGATTTATGTTCTATTCTGAATAAAATATTAGAAGTTGGCACCTCGACATCATTGCATTCAGTTTTTATTCACGATTTGTATAGTGTCCCAACTTTTTTGGAATCCGGTTTGTAATTCCACATGTGTTAATTCATAGTTTTGATGCCTTCATAGTCATGAAAATAAAGAAAACTCTTTGAATGAGAAGGTGTGTCCAAACTTTTGGTCTGTACTGTGTATATATATATTTGTGGTCAGGGCGCCAGTCCCTGGACGTAGGAGCTAGCGCCAACATCTGGCTTGGAAATGCCGGAAGCCTGTAACGAGGATAGGCCTAAAAGGGGGCCTATCCTTAAGGAAGAGCTAAGAAAAAGGGGAGGGAGGGTGGGGGTAACTGGCTGCACGTCCCGTCTCTTGCACTCCGTGGGTCTTATAGCCAAGGGGAGGGGCCTATGCCCCTCCCACAAATACGGCAGCCTTAACTACTTGTGGTCAGGGCGCCGGTCCCTGGACGTAGGAGCTAGCGCCAACATCTGGCTTGGAAATGCCGGAAGCCTTTAACGAGGATAGGCCTAAAAGGGGCCAAAAAGGAGACAAACATACGGACAGATTCTTTATTGCACTGTTACAGGGCAAGAGAACAGAAAGCCTCACGGATCTCTGATTGAGGGTTAGGAATGTATCTAGAAAAACATGACGACCTCCAGCGCCCCATGCTCCTGATGACATGAGGAGGTATCTGGTGCCTTGATGCCGCAGAGGCTGCCCCAATACGAAAGGAGTGTCCCGAGATGCCCTTTGGGTCTTGACCTAACCCCGCCACCAATGACCGCACATGTGACATGAACTGGGGCGTGGACAATGGCCCCCCTTTGAAGGGGAGTAGGGGACTATCAGCTGCTGCCGCCTGCAGAGCCACAGCCAACTGCCGCAGCACCTTGACCGGGCACCAGTCATTGTGCGAGGGGTAGAAGGAAACCAAGGTTGGAGGTCCTGTCTGAGCGGTCTTGGTAGATGGAATGCTCAGAACAAACTGGTCGTGATGCCAGGTCAAGTGCTGCTTCTGGAGATGACGGCCGCTGCGGACGGAGGTGGTGAATTCCCCTGGACGAAGGAACCTGTAAAACCCCAGGTAAAGGGCGGCCTTAATGATTGTGCTAATGAAGGGCCCAAAAGGATCACCATCCAGAGCCAAGGACAATAGCCTAAATAAGGAGCCGGACATGGGTTGCCGGACCACCGGCCTGCTTGCACCGGCTTTCTCAATGCCCCGGAGTGTGGCCTTGATTGCCTGTGAAGTTAAGAAAGAGATCCGGGCCGGATTGTCCAACGTGAATTGATGTTGCACCCCTGCTAAATACAGGCGGATGGTATTGTGAGCGAGCCCGAGGTTGGCATGACAATGCGTGATGAAGGCCATGATGAACGACACGTCATCCACGTCGCCCTGTTGATGACTCTCGGTGAATTTCTTAAACAGATTCCAGCCCGTCCGATAGTTCCTGACTGTATTCTCAGACAGGCTCTGGTGCAACAGGTCCTTTGCTTTGGTGATTAAAGATGTCAGTCCCACACCAGGTCGCTGTACGCCGGAACGTCTGCCCCCGTTGCGTCCGCGAGCGGCATGTTCTGAAAGAAGACATCGACATTAAACCTGGACAGCGCATCAGCAGCCGTATTCTTGGAACCCTGTATGTGGGAGCACACAATGCAGAAATTGTGTACCATGGATAACCACACCAGCCTACGCATAAGAGTCATGATTTTTGGGGATTTAGCTCTGCCATTGCGGATGATGTCGACCAAGTCCTGACTATCAGTAATGAATAATACCCTTGAGTTAGACCAAACGTGGCCCCATACATGGGCCGCTGCCACCACTGGATACAACTCCAACAAGGGAGAAGACCTAAGGGCCTGCCCGTCCAGCATAATCTGGGACGGCCAGGCACCGGCCAGCCAGTGGTTGCAAAATATGGCTGCAAAGCCCTTGGATGCGGCCGCGTCGGAATAAACCGTGGGAGAGGACGGGTCCCGGGGGGGAATAAACAACCTGACGCCATTCCAAGAGGACATGAACGTGCTCCACATGGACAGGTCCACCATGGCCTGTTGGTCTAGACGAATGATACTGTCTTGTTCCGGGGCTGATGACAGGAGCAGCAAGAGCCGAGACCCGAAGGTGCGCCCCTGGGGCATGACCCTCATGGCGAAATTCAGCCGGCCCAGCAAGGATTGGAGGCTTGTTTTGGTCAGGAAGCAGGATTTGGCAGCCTCCTGGCTGGCTAACCGGATCTGCTGTAACTTCTCCTCAGGGAGCCTTGCTTCCAACTTAACAGAATCCAGAATGACCCCTAGGAAGGTGATCATTGAGGAAGGACCGACCGTCTTCCCCGTGGCGACAGGTACCTGGAGTGCCAAGAACAACTCCAGCAGAGAGGATAAACCGGAGGGCTGACTGGAGGGGTGCTCCACCAGCAGGAAATCATCCAGGTAGTGGATACACATAGGAGCCTGCCCATGTTCGACCAGAATCCAGTGCAGGGCCTGGGCCAGCCGGTCAAACAGCCATGGGCTGCTTTTTGAGCCAAACGTAAGACGATTGGCAAAGTAATATCTTCCTGCCCATTTGATGCCATAATATTGCCACAGTTGCGGGAGGAACGGGAGCAATTTAAAGGCATCGGCAATATCAGTTTTAGACAACCAGGCCCCCCTGCCTGCCTTGAGAATGAGCTGAATGGCCTCATCGATAGAGGAGTACTTCATGCTGAACTCTTCTGATGGTATGAGCGAGTTAATACTAGGAATGTGTGAGGATTGAGGAGCCGAGAGATCATAGATCAGCCTTTTTTTATTTGAGCCTCTCTTCGACACCACACCAATTGGGTTGACCCTCCAAACTTCAAAGGGAATCGAGTCAAAAGGGCCGATGATGAAGCCTTTTTCCAATTCCGAGGATAATACCGCTTGCACCGCCTCAGGATCTTGTCTGGCAGAGAGGAGGTTCTCACACTCCCAATTCGAATGTGGCAGGGCCACCAATCCTGTGTGGAACCCTAGTGACAGGCCAGTGATCAAGTGTTGCACGAACTGCCGGTCGACATGACTTTCCAGGAGCGCCTCCAGGAGATCCACGTTGACGTCGGTCAGTCATGCTTGTTTGGCAGATTTTTTGGGACAGGTGGACCTAGGATGTGCCCGAAAGCAGACCGTGCACACGTGAAGGGCCCTGCACCCGCTGAACATGCAGTGACCGAAGTTGAAGTTATTGCATATCTGGCTTTTGCCCAGATACACAATAGGCCTACCAAACTTGTCCATGAGGGCTGGGCCCCTGGGGACACCCGATGTACCTGGAAGGGCTCTGTCCGGACGGGCAGACGCCTCGTTGGGGCACCATTCCGTGGCATGGAAAATGGACTAGCATGAGCCACAAGTGGGGGCTCGGAGACCAGCAAAATGCCTGCAGAAGAGCTCCATGTCCAGCACAGCCCAATTAGTCATAAACTGGAACTGTGCTAGGGAGGCAGCGGCTTTAGCCGCGAAGGATCGGTGATAGTCATAGAACCCCGAGCCCCCATACTTGTGACCCAAATCAGTAACCTGATACAAATAGGCGTCCAGCTCCTCCCTCCTATTAGGCTGCGCCGAGCAGATGACGTCTCTGAACAAGCTAAAAGCGTGAACAAATTCTGGTATAGACAGCTTGCGATTCAACCTGGCATCTTTAGACTTCATCACCACTGACACCTCCCCGCAATCAATGGTTCTGTGCTCACTAGCATCGTGGGAAGCTATGAGGATAGACGCCAGGTTGACTTCTTTGCCTGCCAGTATATCCCTCCTGATATTTTCCGCCACAAAATGAGCTGGGACAATGGCCGGCGGAGTAGAAGACATACCTAGGGAACCTGCCAACGGCCCCGATACTGCCGACATGGTCGCTACTGACTGCGACGAGGTGGAGGCCCTGGACTCCAGCTCCACGACCCTGTGCTGGATGTCCGCTACCGAGGCAGCCAGACTCCCCATAGTGGCATTTAATTGAGCCAGTGATGACTGGATAGAAGGCACTACCAGCTGCTCGCTGGCTGGAACCGGGCTAGATACCAGTAGCCTATAAAGTTCGGCTTTCCTGGCCGAAGCCGGGTGACTAATGCCCCTTCTACTTAATTCGGCCACTAGTTTTGGAATTGTCCAGTTCCTCAGGGATCCATGACCAGCCAGACCGGAAACCATGGACCCGGAGATGGACGAGGCCTCGTCGATGTCTGAGGCCTGGGACATGTTGACCGCGCTGTAAACCTCTACGCCGTGGATAAGACCTGAGGACAAAAACTTTGTTACTTGTGCGGACCCAGGTGTGACTAGGACAACCCGATGGGCCCCTTTTTTTTTTTTTTTTTTTTATTGAAAAACCGCCCCTAGATTCTGGCCAGCCTAACGAACCTGAATTGATACTCACCTGGTTATGGAATTTGGTGAAAATGACAACGATACCGTACCGGAGGCTCGTACCACCAACCGAGGTGGAGGCCTTGCTAATTGAAAACTGCCGGCACCGAAACCCCAAATGTGCTGCCGTATAAACAAAGAACAAGTAGGAAAATCTTTTTTGGCAACAATGCTGAGGACAGAAGAGCCAACAAACTAGGATGACGTGCCCCCCGGGCGTGCTGCTAGGTCAAGCATGCTGCTATGGGCGGAGGTGTGCCAAGATTGGTGAAACAAAAACCCCTAGGACGTACTTAGACAGGACACCATGCCACCGGGGCGGCTGACGCGACATTGCCTGAACGCTTCAGACAAACGTGTAACAAGGGACAAGAAAGACAACCTGGGCGTACCAGGTAGGACCACGTGTCACCGGGGTGACGGACGTAATATTTCCCTGAACGTTTCAAGCAGACGTACAACAGGAAATGAATATGACAACCTGGACGTTCCAGGTAGGACCACGAGCCACCAGCGTGGCAGACATACTTTGCCTGAACGTTTCAAGCAGACGTGCCACAGTAGACGAGTATGGCAACCTGGACGTTCCAGGAGAGAACAACATAATACTGCTTGAACGCTTCAAGCGGACGTACCACATGAGATGACGAGACACCCTGGACGTGACTTTTGCCTGAACGCTTCAAGCAGACGCACCACAATAAACAAATTGACAACCTGGGATTCAAGGCCGGACCACATGCCACCGGAGCGGCGGACGCAACAAAGCCTGAACGTTTCAAGCAGATGTACCACAATAAACAATACGACAACCTGGAGTACCGGGCAGGACTACATGCCACCGGAGTGGCGGACGCCACAAAGCCTGAACGTTTCAAGCAGACGTACCACAAAAGACAAAGTGACCCCCTAGATGTTTCAGGCAGAATCATGTGCCACCGGGGTGGCCGACAGAATAGCGCCTGAACGTTTCAAGCAGACGAGCAACGAGGGAGAGAGAGAGAGAGGTATGACAACCTGGACGTGCCACGAGGAACCACATGCCATGGGTGCGGCGGACATCACATATGGAACGTGTGAAAGTGCCTGCGGCCAAACCCCCGTGACACATACCATACCCGTATAGAAGACAGGACGTACTACCTACTGCAAGTAATGAATCCTTGAACCGGAGTGGAGCGACAGATAACCGACCAGAAGCAGACACTGCAATATGATGATGCAAGACAAAAAGGTAAAGGTTTTTTTTTTTTACAGAACACCGGCACTGCCGCTCCCGCACGCAGAGCCCAACAACGCCGCTCTAGAGCAGGAAAGCAAAAGACTCTAGAATCTTGCGATATACCATACGACACTTACAGCCTGAAAATAGGTGAATGGGTAACAGCTCCCATGAAAACCCAGCCACGTAACTAACCAAGTGCACGTGCTGATGCTCATGCGCCTCTGTCCCAGTGGCCACATATAACCAGGAACTATGGAACACCAAATAGGTCTGCCGACTGATATCCGAAACATAGAAAGAGCAAGGACCCAAATGTAAATTCCCATTCCCATTCCCACTCTGTGACGTACCATTACGTCCCAGGACGCTGGTCTTTAATACTCTGTGCCATAATAGAACGTCACAGTGATGAAGCAGGGTCTGTACCTTGCCGTTCTAGCACCAGTCAATAGCAACTGCGGCATCTGAGTGGTTAGACAATGGGAGGGAGTTCCCTCTGCTCTAAGCACATCACTCTTAGAACAGAATCGTGGGGTGCCAAGGACTTGGCATGGCAACCAGGGGACTTCTAAAGGACCCTAGGCCTCCCATATCCTGGCCACTAGTACATCCTGCCTTTCAAAATTACTATGCACTGTAATACAGAAGTGCAATATAAGTGATCAAAAGATTGCAGGTTCTAATCCTCTGAGGGGACTAAAATATATATACACTGCTCAAAAAAATAAAGGGAACACAAAAATAACACATCCTAGATCTGAATTAATTAAATATTCTTCTGAAATACTTTGTTCTTTACATAGTTGAATGTGCTGACAACAAAATCACACAAATAAAAAAATGGAAATAAATTTTTTTAACCCATGGAGGTCTGGATTTGGAGTCACACTCAAAATTAAAGTGGAAAAACACACTACAGGCTGATCCAACTTTGATGTAATGTCCTTAAAACAAGTCAAAATGAGGCTCAGTAGTGTGTGTGGCCTCCACGTGCCTGTATTACCTCCCTACAACGCCTGTGCATGCTCCTGATGAGGTGGCGGACGGTCTCCTGAGGGATCTCCTCCCAGACCTGGACTAAAGCATCTGCCAACTCCTGGACAGTCTGTGGTGCAACGTGACATTGGTGGATAGAGCGAGACATGATGTCCCAGATGTGCTCAATTGGATTCAGGTCTGGGGAACGGGCGGGCCAGTCCATAGCATCAATGCCTTCGTCTTGCAGGAACTGCTGACACACTCCAGCCACATGAGGTCTAGCATTGTCTTGCATTAGGAGGAACCCAGGGCCAACCGCACCAGCATATGGTCTCACAAGGGGTCTGAGGATCTCATCTCGGTACCTAATGGCAGTCAGGCTACCTCTGGCGAGCACATGGAGGGCTGTGCGGCCCTCCAAAGAAATGCCACCCCACACCATTACTGACCCAATGCCAAACCGGTCATGCTGGAGGATGTTGCAGGCAGCAGAACGTTCTCCACGGCGTCTCCAGACTTTGTCACGTCTGTCACATGTGCTCAGTGTGAACCTGCTTTCATCTGTGAAGAGCACAGGGCGCCAGTGGCGAATTTGCCAATCTTGGTGTTCTCTGGCAAATGCCAAACGTCCTGCACGGTGTTGGGCTGTAAGCACAACCCCCACCTGTGGACGTCGGGCCCTCATATCACAATCATGGAGTCTGTTTCTGACCGTTTGAGCAGACACATGCACATTTGTGGCCTGCTGGAGGTCATTTTGCAGGGCTCTGGCAGTGCTCCTCCTGTTCCTCCTTGCACAAATGCGGAGGTAGCGGTCCTGCTGCTGGGTTCTTGCCCTCCTACCGCCTCCTCCACGTCTCCTGATGTACTGGCCTGTCTCCTGGTAGCGCCTCTATGCTCTGGACACTACGCTGACAGACACAGCAAACCTTCTTGCCACAGCTCGCATTGATGTGCCATCCTGGGTAAGCTGCACTACCTGAGCCACTTGTGTGGGTTGTAGACTCCGTCTCATGCTACCACTAGAGTGAAAGCACCGCCAGCATTCAAAAGTGACCAAAACATCAGCCAGAAAGCATAGGAACTGAGACATGGTCTGTTGTTACCACCTGCAGAACCATTCCTTTATTGGGGGGGTCTTGCTAATTGCCTATAATTTCCACCTGTTGTCTATCCCATTTGCACAACAGCATGTGAAATTGATTGTCACTCAGTGTTGCTTCCTAAGTGGACAGTTTGATTTCACAGAAGTGTGATTGACTTGGAGTTACATTGTGTTGTTTAAGTGTTCCCTTTATTTTTTTGAGCAGTGTATATATGTGGTTACATCATATATGTAACCGCTATTACATCTTGTGGTCAGCCGGTACTTGAAACAACATTGTGGGCGGGATTCCCAACACGGTGCGAGCGTTACCAGGGGCGGAGCCGCAGAGCGTGCCTAGCAACCGGCACACGCGGCTGCTCCCGGAACGCCCGCCCGCACAACAAGCCCGCGCTGCCCGACCACGGCATACCCGCAACGTGCCTGCCCGCGGTAAAGATCATGGCCAGCCGAGCGCTGCCCCCCCGCCGGGGTGAGGACCCGACCCGCCGTGCGGTCACCACGCTGCCGCGCCGGCATCGGATAACCCCTGCTTACCTGACCGAAAGCACGAGACGAGCCGACGCCGACCAATACTCACCCAGACCGAGACGAAAAAGAGCGGGACGTGCAGGAACCAGACGTGAACCGGAAGTACCAGGTAACTGGCTGCACGTCCCGTCCTTGCACTCCGTGGGTCTTATAGCCAAGGGGCGGGGCCTATGCCCCTCCCACAAATACAGGCTGCATGGCAGCCTTTATATATATATATATATATATATATATATATATATATATATATATATATATAATGTGGATGTTCAGTAGTTGACGTGTTCCAGTGTTTCGTTTAGACCATATGGAGTAAGGGTATTAAGCTAGTATATCCAAAACATTTCCTTCCGACATAATTGTTGGAAGGAGGAGGATTGTTCCAATGGAATTACTTTGAGATCTAAAGGATTACCCTCATGTGACAAGGAAAAATGGCGTGATATACTGTGTTAGGGCTTTTCTTTTTATATTTGATCTGTGCTTCTTAGATCTACATCTTAATAGTAATGATAACATCATCTCCACCAGTACATATTTTAAAAACGTGGATGCAAATATTTTTTTAGATATTAAAAGTTGTCACTACCATAAATGGAAGACAAATATACCTTTTACAAACGGAAAATGCAAATGTGATTGCACACTACATACAGCATTCTGCCCTGCCTCCATGCTGGATGAGACATTGGTGTACATTTTGGCCAAAGCGTAATAAGCCACTCACCGCGTCAAGGTTGCCTCCATTTGAGTGGTCCCTAACGCTGGTTCCTACCTGTTTATGGGCCATGACAGCCACACAAAGTCCAGGGAATGCAGGTCAGCATGCAAGCCAAGCACACTCTGCTTTTAACCCCGTCCGGTGCCATTACAGCTCTCATCGGATCCAGGGATGCAAGTACCAACATGCATGCTGAGCCCACCATATACTTCTCCTGGAGCCAAATGGCTACTGGTAGGTTTTATATAAGCAGACTCAGTTTTATACTGACTTTAAAACCAGCCTCCAGGACAGATTGACTGGTCAGGTGTGCATGACTCAAAGGAGATCGCCACGCCTACAATATATGCTACAAAGAAAAAATGTGGGGGGTTGAGTCCGCACAACCTGTCTGTAGGTGCATATCACTATGGCGAAATACATATACAAACGGAAAATGCAAATGTGATCACACACTACATACAGCATTCTGCCCTGCCTCCATTCTGGATGAGACATTGGTGTACATTTTGGCCAAAGCGTAATAAGCCACTCACCGCGTCAAGGTTGCCTCCATTTGAGTGGTCCCTAACGCTAGTTCCTACCTGTTTATGGGCCATGACAGCCACACAAAGTCCAGGGAATGCAGGTCAGCATGCAAGCCAAGCACACTCTGCTTTTAACCCCGTCCGGTGCCATTACAGCTTTCATCGGATCCAGGGATGCAAGTACCAACATGCATGCTGAGCCCACCATATACTTCTCCTGGAGCCAAATGGCTACTGGTAGGTTCTATATAAGCAGACTCAGTTTTATACTGACTTTAAAACCAGCCTCCAGGACAGATTGACTGGTCAGGTGTGCATGACTCAAAGGAGATCGCCACGCCTCCAATATATGCTACAAAGAAAAAATGTGGGGGGTTGAGTCCGCACAACCTGTCTGTAGGTGCATATCACTATGGCAAAATACATATACAAACGGAAAATGCAAATGTGATCGCACACTACATACAGCATTCAGCCTCCAGGACAGATTGACTGGTCAGGTGTGCATGACTCAAAGGAGATCGCCACGCCTACAATATATGCTACAAAGAAAGTGGACTCAACCCCCCACATTTTTTCTTTGTAAAATATACCATTTAGCCAGATGAAACGAATCAGACGTAATTGCACAAACACTAACACCATGAGAAAACAATTCGATACCCTGAGCAAAAGGTTTATAGAGAAGGAATATCCCCCACAGCTCATTAAAGATTCCAAAAAGAAGATCTCACAAATCGACCAAAAACAGTCTTCAACCTAAAATGAAAGACACAAAATGTAAAGAAACTCCTTTCTAACCAGGCCTGATAACGAGGTACAATCATAACCACAAACTAATTAGACAAATACTAACGAAACACTGGTCTGTACTATTAAAAGATCCCATATTAGGTAAAGAAATACCGAAAATACCCAGACTCACTTTTTGCAGAGCAAAAACTCTCAAAAATATTCTGGCCCCATCATGCCCTAAAAAACAAAACCCCAAAAAAACAGAACAGACGCACAGAAAAACATCAAAAGTTAAGGGCTCCTCCAAATGTGGCACTAAGAAATGAAAATGTTGCCAAATGATCACAACAGCAGAAAGAGAAATTCACCTATCACACCCGATAGGGAAAATATTATTTAAAAAATCTATGACCTGCGCAAGCAAAAATATAATTTATTTACTTTAATGCCCCTGCAATCTGTATTATGTTGGTCTTACCACATAAACCCTCAGAGAACGTATGAATGAGTACAAATCAAATATAAAAAGAAAAGTCCTAACACACAGTGTATGACGCCATTTTTCCTTGTCACATGAGGGTAATCCTTTAGATCTCAAAGTAATTCCATTGGAACAATCCTCCTCCTTCCAACAATTTTGTCGGAAGGAGATGTTTTGGATATACCAGTTTA
The DNA here is from genome assembly GCF_905171765.1 of Bufo bufo. Lineage (NCBI taxonomy): Eukaryota > Metazoa > Chordata > Amphibia > Anura > Bufonidae > Bufo > Bufo bufo. The sequence continues at coordinate 472,168,868 of NC_053392.1, read as the reverse complement.
ATATCCTTACTCCATATGGTCTAAACGAAACACTGGACCACCCACATTTTATTTATTTATATATATATATATATATATATATATATACACACTCACCTAAAGACTGTGGGGGCCATTTTAGTACAGTGAACTCATTGTCATGTTCAAGAAACCAATTTGAAATGATTCGAGCTTTGTGACATGGTGCATTATCCTGCTGGAAGTAGCCATCAGAGGATGGATACATGTTCTCATTCTGTTTACGCCAAATTCGGACTCTACCATTTGAATGTCTGAACAGAAATCGAAACTCATCAGACCAGGCAACATTTTTCCAGTCTTCAACAGTCCAATTTTGGTGAGCTCGTGCAAATTGTAGCCTCTTTTTCCTATTTGTAGTGGAGATGAGTGGTACCCGGTGGGGTCTTCTGCTGTTGTAGCCCATCCGCCTCAAGGTTGTGCGTGTTGTGGCTTCACAAATGCTTTGCTGCATACCTCGGTTGTAACGAGTGGTTATTTCAGTCAACGTTGCTCTTCTATCAGCTTGAATCAGTCGGCCCATTCTCCTCTGACCTCTAGCATCCACAAGGCATTTTTGCCCACAGGACTGCCGCATACTGGATGTTTTTCCCTTTTCACACCATTCTTTGTAAACCCTAGAAATGGTTGTGCGTGAAAAATCCCAGTAACTGAGCAGATTGTGAAATACTCAGACCGGCCCGTCTGGCACCAACAACCATGCCACGCTCAAAATTGCTTAAATCACCTTTCTTTCCCATTCTGACATTCAGTTTGGAGTTCAGGAATTGTCTTGACCAGAACCACACCCTTAAATGCATTGAAGCAACTGCCATGTGATTGGCTGACTAGATAATTGCATTAATGAGAAATAGAACAGGTGTTCCTAATAATTCTTTAAGTGAGTGTGTGTGTGTATATATATATATATATATATATATATATATATATATAATAACAAAGTACAGGTCTCAATATGACGTTATTCTCTGTTTTATTCTTACCAGTCCCCCTATATCGTTTTATTCTTACCAGTTCCCCCATATATTTTTATATATAAAAAAACTGAAAATTTATGGCAAAACCCCATGTATTTATGTATTTATCTATTTATTTATTTATTTACATATTTATTTATCTACTAATTTATTATAGTACATTATTTATCACAGTACACTAAGTATTAGAGTACATTAGACATAAGGTTTTAACGTTTTATGGTATAACCACCCGTATTGTGGTAGAACAAGCTTTAATATAGAATATCGCCCACCCAACTAGATTCAATACTAGATTACCATAATATTGCAACATAAATATAGCTTGAACTCAAGAACCTCAACCCACATCCCTAGTCCCTAGATCCAAGCCTTTTACACCATTTTAGACCCTTATTTAATTTTATTGATCCCATGACTTGTATGGATCCCATGACCATCATTGTACCTTTACACCTACATTATATCCACATGGGGACTATATATAAAAATATGAGAAAATAAGAGAAGAAATAAACACGGCAATCAGAATGAATATCTATCTTTATTCTACTCAGCTTTTATGCACCGTCTCTCCCCTTCTACCGTCAGACCTCAAAAAACCTCCCCCCAAAATAAATAAAAAACACCACAACCATTCTTTTACTAAAGAGGCTCCTTTATATGACCCAACAACAAATTTGAACATTGGCATTCTCGTAAAGATAAAATATATAGAGACCCAGCAACCAAGGAAACAACGGGGCCCGGAAAATGAACATGCGTTACAGCTTGGAACACACCCTCACCGAAACTCAACTTCCGGACCTGTGCACAAGCCACCAAGTCGCTCCAGGAAGAAGTGCTATGCTCAAAGTTCCTGGGCATGCGCACGAGCTATGGATGCGCTCCAGACTGACACGCACCAGTTCCGGTCATGCGCATCATCGCACACCCTTCCGGTCATGCGCACCACCACAACCCAGGACTTCTGCCTCCGGACTGCCGAGACCTCTGCAGAGAAGGATCCTCCCACATATGTTTAGCGGTCTTTTTCTCATTACCCTCGGGGTATAAATACCCCATACATGTATACTATATGCCATATGCTCCTGATGAAGGGACGTGCCTGTCCCGAAACGCGTTGAGCCGGATTTTATACTGCAATAAAGACAACAGAACAGAAGCCCCTTTGTGATTGGCTGCCTTCATCTTGTAACATCCTAGAAGTGATCCAGGCTGGGGGGTGTTAGGTTTACAGGTGTATTATGCTTATCCTGATAAACCGCCCCCTCGTGAAGTGAGTAAAAGTCTATGATACCTTCGTATATTATATGATACACGTATCCTTTTATACACATTTTTACAAATATGTTTTAACATTTATGTTATACCTACCTGCTATCTATTGGCTCTTTGGTTCCACGGACATCGGTCCCCTGGACACCTACCCACGCCACATCTATTGCACAAAGTGTTTTCTACCATTATATAGACCACTCAATAGAAATCCAAGTTTTTTTTATATATATATATATATATATATACTATATACAGGATATTTGCGCTCTTGGGTTTTCAGGAATAGGTGGTTTTGGGTGAGATTTCACCACCCATTAACCCTCCTATCTCCTCCTATCCCACTTGAACTGCGCATAAGGCAGAATCGGGGCTCCTTCACTGCCTCAAAGGCCTCTTGTTTTCAGGTTCCCTAGACGATGAAACGATTCTTCGGGCCTCCCACAGTGCCCCTCAATAACTCATTTAACGGGCCCACCAAATTAGAAAATCTGGGTATAAACCTCCTGTAGTAGCCTGCCAGTCCCAACGAATGCCCGCACCTCTCGTAGTGTACTCGGCTGGGGCCACTTCTGGACGGCTTCCACTTTGCTGGGGGCCGGTTTTACCCCCTCCAGGGTGACCACTAGTGTTGATCACGAATATTCGAATTGCAAATTTTTATCTCGAATATAGGCACTTCGAGAAGTTACTTAAGCAGGGAGGAATCATGTTTATGTTATACCTACCTGCTATCTATTGGCTCTTTGGTTCCACGGACATCGGTCCCTTGGACACCTACCCACGCCACATCTATTGCACAAAGTGTTTTCTACCATTATATAGACCACTCAATAGAAATCTAAGTTTTTTTTATATATATACTATATACAGGATATTGGCATTCGTCTTGGGTTTTAAGGAATAGGTGGTTTTGGGTGGGATTTCACTACCCATTAACCATCCTATCTCCTCCCATCCCACTTGTCCTACACATGCAGACAATTGGGTCTGCATGACAAACCCCTGAGCAGCCTCTATACTTTTTTGTCTCCTTCACGCTTACTCCCACCCTCCTCTGGCGCCTCAAGTTTTTCAGGTCTTCTGGATTCACTTCCACTAGATCCGATTAACCCTCAAACTCTCTTTTATCTTTTATGCGCAGTTTGACACCCCATTTCTGCTGTACACTGATGGAAGTCTACATGGTCTGAGGGTCATGTTATCCCAAGTCCAGGATGGACGTGAGAGAGTCATTGCCTATGGCAGCCGATCTCTGAAGGAGTCAGAGCACAACCCTGGCACTGGTGTGGGCCATGACCAAAAGGTTTGCGGAGTACCTGACAGGTGCAGAGGTGACCGTGATGACGGACAACAACCCGTTATCACATCTGGAGAATGTCAAGCTCAGTGTGCTTGAGAAGAGGTGGTTGGTTCGCCTTTCTAAGTTCCAATATCGCATCAAGTTTTGGTGCAAGGCCGATGCACTCTCCCAAGTCCCTGAAACGGGACCGAGAAATACAATCGCATGGGTGCAAGAACACCGCTGCTGGCTGAGACCGGTCAGCAAGGTTGTGGGAGAGCGCCTGAGACAGGTGGTACACCCTAACACAAGACCAGTGCAGAGGGATGGGTATACACCGGGTGATCGAGTGATGGTCAAAGCCAAAAGGCCATCTGGGAAGTTGGATGAGCGGTGGTCCCATAAATGTTAAAAAGGAGGGTGGACCCTGCCATCCCGGTACATGAGGTAGAACCAGGGACTGGTGGGCCCTCACAAAACTTACACTGTAACATGTTGAGACATTGTAATTTTGACGATCTAGTGTGCGTGGAGGAGATCCCTCCTCATGCTCAGGGTACAGAGGAAATCCCCTTAGAGGAGGAAGAGGAGGAATAGTGGGTTGCCCCTGCCCCGGTACCTGCCGAGGCGCCAGAGAAAATGCTGAGCAATTAGTAGCTCCTACCCCGGCAGATGTGCCTGATGTACCCAGAACTTCTGAGCCTCTCACTCTGCGAAGGTCAACCAGTGTCAATGCTGGGGTTCCCCCACAGTGCTATGCACAGGATGAGTTGAGTGGGGTGGCATGTGAGATTGTGAAACAGCTTTTATTGCATTAACACTGTTATTATTCTGTTTCGCCACAAGAGGCCGTTGTTACCCCACACAGCTAAACAGACTGCTCAGATTTAAATATTCATAGGAGGTGGAGCTGTGTGTCTAGAGCAGGGATGGCCAACCCTCTCCAGCTGTTGCAAAACTACAACTCCCAGCATGCCCACACTGCCTACAGCTATCAGCCTACAGCAAGGCATGGCGGGAGTTGTAGTTTTACAACAGCTGGCGAGCCCCAGGTTTGCTATCCCTAGTCTTGAGGAAGGAAGCAGTCGTCCGTTTTAGTTGCAGACTGGAAAAGTGTGTGAGAGAAGAAATCCATTAACATCCTAGCGTGTAATCACCCTTTTGCGACCAGGACTGCAGCCAAGTGAAGCTATTCGTGTCAAGAACCCGGATCCCGTCCAGGAGAAGGAGTACAGCTGCCAGGATCGCTGATGAGAGCTGAAGAGCAAAGCAACGGACCCTGCGGAACCTCACGTGTGTTGGATCAGCCGTTGTTCAGTTCGCAGTCACTAGCTGAGGCAGAGAAAACCCGGGCCGGTAAGACAGAGCATGCACGCACCTCAATATAAGATTGCCTAAATACTAGAGACTGAGATCAAACGTGCCGATAGATAGTTAGTTAGTTAGTTATGAGTGGCAGGCTACCAAGAATTGCTGCTTGTTTATCACAAAGACTTAAAGTTTTGGTTTGCTCCGGAGAACAGAGAGTACTTCACCATAATCTCTAGTTACCCCAGCGTGTTTATCGGGAGTGATCTATATTAGGCACGTGCCACATTACCAGTTTTGGGGAAAAAGGAGGGGGAAATCACTGTATAGGCCAGAAAGATTGTAAGAGGCTGTGTCGCACAGCGGGTTAGCCTGTATCTCACACACACATGATTGTTCCTGTTCTTCAGGGTAATAACAGGTATGGCGAGGCAGAGTTAACTCTGCTCGCAGTAGGTAAATTGCGCAAGTGTTTTCCGGCCTACCATCGAGGGCGCCATGCTGTGCGACACAGGGGTCTCAGCCTCTGGGCTGAGTGTATGTAATCTGATTTTATGTTCACTGCATTTGGCAGTGTGTTTGATATCCCGTAACAGTAAAACAAAGAGCTGGTGTCAGAGTCGTTTTCCTTGTTCATGACTTCACTGTATCCTGGGGAGCCCACCCCGGTACACGGCTTACAGATTGGCTGCATGCATGGCATTGTGGGTGATCCCTCGTTCCCACAGTACCTTGTTCCATGTTCTAACACGTGCAGCAGCGACTTTAGGAAAAGATGCGGTTCGTTACCACGAAGCGCAAGGAAATTCGGATCCGTCAACATCGATTCGCTCATCTCTAAGCTGCATGTTGGTTGTCATCGTCACAGGTTCTGCTTTTTCTGCCTTCCCTTCACCATGGCTGCAAGCAGGGGGCATTCAGTTAGCCTGTGGGGTGTCACTGGTTTGTTAGGCGTTCCTCTTATGGTGCTTTGGGCAACTATAGATGTAGGCTAGGAGCTCACTCACACAACCGTCCTGCTCGGCATCCGGCCACGCCCCCACACACGAAAATTTTATAAAATAAAATTTGCATATATATTTCTCAGAAAGTCAGAGTAGCATTGGCTGGTCTACAAAACTCCTCATGCATAAACTTCTCTGCTCTTCTACGGCTCACATTTATGCAGCTGCTCCCATCCCGGATACCTCGTGTCTGTCCTGGAGCAGTGGCCGTAGCCCCTGGGAACAAGCAGTGTATGATGCAATGGAAAAATGAATCAAGCCAGCAAACAAAGCAATATGGACAATTACAATACACTAGTTAGTGCCATGTATTAACTTTATCTACATGATAAATGCCATATGCTGAAGTGACTCCTTTAAAGCTGAACACTGGAGTTCCCGGCAGCTCAACAAACTTTTTAAGGCTATTGTAACAATAGAAATTGTCAGCAGCATACCATTTATCAAATTATCACAATGTATAAAATGAGGCGCTAAATGACTTATTCATCTTTTCTACATCTGTTTGTTGCATATCCACAGCATTTTTATTAAAAGAAAAAAAACTATTGTTATTTGATATATATGAAATTCATAATTATAGTGCAAGTTCTTAATGCCAGAATTTAATAAACTAACCTAATTACTATATAAATGTAGTACTGTACAATCAATGTTAAGCACATTTCTAGAGATCTGGGATATTTTCATTTGAGCATTTTTTGCTTTATTTTGACTTGTCACATCCTGCAATATTTATTTGTATAGTAGTGTACATGTGATGCTGTTCAATCCATCACTATGAGAGGAATTCCCTATTGGGAAGGAATCTCTTATGCTCGTAAAATACATTACCATGGCTCGGACACTATACTTATATAAGCATTGATTCTCTGTCTTGCTTGAAAGGCATACTAAATTATGTATTTAGAATGTGGCTTAGGAACAGAATTTTAGAAACAGGTTTTTACTGTCTTGTCATAATATATTTTGTCACCTCTATTGATTGTGTCTATATTTTATGTACATGTGCTAGTTGTAGAGCTATTAAAAAAAAGCTGTTAAAACATTTTATTGTGCATGTTTACTTATCAGTTACTATATTGATTTGGTAAAAAATTAGCAAACTGGTTAATTCAATCAATGAGTGAACATTGTTCTCTGCAGCAGCTCATTTTAATGTTGAGCTGCCCACCCTTAGTCACTCAAGGCACCTTAAGGCACTAAGTTTATCTAACTTGATAGTTCCTGGAAAGGTCTGCTGTATCCATTTTTCTGCCCGTGTACCGACTTCTTCCCAATTCCTGGATTCTGACCCTCTGCTGCCTGACTTGTGCCTGACTTGACCTGTACTTGACCTCCTTATTGACCTTTCACTGTCTGCCCAGACTGAATTGTTTGTACTCTGTGTGCCCTGACCTTGGCCTCTCCTTGATGTCTCTGATCCCTCTGCAGCGCAATCCAGATGCCTGTACAGGGGTTAAAGGGTGAATACAAAGGCACTGCCAGGATAACTCCTTTAGTTTTAGCCCAAAGCCAAATCTGTTGGTTGACACAGTGATACCACACCCACTGCAGTAACACTAGGATATACAATCCATTTCTGATCAGTAAGAGTCTGACCTGTGTTTATATGTTTTTCACTTGAACATTGGCTGTGTAGGAAATTGCAGCATAGCCCTGTATATTAATGTTCCCCCTTCATTCTCAAGATCAGTAAGAGTTCCAACAGTTGGACCTCAACTGTTAAAAAAGTGGTGGTATACCCTAGTGACATACCATAATTTTCAGGTGTGGTAAAACTCTTTAACCACTTAAGGACCACAGGTTTATACCCCCCTAAAGACCAGGCCCTTTTTTACAAATCGGCACTACACTACTTTCACCGTTTATTGCTCGGTCATGCAACTTACCACCCAAATGAATTTTACCTCCTTTTCTTCTCACTAATAGAGCTTTCATTTGGTGGTATTTCATTGCTGCTGACATTTTTACTTTTTTTGTTATTAATCGAAATTTAACGATTTTTTTGCAAAAAAATGACATTTTTCACTTTCAGTTGTAAAATTTTGCAAAAAAAAACGAGATCCATATAGAAATTTTGCTCTAAATTTATAGTTCTACATGTCTTTGATAAAAAAAAAATGTTTGGGTAAAAAAAAAATGGTTTGGGTAAAAGTTATAGCGTTTACAAACTATGGTACAAAAATGTGAATTTCCGCTTTTTGAAGCAGCTCTGACTTTCTGAGCACCTGTCACGTTTCCTGAGGTTCTACAATGGCCAGACAGTACAAACACCCCACAAATGACCCCATTTCGGAAAGTACACACCCTAAGGTATTCGCTGATGGGCATAGTGAGTTCATAGAACTTTTTATTTTTTGTCACAAGTTAGTGGAAAATGATGATTTTTTTTTTTTTTTTTTTTTTTCATACAAAGTCTCATATTCCACTAACTTGTGACAAAAAATAAAAACTTCCATGAACTCACTATGCCCATCAGCGAATACCTTGGGGTCTCTTCTTTCCAAAATGGGGTCACTTGTGGGGTAGTTATACTGCCCTGGCATTCTAGGGGCCCGAATGTGTGGTAAGGAATTTGAAATCAAATTCTGCAAAAAATGACCAGTGAAATCCGAAAGGTGCTCTTTGGAATATGGGCCCCTTTGCCCACCTAGGCTGCAAAAACGTGTCACACATCTGGTATCTCTGTATTCAGGAGAAGTTGGGGAATGTGTTTTGGGGTGTCTTTTTACATATACCCATGCTGGGTGAGATAAATATCTTGGTCAAATGCCAACTTTGTATAAAAAAATGGGAAAAGTTGTCTTTTGCCAAGATATTTCTCTCACCCAGCATGGGTATATGTAAAATGACACCCCAAAACACATTCCCCACCTTCTCCTGAGTACGGCAATACCAGATGTGTGACACTTTTTTGCAGCCTAGGTGGGCAAAGGGGCCCATATTCGAAAGAGCACCTTTCGGATTTCACAGGTCATTTTTTACAGAATTTGATTTCAAACTCCTTACCACACATTCGGGCCCCTAGAATGCCAGGGCAGTATAACTACCCCACAAGTGACCCCATTTTGGAAAGAAGACACCCCAAGGTATTCCGTGAGGGGCATGGCAAGTTCCTAGAATTTTTTATTTTTTGTCACAAGTTAGTGGAAAATGATGATTTTTTTTTTTTTTTTTTTTTTCATACAAAGTCTCATATTCCACTAACTTGTGACAAAAAATAAAAACTTCCATGAACTCACTATGCCCATCAGCGAATACCTTGGGGTCTCTTCTTTCCAAAATGGGGTCACTTGTGGGGTAGTTATACTGCCCTGGCATTCTAGGGGCCCGAATGTGTGGTAAGGAATTTGAAATCAAATTCTGCAAAAAATGACCAGTGAAATCCGAAAGGTGCTCTTTGGAATATGGGCCCCTTTGCCCACCTAGGCTGCAAAAACGTGTCACACATCTGGTATCTCCGTATTCAGGAGAAGTTGGGGAATGTGTTTTGGGGTGTCTTTTTACATATACCCATGCTGGGTGAGATAAATATCTTGGTCAAATGCCAACTTTGTATAAAAAAATGGGAAAAGTTGTCTTTTGCCAAGATATTTCTCTCACCCAGCATGGGTATATGTAAAATGACACCCCAAAACACATTCCCCACCTTCTCCTGAGTACGGGGATACCAGATGTGTGACACGTTTTTGCAGCCTAGGTGGGCAAAGGGGCCCATATTCCAAAGAGCACCTTTCGGATTTCACAGGTCATTTTTTACAGAATTTGATTTCAAACTCCTTACCACACATTTGGGCCCCTAGAATGCCAGGGCAGTATAACTACCCCACAAGTGACCCCATTTTGGAAAGAAGAGACCCCAAGGTATTCGCTGATGGGCATAGTGAGTTCATGGAAGTTTTTATTTTTTGTCACAAGTTAGTGGAATATGAGACTTTGTATGAAAAAAAAAAAAAAAAAAAAAGCAGCATTTTCCACTAACTTGTGACAAAAAATAAAAAATTCTAGGAACTCGCCATGCCCCTCACGGAATACCTTGGGGTGTCTTCTTTCCAAAATGGGGTCACTTGTTGGGTAGTTATACTGCCCTGGCATTTTCCAGGGGCCCTAATGTGTGGTAAGTAGGTAAATGATCTGTGAAATCCTAAAGGTGCTCTTTGGAATGTGGGCCCCTTTGCCCACCTAGGCTGCAAAAAAGTGTCACACATGTGGTATCGCCGTATTCAGGAGAAGTTGGGGAATGTGTTTTGGGGTGTCATTTTACATATACCCATGCTGGGTGAGAGAAATATCTTGGCAAAAGACAACTTTTCCCATTTTTTTATACAAAGTTGGCATTTGACCAAGATATTTCTCTCACCCAGCATGGGTATATGTAAAATGACACCCCAAAACACATTCCCCAACTTCTCCTGAGTACGGCGATACCAGATGTGTGACACTTTTTTGCAGCCTAGATGCGCAAAGGTGCCCAAATTCCTTTTAGGAGGGCATTTTTAGACATTTGGATACCAGACTTCTTCTCACACTTTGGGGCCCCTAGAATGCCAGGGCAGTATAAATACCCCACATGTGACCCCATTTTGGAAAGAAGACACCCCAAGGTATTCAATGAGGGGCATGGCGAGTTCATAGAAAAAAAATTTTTTTGGCACAAGTTAGCGGAAATTGATATTTTTAATTTTTTTCTCACAAAGTCTCCCGTTCCGCTAACTTGGGACAAAAATTTCAATCTTTCATGGACTCAATATGCCCCTCACGGAATACCTGGGGGTGTCTTCTTTCCGAAATGGGGTCACATGTGGGGTATTTATACTGCCCTGGCATTCTAGGGGCCCTAAAGCGTGAGAAGAAGTCTGGAATATAAATGTCTAAAAAATTTTACGCATTTGGTTTCCGTGAGGGGTGTGGTGAGTTCATGTGAGATTTTATTTTTTGACACAAGTTAGTGGAATATGAGACTTTGTAAGAAAAAAAAAAAAATAATTCCGCTAACTTGGGCCAAAAAAATGTCTGAATGGAGCCTTACAGAGGGGTGATCAATGACAGGGGGGTGATCAATGACAGGGGGGTGATCAATGACAGGGGGGGTGATCAATGACAGGGGGGTGATCAGGGAGTCTATATGGGGTGATCACCACAGTCATTGATCATGCCCCTGTAAGGCTTCATTCAGACGTCCGTATGCGTTTTGCGGATCCGATCCATCTATCAGTGGATCCGTAAAAATCATGCGGACGTCTGAATGGAGCTTTACAGGGGGGTAATCAATGACAGGGGGGTAATCAATGACAGGGGGGTGATCAGGGAGTCTATATGGGGTGATCACCACAGTCATTGATCACGCCCCTGTAAGGCTTCATTCAGACGTCCGGATGCGTTTTGCGGATCCGATCCATCTATCAGTGCATCCGTAAAAATCATGCGGACATCTGAATGGAGCTTTACAGGGGGGTAATCAATGACAGGGGGGTGATCAGGGAGTCTATATGGGGTGATCACCACAGTCATTGATCATGCCCCTGTAAGGCTTCATTCAGACGTCCGGATGCGTTTTGCGGATCCGATCCATCTATCAGCGGATCCGTAAAAATCATGCGGACGTCTGAATGGAGCTTTACAGGGGGGTAATCAATGACAGGGGGGTGATCAGGGAGTCTATATGGGGTGATCACCACAGTCATTGATCACGCGCCTGTAAGGCTTCATTCAGACGTCCGGATGCGTTTTGCGGATCCGATCCATCTATCAGTGGATCCGTAAAAATCATGCGGACGTCTGAATGGAGCTTTACAGGGGGGTAATCAATGACAGGGGGGTAATCAATGACAGGGGGGTGATCAGGGAGTCTATATGGGGTGATCACCACAGTCATTGATCACGCCCCTGTAAGGCTTCATTCAGACGTCCGGATGCGTTTTGCGGATCCGATCCATCTATCAGTGCATCCGTAAAAATCATGCGGACATCTGAATGGAGCTTTACAGGGGGGTAATCAATGACAGGGGGGTGATCACCACAGTCATTGATCATGCCCCTGTAAGGCTTCATTCAGACGTCCAGATGCGTTTTGCGGATCCGATCCATCTATCAGTGCATCCGTAAAAATCATGCGGACATCTGAATGGAGCTTTACAGGGGGGTAATCAATGACAAGGGGGTGATCAGGGAGTCTATATGGGGTGATCACCACAGTCATTGATCATGCCCCTGTAAGGCTTCATTCAGACGTCCGGATGCGTTTTGCGGATCGGATCCATCTATCAGTGCATCCGTAAAAATCATGCGGACATCTGAATGGAGCTTTACAGGGGGGTGATCAGGGAGTCTATATGGGGTGATCACCACAGTCATTGATCATGCCCCTGTAAGGCTTCATTCAGACGTCCGGATGCGTTTTGCGGATCGGATCCATCTATCAGTGCATCCGTAAAAATCATGCGGACGTCTGAATGGAGCTTTACAGGGGGGTAATCAATGACAGGGGTGTAATCAATGACAGGGGGGTGATCAGGGAGTCTATATGGGGTGATCACCACAGTCATTGATCACGCCCCTGTAAGGCTTCATTCAGACGTCCGGATGCGTTTTGCGGATCGGATCCATCTATCAGTGGATCCGTAAAAATCATGCGGACGTCTGAATGGAGCTTTACAGGGGGTTGATCAATGACAGGGGGGTAATCAATGACAGGGGGGTGATCAGGGAGTCTATATGGGGTGATCAGGGGCTAATAAGGGGTTAATAAGTGACGGGGGGGGGGTGTAGTGTAGTGGTGCTTGGTGCTACTTTACTGAGCTACCTGTGTCCTCTGGTGGTCGATCCAAACAAAGGGGACCACCAGAGGACCAGGTAGCAGGTATATTAGACGCTGTTATCAAAACAGCGTCTAATATACCTGTTAGGGGTTAAAAAAAACACATCTCCAGCCTGCCAGCGAACGATCGCCGCTGGCAGGCTGGAGATCAACTCTCTTACCTTCCGTTCCTGTGAGCGCGCGCGCCTGTGTGCGCGCGTTCACAGGAAATCCCGGCTCACGCGAGATGACGCCTATTGGCGTTAGTGTGACCTGGGAGCGCCGCAGAAATGACGCCTTTCGGCGTTAGCGTGACGGTAAGTGGTTAATTGGGTTCTGCACCAATAATAAATAAAACTAAATACTGTAAGCCATCACAAACAATGCTATTACTTACTTCTCCACCACTGGCTGCATGCCTTTTGACACAGGTGGCTTGTTTGCCTCTGCTCTATGAATTCAACTCTGGCAGCAATCCAACTCTGCTATATTTCTGTGTTCCTCTTTACCTTCTAATGGTTAACTCCTTCCTTGGAATGATATCAATTGTTATGCAGTATAAAGCTGTCTATTGATGAACTCTGCAATTTAAACCTAATTTATTGTGGCAGTCATTGTTTAAGCATTAAAGAGGACCTTTCACCGATTCTTACCCTATGAACTAACTATACAGACATGTGGAGTGGCACCCGGGGATCTCACTGCACTTACTATTATCCCTGGGCGCCGCTCCGTTCTCCCGTTATGCCCTCCGGTATCTCCGCTCACTAAGTTATAGTAGGCGGAGATTCCAGTCCCTAAGTTATGGTAGGCGGAGTCTGCTCTAGCGCTGGCCAATCGCAGCGCAGAGCTCACAGCCTGGGAGGTTATTTTCTCCCAAGCTGTGAGCTCTGCAATGCGATTGGCCAGCGCTAGAGCAGACTCCGCCTACCATAACTTAGGGAACGGAGATACCAGAGGGCATAGCAGGAGAACGGAGCGGCGCCCGGGGATAATAGTAAGTACAGTGAGATCCCCGGGCGCCGCTCCACATGTCTGTATAGTTAGTTCATAGGTTAAGAATCGGTGAAAGGTCCTCTTTAATGTCTTATCAACAGTCCTGATGAGTTTTGATCCCGGACAGCACTAAGTTTTAAATATGCTTCTGGTTTTGACTCCTGATTTTATCTTTGGCTTCTGAATTGCCTTTGGCTAATGTGTTAGTGTTCCAGTTCGGCTGCATAACCATGCTCCATTCCTGTTATTAATATGTACCATCCTACTAACTGCTAGCAGTCTGTGTCCTGCTACCTCTACCAGCCTGTGTTCTGCCAGGAGCATGTTTGCAATTCTGGAGCCAGTCTGTATCATTTTACTCTGCTACTCCACATGTTACTAAGGCTACTTTCACACTTGCGTTCGGAGCGGATCCGTCTGATGTCTGCACAGACGGATCCGCTCCTATAATGCAAACGATGGGATCCGTTCAGAACAGATCCGTCTGCATTATATTTCAGAAAAAATTCTAAGTGTGAAAGTTAGTCAGACGGATTCGTCCAGACTTTGCATTGAAAGTCAATGGGGGACGGATCGTTTGAATTTGCACCATATTGTGTCAACTTCAAACGGATCCATCCCCATTGACTTACATTGTAAGTCTGAACGGATCCGTTTGGCTCCGCACGGCCAGGCGGACACCCGAACGCTGCAAGCTGTGTTTGGGTGTCCGCCTGCTGAGCGGAACGGAGGCCAAACGGTGCCAGACTGAGGCATTCTGAGCGGATCCGCATTCACTCAGAATGCATTGGGGCTGTACGGATCCGTTCGGGGCCGCTTGTGAGAGCCTTCAAACGGAACTCACAAGCGGAACCCCGATTGCAAGTGTGAAAGTAGCCTAACTCAACTTTGTTATTCCCCAGCTATGAACTGAGCCTTTCCTGGTTGTTCCTTGACTGGTTTAGTTGTCTTACTGTGTATTCCTGTGATAATCACATTTCTATTTTGTTCTTACTGTTGCAGCAAGCTATTCACTGGTTTCATCCAAAGGAACTACAATACAAATATTTATACATGTTACTTTATTCTGAAACCTACTTGCTTTATTCCACAATCATCTGCCCTAGGTCTATGACGTAATGTTACATGTGCATTGTACATTGTGGTTCAAAGACATTATGAGTAGATTGCACTTTCTCTCTTTCAGCCCTGGGCGATTTTCCATTTAGACTTTTTGTTTTTCACTGCCTTTCCAGAGTCATAGCTTCTTTATTTTTTTATTTTTTTATTTTTCTGTATGAGGGCTTGTTTTTTGTGGGACAAGTTCTAATTTCTAATGGTACCATTTAATATTGGATATAATATACCGGTAGTTGGAAAAAAAATATTCAAAATGGAGTTGAATAAAAAAAAGAAGCAATTCTGTCACAGTTTTTTAGGTTTGTTTTTTACGACATTCCCTATGCGGTAAAACCGACCTGTTCTATGACCTTATTATATGGGTCAGTATGATTACAGCTATATCACATTTATATAGTATTTGTTGTGTTTTAATTCTTTAAAAAAATAAAAACTTTGGAAAATTCTTGGAGTCTACAGAGCTCAGTGAGGATTTATTTTTTGTGGGCCAATCCGCAGTTTTTATTGTTACTATCTTGGCATGTGTATGCAGTCCACGGTAAAATTTATTTTGGGGACCCACTGTATGGATACATTCAAATAATACCTGCTCACACAGCAGTTTCACAGTTCAGACAATAACCTGTCTGCAGGTCTTATGTGCTTGGGGTGGCAAATTCTAATTAACAATGTCACAGGTAACCACCCTTAAAACTTAACTTTTAATATCTAAAATAGCTACAAACCCTCCAACACAAACCACATAACAGTAAAATAAGAAAACAAGATGGAAGATATCATTAGGTTGATACTTAGCTTTGGGGCTAGGAATGACAGATATTGGGCTTGCTTATCACGGATGAGGGCGTTATACCCGATATCTCCATGTAGTAACAGCCAACCATAACGAGGTGGCTGCTACTACATGGAGATATCGGGTATAATGCCCTCATCCGTGATTTGCAAGTAGACAAATATTTATCCATGTCATAACTACCAATTTAAATATCATTTAAATACTAAGGCACTATTTATACCCCTGTTTCTGAATACAATTTGGTTCCCTGATGAACCGTGTACGTTAAGGGTGAAATGCATCGGGACAATGGTGTCATCAACTTAGATGGCATCATAATATCTATTAAATAAAGGGATATTGATACCACCAACTCTAGGTGATGTCAAACATTCAGCTCCCTCCAAAGATTTTCGATTGGGTTCAGGTCTGGAGACTGGCTCATTGTCATGCTGGAAGACCCAGCCATGACCCATCTTCAATACTCTTGCTGAGGGAAGGAGGTTGTTGGCCAAAATCTCATGATACATGACCCTATTCATCCTCCCTTTAATACCGTGCATTCGTCCTGTCCCCTTTGCAGAAAAGCACCCCTAAAGTATGATGTTTCCACCCCCATGAAGTTTATACAAAAAAGTTATATTTTGGTCTAATCTGACCACATGACCTTCTCCTATGCCTGCTCTGGATTATCCAGATGGTCACTGGCAAACTTTAAACGGGCTTGGACATGTGCTGGCGTGAGCAGGGCGACCATGCCCTGCAGGATTTTAATCCATGACTGTGTAGTGTGTTACTAACGGTAATATTTGAGACTATGGTCCCAGCTCTCTTCAGGTCATTGACCAGGTCCTCCCGTGTAGTTCTGGGCTGAATCCTGACCTTTCTCAGAATCATCCTTACCCCACGAGACAAGGTCTTGCACGGAGCTCCAGACCAAGGAAGATTGAAAGTCATCTTGTGTTTCTTCCATTTTCTAATAATTGCGCCAACAGCGTTCTCACCAAGCTGATTGCCTATTGTCTTGTAGCCCATCCCAGTCTTGTTCAGGTCTACAATTTTGCCTCTGGTTTCCTTAGACAGCTCTTTGTTCTTGTGTGTGGACAAGTGTCTTTTATACAGGTAGCGAATTCAAACAGGTGCAATTAATACAGGTAATGAGAGCAGAGTAGGAGGGCTTCTTAAAGAAAAACTAACAGGTCTGTGAGAGCCAGTATTCTTGCTGGTTGGTAGGTGATCAAATACTTATTTCATCCAATAAATTGCAAATTAACTATTTAAAAATGACACAATGTGATTTTCTAAATTTTTTTAGATTCTGTCTCTCATAGTTTACCTGATTCTGTCTCTCATAGTTCACCCTGTATCTGGTGCCCCTTGATTAGGCCATATGTAGCTCCCTCCCCTCTTGGTCACACCTGATTAAACACTGAGTGGAATAAATCTAAGTCCTTTGGTCTTCCAGACCTTGGTCTTTCCAAATGCCACATCTCTCAAGTGCCACTCTTAAGTGCACTGACTGAATTATACCAGAATTGGACCAGAAGGGGATCACAGGTAATTACAGACATAGTTAATGCAAACAATGTTTAAATTTTTCCTCTTACTCTTCCCACTTTTCCAACACCTCCTGAAATACCCCCACATCCATTCACCCAGCAAGGAACTATTCATCTCTTCTTACATTTTACCTTCTCATCTGATCGCTTGCACAAACCTGTTTGCCAACATAAAACACTTCCTTCCCAAACACACACACACTCCTCATGCCCTCTCTTATTCTCATCTATTAACACTTTCTCTGCTTCTCCTTACTGCTGGTGATATCTCTCCAAATCCAGGACCCCCTCAGCAAATCCCCACTATCACCTCCATGTCCCACTACAAATCTCCTTCTACAAATTTCTCCAACCCCTTAAACCTAATAACCATTCCTCTGACCCCTGCTCCTTTGGTTCCTCTTGCAGGAGCATTATGGAACGCGCGCTCTGTCTGTAACAAACTGTCATACATTCATGAACTGTTCATCTCTCAAAACCTTTCCTTTCTGGGTCTCACTGAAACATGGCTGACACCCTCAGACACCTCCTCCCCTGCTGCACTCTCTTATAGTGGATTTCAATTCACTCACACCCCCCGCCCCGGCTGCAAACATGGTGGAGGAGTTGGTCTCCTCCTATCAGACACCTGCTCCTACAGCCCAATTCCACTGCCACCCTCCATTACGCTCACCTCATTTGAAGTACACTCTGTTCGCGTCTACTCTCCCTCCAACCTTCAAGTAGCCGTCATTTACCGCCCTCCAGGCCCAGCCACCATCTTTCTTGACCACTTTAACACCTGGCTACTACACTTTCTTTCTGCCGACATCCCCACTATCATCATGGGTGACTTCAACATCTCTATTGACACATGCCACTCGGCCGCCTCTAAACTCCTGTCACTCTCTTCCTCCTTTGGCCTATCACAGTGGTCTTCAGTTCCCACCCACAGAGATGGTCACACTCTGGATCTGATCTTTACCCGCCTCTGCTCCCTATCTAACCTTTCTAATTCGCCTCTCCCCCTATCCGACCACAACCTACTCACCTTCTCTTCACTGGTCTCTTCTGCTGCTCCCCCGGTCCACACACTAACACACCCCCGCAGGAACCTTAAACATCTCGACTTTCACTTGCTTTCCGACTCTCTTCTCCCACTCTCTACCATCTGTTCCCTCCTAGACCCAGAAGCTGCTACCACCCTATATAACACCACAATAAGTACAGCTCTGGACACTGTTGCCCCCCTCACACACAACAAAACCCGAAAAATCAACAGACAACCCTGGCACACCAACCTGACCCAAAAACTCAGACAAGCTTCCAGGGCTGCTGAGCGGCAATGGAAGAAATCCCATTCAAATGATCATTTCACCACATACAAGCAATCCCTCCTCATATTTAAATCCTCACTCGCTGATGCAAAACAGGCCTACTTCTCATCTCTCATATCTTCCCTGTCACACAGCCCTAAACAACTTTTTAGCACTTTTAACTCCCTTCTCCGCCCCCCAGCGCCCCCACCCTCTCCTCTCTTCTCAGCTGAGGACTTTGCCAAATATTTCAAGCAAAAGATAGTCAACATCAGAGAAAGCTTCACCACACAGTCCCCACAGACCCTCTACGCAATGGCTCGGTCCTCTTCTCCCAAAACCCGCTTCTCCACCATTACAGAAGAAAAACTCTCCACTCTACTCTCCAAATCTCATCTGACCACCTGTGCACTTGACCCAATCCCATCCCACCTCATCCCTAACCTCACCACAGTGTTTATCCCAGCCCTAACTCATCTCTTCAACCTATCACTAAACTCTGGTGTCTTCCCCTCTGCTTTTAAACATGCTACGATTACACCCATCCTCAAAAAGCCTTCACTTGACCCATCTTCCTTGTCCAGTTATCGCCCCATATCACTTCTTCCGTATGCCTCACAGCTACTTGAACAACATGTCCATTCAGAACTGTCCTCCCACCTCTCCTCCTGCTCCCTCTTTGACCGCCTACAATCTGGCTTCCGACCCCACCACTCGACCGAGACTGCCCTTACCAAAGTCACCAATGACCTACTGACAGCCAAAACCAAGAAACAATACTCTGTCCTCCTTCTCCTTGACCTGTCCTCTGCCTTCGACACTGTTGACCACTCCCTTCTGTTGCAAACTCTCTCATCTCTTGGCATCACCGACCTGGCCCTCTTCTGGATCACATCATACCTCACAGACCGGACGTTTAGCGTCTCCCACTCTCGCACCACCTCCTCGTCTCATTCCCTCTCTGTTGGTGTCCCGCAAGGCTCTGTCCTAGGACCCCTGCTCTTCTCTATCTACACCTCTGGCCTGGGACAGCTCATAGAGTCCCATGGCTTTCAGTATCACTCCTACGCTGACAACACACAAATCTACCTCTCTGGTCCAGAAATCACCACCTTACTATCAAGAATCCCACAATGTCTATCTTCTAT
The DNA here is from genome assembly GCF_905171765.1 of Bufo bufo. Taxonomy (NCBI): domain Eukaryota; kingdom Metazoa; phylum Chordata; class Amphibia; order Anura; family Bufonidae; genus Bufo; species Bufo bufo. The sequence goes on along the minus strand of NC_053392.1, from coordinate 472,149,310 downwards.
ATCATCCTTCTTCGCCTCTCGCTTTCTAAAACTTAACATGGATAAGACAGAATTCATAATCTTTCCCCCATCTTGTTCAACCCCCTCAACAGACCTATCTATCATGATCAATGGCTGCACACTCTCCCCGGTCAACAAAGTCCGCTGCCTTGGAGTGACCTTGGATTCTGCACTTTCCTTCCGACCGCAAATCCAAGCTCTTTCCACCACCTGCCGCCTCCAACATCCGTGCTTTCCTTAACTTTGAATCTGTGAAAATTCTTGTACATGCCCTCATTATCTCTCGCCTAGACTACTGCAACATTCTCCTCTGTGGCCTTCCATCTAGCACTCTCGCACCCCTCCAATCTATCCTCAACTCTGCTGCCCGACTAATCCACCTCTCCCCCTATTACTCCTCTGCCTCTCCCCTCTGCCAATCCCTTTACTGGCTCCCCATTGCCCAGCGAATTCACTTCAAAGTACTAACAAATACATACAAGGCCGTCCATAACCTGTCCCCTCCCTACATCTCTGAGCTACTTTCCAGATACATCCCCACACGCACTCTTCGATCCTCACAAGACCTCCTTCTCTCCTCTCCTCTTATTGCCTCTTCCCACAATCGACTCCAAGATTTCTCCCGTGCATCCCCCATACTCTGGAACTCGCTACCCCAACATATCAGACTCTCACCTACATTGGAATCCTTCAAAAGAAACCTGAAAACCCACCTCTTCAGACAAGCCTACAACCAGTGACCCCGCTGCCTCTATACCGCCATGACCAATTTAACTCGCACCTACTGTGTCCTTCACCCATACCATGTAGATTGTAAGCCCTCACGGGCAGGGCCCTCTCTCCTTCTGTACCAGTTTGTAACTTGTCTTGTTTATGATTAGTGCAATTGTCTGTATTATGTATGTGCACCGCTCATCATATGTACAGCGCTATGGAATGAATGGCGCTTTAATAATAAATAATAATAATAATAATAATAGTTGAAGTGTACCTACGATAAAAATGATAGACCTCTCCATTCTTTGTAGGTGGGAAAACTTGCAAAATCGCCAGTGTCAAATACTTATTTTCCCTACTATAAAAAAAAAAAACATTCATTTTTGCTTTTTTTTTTACAAATATCGTAAGTCCCTTAGACCTTCGGGGCAATTTTTTAAGATTGCATTTTACTCATGAGCTAAAAATTCTTTTTTCAATTGGTCTTTATTAAAAATATTGAGCTGTTCTGTCACAAAGGGTTAATTGCTTTTCTAGCTGTGTGAATAATACTTTTTACTTTCATTTTGTGCGAGTCATCTAATACAGTATTCCTCAACTCCAGTCCTCAGGGCCCACCTACCAGTCATGATTTGAGAATATCTCACAGAATTAATACCTATGGTAAGTCCTTATGCATTTACACTAATTATATCATCTGCTCAATACTAAGGAAATCCTGAAAACATAATCGCCAGGTGAGCTCTGAGGACTGGAGTTGAGGAACCCTGATCTAATAAACCCTATCTGTAACTTATCTTTTACTAAAAAGTCAGAAACACTTATTTAAACCACATTCTCATCAGTAAGATAAGAATTGAGCTATAATGAGTGTTTATAAGGTCATATATCAGAGATAAGGAGCTGAGGTGCCTGACTGAACAGAGTGAAAAGTCAGATCCTGCTACTAGATAAACTCAAGGCTGCACAAAGACAGTGGTTCAAATTTTTTTATAAAAACCAATTGAAAAAATAATTTCTAGCTTAAAATGAGTACAATGCAATAAGAAAAGAAAATTGACCTCAAAGATGTACATAGCTAGAGATGAGTGAATTGAAGCTGACGTACTGAAAAAATGTGATTCTCAATGAATGTGAATTTCCTCATGCTTCGTGGTAACGAATCGAAATTTTCCTAAAATGTCTGCTGCTCGTGTGAGGACATGGAGAAAGGAAGTGTGGGAAGGCAGGATCACCCAGACTGACATGCATGATGCAGCCAATCAGCAGCCAGCCAGCCATGTGATGTCACAGCACTATAAATACGGCGGCCATCTTAGTCAGACATTTTCCAGCATTCTGAGTGCATGGACAGACGTGAGAAGACACTAGGGACAGCAATTGGAAAAACCAAATTGTGAAAAAAAACGATTTATAAGTGCATGGAATGGATAGGGAGAAATCATTTCACAGCATCTTAGTGCAGGGAGAGACATCAGAAGGCCCTAGGGACAGTGCTAGAAAAGCGATTTACAAGTGCAGAGAAAGGATAGGGAGGAATCATTTCACAGTATCAGTGCAGGGAGAGACGTCAGAAAGCGCTAGGGACAGTGCTAGAAAAGTGATTTACAAGTGCAGGGAAAGATTATTTGGGGATCCAAATAGCCATTATACAGCTCTGTCATTCCAGCAATTTGTTCTTGTTATTGGGGTGCAAGTGCTATGTTGAAAATCCTTTAGTGGCCTATTTTAGTACAAAAAGAAAAATATATACGCACTTCAATGTTGCAGTTACATGAGGTGAAAGCATTTAGTGGTCTATTTCAGTACAGAAAGAAAAATATATGAGCACTTCACTGTTGAAGTTATTTGAGGCGAAATCGTTTATTGGACTATTTCAGTACAGAAAGAAAAAATATATTCTCAGTTCACTTCTGCAGTTATATGTGTTGATAGCATTTATTGGCCTATTTCAGTACAGAAATAAAAATATATAGGCACTTCACTGTTGCAGTTATTTGTGGCAAAATCGTTTATTGGTCTATTTCAGTACAGAAAAAAAAATATATACGCACTTCACTGTGTTCCTCAGTGTTTAGTGGCCTATTTCGGTACAGAAATAAAAATATTTACGCATTTTACTGTTGCAGTTATTTGAGGTGAAAGCGTTTAGTGGCCTATTTCAGTACAGAAAGAAAAATATAAACGCATTTCATTTCTGCAGTTATATGTGGTGAAAACATTTAGTGGCCTATTTCAGGACAAAAATATAAATATATTCTCAGTGTACTTCTGCAGTTAAATGTGTTGAGAGCGTTTACTGGCCTATTTCAGTAGAGAAAGAAAAATATATCCGCACTTTACTGTTGCAGTTATTTGTGACGAAAGCGTTTAGTGGCCTGTTTCAGTACAGAAAGAAAAATATATTCTCAGTTCACTTCTGCAGTTATATGTGTTGAAAGTGTTTATTGGCCTATTTCAGTACAGAAAGAAAAATATATACGCACTTCACTTTTGCAGTTATTTGTGACAAAATCGTTTATTGAAATCAAATCAAGGTCGCCTATTAGATAGGTGGGGCAAAAGTGCACATGAATACTACTCCCAAGATAGGAGCGCTCCTGAACATAAATGCAGAACGGCATAGGCAGATTTAGCGTAAGACCATGTACATCCGCAACATTCATTATCATATCGTGCAGGATATTTTATATATTTTTATCCGTGATTTGTTTAACTTGTCTTGAAGGAGTGGCACCTTCATTAGTGAATACGCTCCTATCTTGGGAGTAGTGATGCTCACTTTTGCGCTTCCTATCTAATAGGCGACCTTGATTAAGGTGGTACATACAGGTGTGTGTGCTCCTCCTCTCACCAGTTGCTGTTGCACATGGATGTAACTAGGAGCAACACACTATATGTGTGGGGTCTGCGCTCCTGAACATAAATGCATAATGGCATATGTAGCTTTAGCGTATGACCCGCCTGAACTGAGACCACCAAGTCGCTTGGTAGGTGGGCTTAGATGTGTTTTGATCAAAATGTACTGACCAAGTGTCTCAGATTTTATCAATAGAGTGAGGGCTTAGTCCATATGTTATGGTTGCATCTATTATTATAGTGCATTATTTTCTGTGACTGTAGAAATCGTTTATTGGCCTATTTTAGTACAGAAAGAAACATATATACACATTTCACTGTTGCACTTATTTGTGGCGAAAGCTTTTAGTAGCCTATTTCAGGACAGAAAGAAAAATATATATACACTTCACTGTTGCAGTTATTTGTGGCGAAAGCTTTTAGTGGCCAATTTCAGTACAGAAAGAAAAATATATACGCACTTCACTGTTGCAGTTATTTGTGGCAAAAGCTTTTAGTGGCCTATTTCAGTACTGTGAGGCATTGACAGGAGTCATTTATGATGGGAGATATGTGTCACCCAGAATGCTGCAGAAAGCATTCTAAAAGAGGTGCACCGGGAACGTGTCACCAATGTGCCCGGCTTTGGTGGAGTAAAGGCCCCTAGATTAGGTGTCCACTAAGGTAGTTGGTGGACGCCATGATAGATAGCATAGCTGTTCCAGCTAGTCCAGGTTAGGCTTTTACTGGGAACAGGCGATGTGCTGGGTGGGTGCCTGTTCCCCATGCTCCAGTCCGGGATTTGGGGCATGCTCGTGTACAGAGATTCTATTTAATCCTGCTGCTGGACTTAGGTGTGTCTCAATTTTGGAAAGAATGTAGACAGTGTGAGGTAACACTGTCAGTGTGTGCTGTGTTTGTTGGATCCGGCTATGATCCGGATTTATCGGCTGTACGTATTTGGACAAGCCTAAATAAAGAAGACTTTGATGAATTTTGTGGTGTCCCTGACTCTGTACACTGGTCAAGTGATTACGGTTCCTTAGAGTACAGAAAGAAAAATATATACGCACTTCACTGTGCAGTTATTTGTGGCGAAAGCGTTTAGTGGTCTATTTCAGTACAAAGGAAAAATATATATGCACTTCACTGCTGCAGTTATATGTGATGAAAGCGTTTAGTGGCCTATTTTAGTACAAAAATATAATATATTCTTAGTTCACTTCTGCAGTTATATGTGATGAAAGCGCTTAGTGGCCTATATCAGTACAAAAATATAAATATATTCTCAGTTCACTTCTGCAGTTGTTATATGTGATGAAAGCATTTAGTGGCCTATTTTAGTACAGCAAGAAAAATATATACGCACTTTACTGTTGCAGTTATTTGTGGCGAAAGCATTTAGTGGCCTATTTCAGTACAGAAAGAAATATATATGCACTTTACTGTTGCAGTTATTTGTGGCAAAAGCGTTTAGTGGCCTATTTCAGTACAGAAAGAAAAATATACACGCACTTGACTGTTGCAGTTATTTGTGGCAAAAGCGTTTAGTGGCCTATTTCAGTACAGAAAGAAAAATATATACGCACTTCACTGTTGCAGTTATTTGTGGCAAAAGCATTTAGTAGCCTATTTCAGTACAGAAAGAAAAATATATACGCACTTCAATGTTGCAGTTATTTGTGGTGAATGCGTTTAGTGGTCTATTTCAGTACAAAAAGAGAAATATTTTCATCGCTTTTAGGGGTGTTTTAATTTGCTTTTCATTTATTCAGTTCAGCAAAAAGTATGTCAGACAGAGAAGCGACAGGCCATGCGCAGAGGAGTGGCAGAGGCGTAAACGTTTCTGGTGCAGGCAGAGTTCGCAGCAGAGTAGGGGGGCGTGGCAGCAGGAGTCACAGCAAGAGGCCTAAGCTCCCAGTGTCATTTAGCGGTTGTGTCTTGACCAGCAACCCAGCGGTTCTTGATTGGTTAAATTGGTCATCCACTTCATCCCAAGTGACATCAGACACCACCAGCCAACAGTCGGTGAGTTTGTCAGACACAAGTCTTAGTTGGCATGGCCCGGGAGCAGGCCCTGTGCCCTCACCTATCCTCAACCTGCCTATGTCCTCTGCTGTTCCCTCAGCCACTGCAGTATTTTATGCTGTGGGCTCAGTGAGGACGAGCTACTAGAGGTAAGTCAGCATTTACTGCCCAGCCAAGATCTGACGTTGACATCCGCCGCTTTCTCCACTAGGCGGGCAAGTAGTGATGAGGAGAGTGGCATGGGAGGTGGTGTTGCGAGACCGTTGAGGAGAACATCAGTGACGTGCAGACACTACTTGATGATGATGAAGCCAATCAAACTTGGCAGCCGGATGCAGAAGGGGCTTCATTATCATCAGGAGAAGAGGGTGGCAGCTTGCCCATGAGGCAAAGGCGGAGCCAGCAAGGTGGTAGCATGGTTGGGAATCAGCAGGGTGGCAGCAGTGGGAGATTGGGAGCCAAACGTGTCCGGGGTAGACCACCTGCTTCGCAGCAGCCTACCTGCCTGGGAAGTAGTGGTACAGGGTTCACGGAGGCAGCGGCAGTAGCAGTCAGTCAGTGCGGACTGTTGGGGGAAAATCACCTACTCGGTGGTTGTCCAGCCTGCCGCAGCAACCACTGCATCACCCAGTGGCACGCAGCAGATTTCAGGCAGTTAAGGCTCCACCACCTAAGCCAAAGGGAGCTGTCTGTCCTTCCCATCATCTGCTGGTCCTGATGCTCCTGCTCCTCCTACTCCTCATCGGTCATTCCATCAGCAATTGATCACCGAGGCGATTGCCAATAGACAGCTGTATGTGTGCACTCATCCAAAAGTGCAGAAATTGAACGTGCTCCTGTCCAAGTTGCTAGTGCTGCAGTCCCTCCCTTTCCAAGTGGTGGACTCTGAATCTTTCAGAGAACTGATGGCTTGTGCCGAGCCGAGGTGGAGAGTCCCAAGCCCTCATTTATTTGCCAAAAAGGCAGTACCAGCCCCGCACACATATGTAGAACAGAAGGTGGGCCAGTCCTTGAGCCTGTCAGTGTATACCAAAGTGCACCGCAGTGCGGACGTGTGGAGCTGTAACTATGGTCAGGGACAATCCATGTCCTTTACCGACAACTGAGTGAATGTGGTTCCTGCACAGCCACACCAGCAACTTGGCGATTTTCTCAATCAAGAAAATAATCACGATTTCTCAAATTTTTTAATATATGACGAATATTCGCCCAAATATTCGTTAAATATCGCAAATTCAAATATTGCCCCTGCCGCTCATTACTACTGGAGACGTGGCACCTAGATCTCACGGCCACATGAGCCCTGTGGGGGCTGAACTGGAAGAGGAGGAGGAGGGGGAGGAGGACATTGGAGCACAGGCAATGAGTAGCAAAATGGGTGTTTTTTCTACTCAGGTGACAGGAGAGGAGGAGCAGGAGCAGCCACAGGAACTACAGGGCGATGAGGAAGACAAGACAGAGAACCCAGACACCGTGGCAGTATGCAGGGGAGATGGAGGCAGGGAGTCCCTCCGAGTCACTTGGCCCGATGCATGCTCACTCACTTGCGTAGTGACAGACGAATTGTCACCATTAGGCAGAGGGATGACTTCTGGATCTCCACCTTGTTGGACCCTCACTACCAGTACAAAAAAGGGGCCTTATTTACACCCACTGAGAGGGAGGACAAACTGAACTACTACAGAGACATCCTATGTAGTCAGTTGGCTGCTGCCTATCTGCGCCATTGTCCATCCTCTCATAGGTCTGATCGGAGGGCCTTCTGCACTCATTTTCCACTGCCATGGCTGCTGGAGAGGGGTGGGGTGGCAGTAGCAGTACCAGCTCCATCAGCTGCAGCCTGAGTCTACAGTCACTAATAAGAAGCTTTCTTCACCCGCATAGTAAAGAAACTACTAACCAGCAGCAGCAGGTAGACCTGCAGCAGGACCTGAACCAGCAAGTGGTGACATACGTGGACAGAACCCTGGCAACCCACATTGAAGATCCGCTGGACTACTGGGCAGGCAAACTGGATTTGTGGCCGCAACTAGCAGAGTTTGCCCTGGAAAAGCTGTCCTGCCCGGCCAGTAGTGTGGCATTAGAGCGGGTGTTTATTGCAGCGAGGGCTATAGTTACCCCAAGGATAACTGTGGAGAGACTGACCTTTGTCAGACAATGTAGAGAGACTGACCTTTGTCAAGATGAATTAGGCGTTGATCAGCCAGGATTTCCATCTACCAATTCCTGATGCACTACCAACACTTTGACAAAAGAGACTGGTTTCTTCTGGCTATTTGCCTCAGCTACTACTCTGATGCTGCCACCCGCCTGATGCCACACATCTGATGCCAAGTGCGCCTTCTTTCAGCCACTTTCATCAGCGGGTACTGGTATTGCCACCCACCGCCCCACTCAGTCACCGGGTCACTTTGTGGTCTGCAGATGCAGCTGCTGCTGCCATCTCCACACTATGTCACCTTTCCACTCTGTGGTATCCTGATGCTGCTGTCATATCCACACTATGTCACCTTGCCACTCTGGGGTATCTTGATGCTGCTGCTGCCATCTCCACACTATGTCACCTTGCCACTCTGTAGTATCCTCTAGTGTTGATCGCGAATATTCAAATTGCTAATTTTTATCGCGAATATTGGCACTTCGAGAATTCATGAATATTTAGAATACAGTGATATATATTTGTAGTTTCGAATATTCAAGATTTTTTTTTAATCAGTACACATGATCCCTTCCCTGCTTCTAGCTTGTGGGCCAATGAGAAGGCTGCAATATCTTTGACTTTAAGAGGAGTGTTGATTGTGAATTTTCGTAATGCGAATTTTCATTGCGAATTTTTCAATTGCCACTTTCCGCAATCAAGAAAATAATGATTGGAGATAACGAATTCTTGACTATATGGCGAATATTCACCCAAATATTCTCAAAATATCTCAAATTCGAATATTGCCCCTGCCGCTCATCACTAGTATCCTCCTGATGCTGCTGCTATCGCTGCCTCCACACTCATTAAATCACATCCTGTTTATCTGCTATTGTTGTCCAGAGTACTCCTTTTACTTTTGATACTTCTTCTGATGCTGCCAACTCTAGACTCTATCAATGTGCCATTTGGTGGCCTCCTCATACTGCTGCCAACTCCAGACTCGGTCATTGTGCCACTCGGTGGCCTCCGGATACTTCTGCCAACTCCAGACTCCGTCATTGTGCCACTTGGTGGCCTCCTTATACAGCTGCCAGCTCCAGACTCTGTCTTTGTGCCACTCGGTGGCCTCCTCATACTGCTACCAATTAAAGACTTGGTCATTGTGCCACTCGGTGGCCTCCTCATACTGCTGCCAACTCCAGACTCTGTCATTGTGCCATTCTGTGGCCTCCTCCTGATGCTGCTGCCACCGCCACCTCCAAACTCTGTCATTGGGCCACTCGGTGGCCTCCTCATACTGCTGGGAACTGCAGACTTGGTCATTGTGCCACTTGGTGGCCATCTCATACTGCTGCCAACTCCAGACTCTGCTGTTAGTGTGCTGCTGTTATAAGTGCATTGGAGATATTCAGGAGATACTCAGGAGGTAATCTGGAGGTGGATACAATCTAAACAAGTAAGATTTGTTTGTTTAAAATCTTCCCCTCTTTACAATGGCAGATCTGGTTCTGTGCAGGAATTGTTGTGCTTTTATTTCAGGTTCCACTCTTCAAAGGTTTGGATACTGTCTGATCTGTAGACAGCTCTCCATAATGCAGCAGAAAATTACCTTTTTGAAATATGAGATTTTTAAATTAACCACTAAACAAACTCAGGCTGAGAACATTGCAATGCCACTGCCACAGAGGCCCCCTAGAAATGGAAGATGGGTTACTGTAGGTTCAGGTAGACTGAGAGTTGTGGATAGAAGGCATGTCCCACAGTCTGTGGCTCTCCATAATTCATTTGCCGCACTTTCAAAGTGCAAGAGCAACATGGAGGATGGCTCAAGCACAGTGGGTGAGAAACAATCATCTCCCATGCCTAAAGTATGTAAGACTGCAGCCAAAGACAAAAAGGAGAAGGTGAGGATTGATAGTAAGCAGCTGTTGGTGGGCGATTCCATCATAAGAGGTGTGAAGTTTGAGGAGAATGGTGTTGTGAGATGTCTCCCTGGTGCTACCGCTAGCAGGGATAGACGACGGATCCTAAATATTGTTAGGCAAGCAAAGCAGGAAAGGGAAGTGGATGTTATTCTCCATCTTGGGACAAACGATCTGGCTTGCAATGAGGTTTCAAAGGTGAAAGAAGCTTTTCATACACTTGGAAAGGATATACGGGAGGTTGCATCAACTGTTTCATTCTCTGCAGTTTTGCCTGTGCATAACCTTTAGCATGACAGGAAGATGCGCATTAAGGAATTCAATGTATGGCTTGGTGAATGGTGTCTGAACCAAGGGTTTGGCTTTGTGTCTCATGATAGCTCTTGTTGGAATGGAAAAGAACTGTACAAGAAAGATGGTTTGCATCTTTCTCTCAAGGGAACGAATGTCCTCGGTGAACAGTTCCAAGTATTTGCTAAGAAGCATTTAAACTAGGAAAGGGGGGCAAAAGAGTGATAATCCAGCAGTCTGACTGCCCCCCGGAACAATGCCAGAAGAGGCCAGTAGCACAAAGGTTAAGAAATGACAAGCTCAGAGTCTTGTCTACAAATGCTCGCAGTCTAGGGAATAAGATCAATGAGCTTGAGGCTATAATGGCATCTGAGAATATAGATGTAGTGGCTGTTACTGAGACGTGGTTCAAGGGGAGTAATGACTGGGATATATCAATACCAGGGTTCTCTCTATACAGGAAAGACAGAGAAGGCAAGAAGGGGGGAGGGGTGGCCCTGTATGTGAAAGATAGCATAAAATCTAATTTGATACAAGTTAGCGAGAACAATTTAGAGTCAGTTTGGGTTACCTTGCAGCTTGATAATCATAAGTTAACTCGTGTAGGTGTTATATATAGACCACCTACCCAAGTCAAAGAATTAGATGATCTACTAGTTGAGGAAATAGCTAAAATGACATTGAAGGGGGAAGTTATCATTATGGCAGACTTCAATCTTCCAGATGTAAACTGGAAAACCAAAATAGCTAGTTCTGCCAAGAGTACAGATATTCTAAATTCCCTACTGGGATTATCTCTACAGCAAGTAGTGGAGGAGCCAACCCGGAAGGAGGCCATTTTAGATTTAGTATTCACAAATGGGAATTTGGTATCTGATATTACTGTAGGGGAAAGCTTGGGATCTAGTGATCACCAGTCAGTGTGGTTTACTATAAGTACAGTGACTGAGTCACACCACACAAAAACAAAAGTTTTAGATTTTAGAAAAACTGACTTTTCTAAAATTAGATTAGTGGTATACGAGTCCCTATCAGACTGGAACAGTTTAATTGGAGTCCAGGAGAAATGGGACTACTTAAAAGTGGCACTATTGAAGGCAACAGAAGATTGCATTAGGCTTGTCAGTAAAAGCAAAAAAAGGAAGAGACCACTGTGGTACTCAGCAGAAGTGGCCAAAATCATTAAAAACAAAAATATAGCATTTAGGAATTATAAAAAAAAAACTAAACGAGGATGACAGACAAATTTATAAGATTAGGCAGAGAGAGGCCAAACAAGTTATAAGAGCTTCTAAAGCACAGGCAGAAGAGAAATAAGCTCAGTCAGGAAAAAAAGGCGATAAGGCATTCTTCAGATACATAAATGAAAAAAGGAAACTAAAACAAGGAATTACCAAATTAAAAACTAAAGAAGGAAGGTATATGGAAGAAGATAAAGAACTAGCTGACTGCCTCAATGAATACTTCTGTTCAGTTTTTACAAAGGAAAATGAAGGAGAAGGACCTCAGTTGGGAAAGAAGACTAATGAATCTTTTGACGCATGTGTCTTTACAGAGGAAGAGGTTCTAAGTCAACTGTCTAAAATTAATACAAATAAGTCACAGGGACCTGATGGGATACACCCAAAGCTATTAAAAGAGCTCAGCGGTGTACTAGCAAAACCATTAACAGATTTATTTAACCAATCACTGGCAACAGGAGTCATCCCAGAAGATTGGAAATTAGGAAATGTTGTGCCCATTCACAAGAAAGGTAGTAGGGAGGAATCGGGCAACTATAGGCCAGTAAGCCTGACATCAATAGTGGGGAAATTAATGGAAACCATACTTAAGGAGAGGATTGTGGACCATCTAAAATCCCATGGATTGAAAGATGAAAAACAGCATGGGTTTACTTCAGGGAGATCATGTCAAACTAATCTTATTGATTTTTTTGATTGGGTGACTAAAATAATAGATGGAGGAGGTGCAGTAGACATCGCTTATCTAGACTTTAGTAAGGCTTTTGATACTGTCCCACATAGAAGGCTTATCAATAAAGTGCAGTCATTGGGCTTGGACTCCCATATTGTTGAATGGATTAGGCAGTGGCTGAGGGACAGGCAACAGAGGGTTGTAGTCAATGGAGTATATTCAGACCAAGGTCTTGTTACCAGTGGGGTACCTCAGGGATCTGTTCTGGGACCCATATTGTTTAATATCTTTATCAGCGAAATTGCAGAAGGCCTCAATGGTAAGGTGTGTCTTTTTGCTGATGACACAAAGATTTGTAACAGGGTTGATGTTCCTGGAGGAATACACCAAATGGAAAAGGACTTAGGAAAACTAGAGGAATGGTCAAAAATCTGGCAACTAAAATTTAATGTTGATAAGTGCAAGATAATGCACCTGGGACGTAAAAACCCAAGAGCAGAATATAAAATCAGTGATACAGTCCTAACCTCAGTATCTGAGGAAAGGGATTTAGGGATCATTATTTCAGAAGACTTAAAGGTAGGCAGACAATGTCACAGAGCAGCAGGAAATGCTAGCAGAATGCTTGGGTGTATAGCAAGAGGAATCACCAGTAGAAAGAGGGAGGTGCTCATGCCGCTCTACAGAGCACTAGTGAGACCTCATTTGGAGTATTGTGCTCAGTACTGGAGACCATATCTCCAGAAGGATATTGATACTTTGGAGAGAGTTCAGAGAAGAGCTACTAAACTGGTACATGGATTGCAGGATAAAACTTACCAGGAAAGATTAAAGGACCTTAACATGTATAGCTTGGAAGAAAGACGAGACAGAGGGGATATGATAGAAACTTTTAAATACATAAAGGGAATCAACAAGGTAAAAGAGGAAAGAATATTTAAAAGAAGAAAAACTGCTACAAGAGGACATAGTTTTAAATTAGAGGGGCAAAGGTTTAAAAGTAATATCAGGAAGTATTACTTTACTGAGAGAGTAGTGGATGCATGGAATAGCCTTCCTGCAGAAGTGGCAGCTGCAAATACAGTGGAGGAGTTTAAGCATGCATGGGATAGGCATAAGGCCATCCTTCATATAAGATAGGGCCAGGGGCTATCCATAGTATTTAGTATATTGGGCAGACTAGATGGGCCAAATGGTTCTTATCTGCCGACACATTCTATGTTTCTATGTTTCTTCATACTGCTGACAGCTCCAGACTCTGTCATTGTGCAACTCTGTGGCCTTCTCCTGATGCTGCCAACTCCAGACTCTGGTAAAGTAAGAAGGGGGAAGAATGTATATAACCGCAGGGGGGGGCGCCAATCTACTAGTCATGAATGTGGATGGTTAGGGTGTTTATAAGAGGATTAAGACGGTAAGCATTGAAAAGTATGAAGCCTAGCTGTTAGGCCCCAGCTGCTTCTTTTCTACCCACCTGTAAATGCCATGGCTATCAAAGTAAAGAGCATAAAATCATAAAATCATAACATTCATATAGAGAAGGATAGAATTAACAAGAGGAAATGTGACCCAGAAAAAGACTCACTTCATCAGGGAGGTGTTTTATGGGATAAAGCTCAAGACACCCACAAAACTAACCTCCCTAGCCTGGACCGCTCATAGAATCTTTGTAAGAAATGGCAGTTCCACAGCAGGTACTTCTTGTTAATTCCTTTTAATGGTAAAAACAGGTCTGGCTCAACGTGTTTCGGGGTCACATTAGTCCCCCTTCATCAGGAGCAGTCGTAAAACAATCATACATGAGTGACAAAGAACACAGGGTTTATATAGAGGTCTACAAGTACCGCCAGTTAGGTGACATTTAGCGTCATTTCTGGTTCTGGGTGTCCAGAAAGTGGTGATTTCCACTGTGGATCACACTTGTTTATTAGTATATTTAGGCAAATGTTTTAACAAATAAAAAAAAATTATATTCATAATGGTGTAGGAGGCAGCCTATTCTGCCTATGTAAAGGGAAGAGAAGAAGGGTGACGAGCCTGGTGTGTAGAAAATTGGAAAATAAATCGTTCCCCGGAGTCAGTGGGACCAGAAGTGATGTAACTTTTGGTCCGGACTCGGTGGAATGCATTGGTGGAGTGCATAGTGGCCAGTGTGCAGGCGCCAAGCGCAGAGGTCCCACTGCGCAGGCGTGGAGCGCATATATGGAATGCAGATGCGCTCCCGTCGGTACTGGCCACTAGGGGAAAGCGGTTAACCCTTTCGGTGGCGTTTTTTTCATTGTGGAGTTACTACTTCACTCCATATATATCAATAGGAAGGAGGGAGGGATTGGCGTAAAAAAACTGGAATTTTTTTTTATATATATTGGCATCTTCTAATTAAAACTCATATAAGTGTATGCATGTCAGACCTATGGATAAAACATTATCATGTAAATAAAACATTAGTGATAAAAAAATATAAAAATATATAAATGTGTGGGGGTATATATCAGGCACCTTATGATTCATGTCGATATAAACACAAATAAATGTGTCAGACATATGGATAAAATATTAGTATCTATAGTATTAAAATCTATAGTATTAAAATATGGAATATATAAGAATAAATCAACATTATGAGCCAAAATATAATATATGGATAAAATATAGGACCTATGAGTATGAGAGTAAATGACCATTGTGAGCCAAAACATAATATATAGATAAAATATTAGTATCAATGGTATTGAGATCTAGGATATATGGGTATAGGAGTAAATAAATATTTGACCATTATGAGCCAATCACATAAAAAAAACCGCTTTGCAGTGAATACATATAAGGGAGGAATAAATCTATATGCACTGGAACACCTTCCCAATTAAAATATACATTTTATTATTCGTCTATTAAAATCTGGCCTACAGCCGGACTACATATATCAGGAGAGTCGACATACAATACAAACACTGTCATTCATTGGTCAAGAGGCATACTGGAAGTACCTATAATCACACCCATACGAGATTACCAAATATGTATGTAAAAGACAGGTGAGAAATCAATAAGAATGTAATTACCCCCACATGAAATACTCTGTATGTATGTGAAAAGCAGCTGAGAACCAATAAACATACAAAAACGATATTTTACAGTTCAGTGATGACCTGATTTATGTAGGTTCACATAACACGTGTTCCGTGATTGTTCACGGTTAGCTGAAATACTATACATGTATACCGTGATTATTCACACATTGTTGAATCACTGAAGACAAATTCTATGGTTACTCACGGTTTGCTGAGATACCAGTGAATGTGGAGTTACATGCTTGGCTCAGATATCAGTGGGTGTAGTGCTCCATAGCTAGGTGGAGAACCGATGCTGGTGGAAGAAGCAGTCAGATAGTTATTTAGCACTAGTGATATCCGGGGTGGTCTGGAGGCCTTGGTAGTAGTAGTACAATTCAAAAATGTAATATCCAATAGTTAAAGAAACAATCCTATCCTACAAAGATCCCTCTGTGACCCTAGCCGGACTCAGCCCAGGGACACCCCTTGAAGGTAGAGGTTCCCTGTCCTCGTGCCTAAACTGGCTCTCCCTGTATCACCCTACCCTAATTGACCAAAAGTATATGACATGACAAACACACTAAAGAAAAAAAAAAAAAAAAACACCAACGTTACGTTTCCCCAGCCAGTATGACTTCTGACTGGTTTGTCAGGGGAAGTGGAGATCAATACTCCAACAGCAGTGTCTCATAATAGAGATTTTCAATTTGGCGTCCCTCAATCGAGACCCTCCAGGAATAGGAGCCCAGATGTAGGCAATAGATGACCGGTGACACTGGTAAAAAAGGAGAAGTCTTCAACCCAAAGAACACCACCCCCACTGTCAAACATGGTGGTGGGAACCAAATGCTTTGGGGGTGTTTTTCAGCCAATGGACCAGGGAACCTGATCACAGTAAACAATGAAAAATGAGCAATACGTGAGGATTCTCAACGACAACATCAGGCAGTCTGCAGAGAAACTTGGCCTTGGGCACCAGTGGACATTTCAGCATGACAATTACCCAAAACACACAGCAAAAGTGGTGAAGAAAGGGTTAGCAGACAACAACATTAACGTTTTGGAGTGGCCCAGCCACAGTCCAGACCTGAAACCAATCGAGAATCTGTGGAGGGAGCTAAAGATCAGGGTGATGGCAAGAAGACCCTCCAACCTGAAAGATTTTGAGCTTATTGCTAAAGATGAATGGGCAAAAATACCTATGGAGACATGCAAAAAGCTGGTCTGCAATTATAGGAAGCGTTTGATAGCTGTAATAGCCAATAAAGGCTTTTCTATTGATTATTGAGAAGGGTATGAATAATTTTGGACTGGACACTTTTTTTGCTCAAATGTAAATAAAAGCAGAGAAATGTTTTTTTTTCCACAATAATGCCTCTTGTACATCGTCTTATTATCTTTTGGTAGACACCTATGTCATTTCCCGTCAAAAAATTACTTGCTGGTTGAATAAAAGTAACTTTAAGTCAAAATTTGCCAGGGGTATGAATAATTATGGGCAGCACTGTATATAAAATATATACATAAAAAAGATAAAGGACATATATAAAGGAAAAAAGATGATTCCTAATCTTACTGATACATTGGTCAATTGAGAGAAGGTGTGAATTGGGGGTGGAAAAGAGGGGGGGGGGCACATATCCTATCAAGGTTTGACAGTATTCTTAATATGTGGGTGACTATCAAAACAGGATGAGTCGAAGCAGGCCAAAAATGGATTAGTGGCCTGATGACATGTTATGCTACGGTTTCATAGAGTATAATGTTAGGAATAGTGTTGAGCGCGAATATTTGAAAAGCTAATTTTTATCGCGAATATCGTCACTTCGAGAATTCACTAATATTTATAATATAGTGCTATATATTCGTAATGACGAATATATATATTTTTTTTAACAACATACACATCAGGTGATCATCCCTCCCTTCTTCTAGCTTGTGGGCCAATGAGAAGGCTTTGTCACAGCTTAGCAACATCCCTAGCAACCAATAGAAACCAATAGTATATAAGAACCTCCCCAGCAGCTATTTTCTAAAGTTTATTGCAGTTATGAAAGAAACAGCAGTGTCATTGCTGTGCTCTGTGCTTTGTTGTATTACATTAGACAGTTAACTTATATATATAGTTCAGATAGTTAGTGGGAGATAGTCAGTGTAGATTAGATTGATCTATAGTGTATCTGATAGGTTCCAGTGCAGGGTGTTAGGCAGTGTAATAGGTTCTGCTGTCCATACATACATGCTACATAGTGCTGGGATGTCACAAGTTGCACGTATTGCAAAAAAATATGCGCATCATTAATTGCTGAAAATTCGCAAATGCAAATATATTGGAGCACTCTATCTGCATATAAAGCTATTCTAATGTTCTGCCATGCCAACCATTTTCTCCAGTCTCAGGAAACTTATACCAGCTTGAAAAATGTAGCATAAGTGACCCACGCCGGTATTTTGCGCGCATTATGCGAATAATACATTGCCGATTTTCGTAATCAAGAATATAATCTCGAATTCGCGAATATATGCCGAATATTCTACAAAATATTCGCAAAATATTGCAAATTCGAATATTGCCCCTGCCGCTCATCACTAGTTAGGAATCATTTTCTTTGTTTAAAAAATATTGGTAGGAGACTCAGGCTAATAGTTAACATATTCTAGAGCTTTATTTAGTCCAAAAGGGGATAAAGTATTCAGTCGATATATCCAGTCCATCTCTTTCCTGGAAAGTTGTTGGTAGGAGCGTGGAACCAATTCTAAGGGAGTTACGGTGAGGAGAGAGGGGTTGCTTCCATGATATTCTGAGAAGTGTCTAGGAATACTATGTGTTAGTGTTTTGCAGTTGATATTTGAACGAAATTCATTTATCCTCTCTCTGAGGGTTTGGGTGGTCCTACCTACATACTGTAACTTATATGGGCACTATAGTAAGTACTGTACATTACATTTTTGGTTCCACAGTTCATTGCATGTTTAAGAACACATTTTTTGTCAGAGGCAGGGTGATCATGTAGCAACATTTGCATCTTTTTACTGTACTTTGCATTTGAAAGACCCTTTTTTGTTTTGGATGTCGACTTTTAACCCCTTCTACCTTGGGCCAGTTTTCACCTTCCTGCCCAGGCCATTTTTTGCAAATCTGACATGTCACTTTATGTGGTAATAACTTTCGAACGCTTTTATTTATCCAAGCTATTCTGAGAATCTTTTCTCGTGACACATTGTACTTCATGACAGTCATAAATTTGAATCAATATATTTCACCTTTTTATGAAAAAATCCCTAAATTACCAAAAATTTGGAAAAATTTGCAATTTTCTAACTTTCTATTTCTTTGCTTTTAAAACAGAAAGTGATAGCTCATAAAATATTTATTACTTAATATTCCCCATATGTCTACTTTATGTTTGCATCATTTTGTAAATGTCATTTTATTTTTTGTGGACATTAGAAGGCTTAGAATTTTAGAAGCAATTCTAAAAATGTTTAAGAAAATTTCCAAAACCCACTTTTTAAGGACCAGTTTGGGTCTAAAGTCACTTTGTGAGGCTTACATAATAGAAACCCCCCATAAATGACCCAATTGTAGAAACTACACCCCTCAAGTTACTCAAAACTTTGTTAACCCTTTAGATGTTCCGCAAGAATTAAAGAAAAATAGAGATTAAATTTCTAAATTTCACTATTGTGGCAGATTTTCCATTTTAATCCATTTTTTTCTTTAACACATCCAGGGTTAACAGACAAACAAAACAACATTTATTACCCTGATTCTGAGGTTTACAGAAACACCCCACATGTGGTTGTAAACTGATGTAAGGGCACACGGCAGGGTGCAGAAGAAAAGGACTGCCGCATGGTTTCTGCAAGGCAGATTTTGCTGGACTGGTTTTTAGACACCATATCCCATTTGAAGCCCCCCTGATGCACCCCTACAGTAGAAACTCCGAAAAGTGACCCCATTTTGGAAACTAGGCGATAAGGTGACAGTTTTATTGGTACTATTTTGGGGTACATATGATTTTTAATTGCTCTATATTACTTTTTTTGTGAGGCAAGGTAACCAGAAAATTGCTGTTTTTCACTGTTTTTATTTTTTTACAACATTCATCTGACAGGTTAGATCATGCACTATTTTTATAGAGTAGGTTGTTACGGATGCGGTGATATCAAATATGTCTACTTTCTTTGTTTGTTTCAGTTCTACATAATAAAGCATTTTCTGAACACCATATTTTTTATATTTTTCTGCCAATCGTCTTGTGCAGGGTATAATTTTTTGCAGGAAGAGTTGACGTTTTTATTGGTTACATTTTTGAGTACATATTATTTTTGATCATTCATTATTATACTTTATGAGGCAAGGTGACCAAAAAAATTGATTGTTTTGGCACAGTTTTTATTAATTTATTTTTAAAGCATTCACCTGAAGGGTTAGGTCACATGACATTTTTATAGGGCAGGTCGTTACGGACGTGGCAATACCTAATATGTATACTTTTTCTTATTTATTTAAGTTTTACACAATAATAGCATTTTTGAAACAAAAAAAAATTATGTTTTAGTGTCTCCATAGTCTGAGAGCCATAGTTTTTTTTTTATTTTTTGACCGATTGTCTTAGGTAGGAGCTCATTTTTTGCGGGATGAGATGACGGTTTGATTGGTTCTATTTTAAGGGGCATACGCCTTGATGTTGCACTTTAAATGATGATGGTGACAAAAAATGGCTTTATTTGGCACAGTTTTTATTTTATTTTATTTACGGTGTTCACCTGAGGAGTTATATAATGTGATATTTTTATAGAGCAGGTTGTTACGGACACGGCAATATCTAACATATCTACTTTTTATTTATTTATTTCACTTCAACACAATAATAGCATTTTTTAAGCAAAAAAAAAATCGTATTTTAGTGTCTCCATTGTCTGAGAGTCATATTGTAACATAGTACATAAGGCCGAAAAAAGACATTTGTCCATCCAGTTCGGACTGTTATCCTGCAAGTTGATCCAGAGGAAGGCAAAAAAAAACCCTGTAAGGTAGAAGCCAATTTTCCCCACTTTAGGGGAATAAAAAATTCCTTCCCGACTCCAATCAGGCAATCAGAATAACTCCCTGGATCAACGACCCCTCTCTAGTAACTATAGCCTGTAATATTATTACGCTCCATAGTAGTCAATAGTCATAGTTTTTTTGTTTTTTTTTGGGTTCCTTTTTTGCGGGATAATGTGAAGGTTTTATTAGTACCATTTTGGGGGACATATGCCTTTTTGATCGCTTGGTGTTGTATTTTTGTGATGTAAGGTGCCAAAATATTGCTTTTCTTTGGCACTGTTTCTATTTTTTACTGTGTTCACCTGAGGGGTTAAGTCATGTGATATTTTTATAGAGCTGGTTGTTACGGACGCGGCGACACCTAATATGTATGCTTTTTTTATTTATTTCACTTTAACACAATAATTGCATTTTTGAAACAAATAAAATGATGTTTTAGTGTCTCCATGTTCTGAGAGCTATATTTTTTTGGGCGATTGTCTTAGATTTTTGCGGGTGAGGTGACTGCTTTATTGGTACCATTTTGGGGGACATACGTCTTTTTGGTTGCTTGGTCATGCAATTTTGTGTGATGTAAGGTGACAAAAAGAGCTTTTTTTTAAAACAGTTTTTATTTTATTTCTTTACAGTGTTTATCGGACAGGGTGGATCGTGTGATATATTTATAGAGCCGGTCATTACGGATGCGGCGATATCTAATATCGTGATATCTAATATGTGTGTGTTTTCATTTTTTTCCTTTTTTTTCTATATAATCTGTGGAAAAGGGCGTTTTTTTCTTTTTTTTACTTGAAACATTATTTTTTTAATTAAAAACTCTTTTATTAGCTTTTTTTTAAAACTTTAATTCTGTCCCAATCTGGGACTTTACTTTTGGGGGTCTTATCCCCTCTGCAATGCTTTACAATACATCTGTATTGTAATGCATTGCCTGTTAGTGTATTACACTGAGTTATACACTAACAGGCTGTGGCTGGATCTCCTGGGCACTGGGCACCCGTAGAAGGCAGGTCCCGATGCTGTGCAAGGCATTGGGCAACCTCTGCACAGCAACGGGCTGCCTTCTCACCCATCGGGTCCCCACTGCAGCAGCACGGGTACTCGATGGGCTCCCTCACTCGATGTAAATCTTTTCTATGCTCGGTCAACGCTGATCGCAGCATAGAAGGGGTTAATACAGCAGGGACCCGGCTACCAGGTACTGCTGGGCCCATGCAGTGATCGGGTGTGCACCGCTCGGTGCCCGCCTGATCACCATGACATAATAGTATGTCAAAATGCTGGAATGCACCTGCTGCCATGACATACTATTAGGTCATATGTTGGGAATGTGTTAAGTAGGAGAGTTTATTGTCTCTTCTGATCTTGGGGCAAGAAGGTGCGATAATGTTTTTCAGAGTTTGCGCCCTTCTAAAGGTTATGGATGGGGAAAGGGGTAGTATATTCTTCAGGATGGGATCTTTCAAAAGTATCTCCCAATATTTTGTTAATATCTGTCTGATTGCTGCATGTTTCACATTATATCTGGTAATGAGATTGAGTTGGGGGTCTTTTGGCAGTCTGTTTCTGTTGGTTTTGGTTTTAGTGCCTCTTTTTGCTCTTATTTCATGGTTCTTTTTATGAACTCGTTAACAAGTGTTTTGGCGTAGCCTATATGGTCTTGAAGAGTGTGAAGTTGTTGCTTCATGGTGTAATTGTCAGAGCAATTTCTTCTTATTCTTTTCATCTGGCTGAACTGAATGTTTTTCTTCCACTTTGAATGGTGGCAGCTAGGATAATCTAGATAACTGTTTGGGTCCACTTTTTTGAAATGTGTTTTTGTAGATATTTTATCAGATACTAAGGTCAAATGGATGTCAAGGAAGATAGCTTCACTGGGGTTATAATCAAGACTAAACGTCAAAACCCAGTTGTTGGTGTTGAGGTTTTCAGTGAATTATATCAGTTCTTCTATATTGCCCTCCCAAATAAAGATAATATTGTCAATATAACGGCAAACATTTTTTATATTTGGATGAAAGAGCAAGCCATAATGTTTTTCGAAAAATCCCATGAAGAGATTTGCATGCGAGGGGGCGGATTTGGTGCCCATTGCCTTCCCCTTGTTTTAAATGTAAAAAACCCAGTTGAAAGTAAAATAGTTGTAGTGTAGTATGAATTCTATTGCTCTCAGGATTACTTATTTTTGAGAATCTGGCATAGTGGGATCTGTTTCAAGGATATGTTTTACCGCAAAAATACCCAACTCATGCTCAATGTTGCTGTATAGGGAGGTAACATCTAAAGTAACCCAAATGTATTAACTGTGCCATTTGAATGAAACTAACAGATTGATAAGGTTGGCTGTATCTTTCAGGTATGACAGAAGCAGTTGAACATATTTTTGGAGTAATTTGTCAACATAAGCTGAAAGGTTTGATGTAAGGGAATTGATACCAGATATGATAGGTCTTCTTGGGGGATTGACTAGAGATTTTTTGGATTTTGGGTAGGAAATAGAAGCGTGCTATTAAGGGGTGAAGTGTGGAGAGGAATTGTTTTTCTTTTTTGTCAATAATACCTGATGTGAATCCAAAATCTATCAGTTCAGTCAAGCATTTTATAAAAGGTCCTGTAGGGTCGTTATCGAGGACCCTGTAGTATTCAAGATCTGATAGAATCCTACTGGATTTGACCAGATAGTAGTTGTGGTCCATGACAATTCCACCCCCTTTATTGGCATTTTTTATGACTACTTCCTTATTGTTTTTTAGATTATTTAAGGCTTTTTTCTCGATGGGACTGAGGTTGCCGGGTTTGGAGAGAGTTTTACCGTGATCAGGAGCAAGGAGTGTGTTGAAATCATCAAGTATCATGTTATAGTAGCTCTCAAGGACTGTCTGACAAGTTTGAACAGGAATCTTTCTTCCAACTGTCACAATCCAACCCGAAAACACCCAGATAGACTCTATCCTCAATCTGTCCACCTACTCCTCCTCAACCAATCATTCAGAGATTTTTTTTTAGCTTTACCACCAAATTTGTCAGACAGTCCTTTTTTAGGACATCTGTCGCCCACCACCACTCCACGAAATACCACACCCCCAACCCCAAAATTTGTGTCCAGCATTAATCTTTTCAGTCCGTTCTTCATCCCGACAGGCTCACAGTCTGCAAAATCTCCTCCAAAGCAACAGAATCTGAAAATCACACACTTCTTCACCCCCTGTCATCCTCACGAAAAAGACAAAAAAAAGACTTAGAGGATGCAGAGGAGGGAGATCTAGACGTACCCAGAAAGATAAAACAAAAACCCCTAAGAAAGTAGAAACCAACATAGAGGCACTTTCCGCCCCAACTGGTGTTGAGAGAACATGCTCGGCCAAACTGCTG
The DNA here is from genome assembly GCF_905171765.1 of Bufo bufo. Lineage (NCBI taxonomy): Eukaryota > Metazoa > Chordata > Amphibia > Anura > Bufonidae > Bufo > Bufo bufo. The sequence goes on along the minus strand of NC_053392.1, from coordinate 472,125,973 downwards.
TTTGGCTCGAGCATCGCTATGCTCGGCACATGGCGGTACTCAGCCAAGTACCGCATGTGCTCGAGCGCCATGCTCGAGTCTCCTCCCCGCACGTTTCGCGGCTGCTATGCAGCCAATAAACGTGCAGGTAAGTACTGCCATCACTGTAATGCTGTAGCCTTGTTGGTTACTGGCATTACAGTGATTGGCTGGCCGGAAGACATGATCGGGTGCTATATAGCACCCGATGGCGCGTGTTCGGCTCATTATTAGTCAGGGAGAGCTGCGCCTAGGAAGGGACAGATAGTGTAGGGAGTGTGATCGCAATCTATTTAGTTGAAAAACTTTTCAAAGACCCAAAAGTCCTTTAAGGACTATTTTGTGTGGTGGCAGCAATATAATATAGCCATCAATTTTTTCCCCCATGCTTTTCAATACTTTTTTTTATAGAGGGTGTCTGCAGTGACTTGTGACATCTGTACAATACCTTCTGTGTGTCAGGGCCAGAGATAGGAAAAATATAAGTGAAAAGTAGTATATTCGCAATCAACACTATTCATAATACAGAATGCCAAATCCACTGCTTAAAGGGGTTGTCCCACAAACATTTTTCTATAGTTTTCAAACTAGCACCTGGATTTAAATACTTTTGTACTTGCATATGATTAAAAATTTTATATAGCTACTGAGTTATTCAATAAAATGTATCTGTATAGTGTCATCTGCTCTTTGATCTTTTTTTCTTTTTTCTTTGACCTGCTCACTGATAAGGCCGCACATGCTCAGTTTCATCCTTCAACTGCTTCCTGAGCTGTAATAGGGAGAACATGGACACACCCCCTGAGCTGCAGCAGAAAAGATACTCCCCTTGAGCTACCAGCATCATATAAATCTAGCAGAGCAATGAATGGGGAGATCACTGGGTCCATGTGAGGTACAGGGCTGGTTCTAGCTTTGTTAGAATGAGATTGTCATGTATTATATGATGTCGGATTTTAATTTTTTTATTAATCATGGAATAACCTCTTTAAGTTCTACATTTTCTGGGGAACTGGAAGTGTGATGTCCCTTCTGTGGTCTTGTGCACCACTGAGGCCAGTGAGTGGCTGCCAGGGCCGACACCACCTGTAAGGCGACCTAGGCAGCCGCCTAGGGCACAATTTAGCAGGGGGCGCCGGAACCGTGCGGTTTAAAAAAAAAAACGTTGGTTAAGTGGCCGGCGGCGCCCCTCATGCTGCGCCGCCGCTCTAGTAAGCAGGGCCGGCTCTTCCATAGAGTCCTTAGGGGCGCAGGCTCACAACTAACTATAAGCATGAGTGGACAAGTGTCACACGGAGATGAGCACTTCCAGGACAGCGATACAGAAGGCTGTGCAGCAGGGGAGTGAGAGGTGTGTCCCTTCCCTTTCCTCTGATAGGCTGCCGGCCTAGTGCCGGCAGCCTATCAGAGGTCGGCGCAGGTGGCGCGATGACGTCATCGCGCCGCCTGAGCCCTGAGCCTTACTGCACGGGACACAGGCTGGAAGAGCCTGCATCGCATCGCTGACATGGAGGTAATTATAAGTGTTTTTTTTGTTGTTGTCAATACTGGTGGCTACTGGGCTGGCACATGATGGGGGGCTCTGGCTACTGGCACATGATCGGGGCGGCCTATGGCTACTGGGACATGATAGGGATAGGGGAGGCCTATGGCTACTGGGACATGATACGGTGGGCCCTATGGCTACTGGCACATGATAGGGGGGGCTATGGCTACTGGCACATGATAGGGGGGCCCTATGGCTACTGGCACATGATAGGGGGGCCCTATGGCTACTGGCACATGTTGATGGGGGGCTCAGGCTACTGGAACATGATAGGGGGGGCTCTGGCTACTGGCACATGATATAGGGGGGCTCTGGCTACTGGCACATGATATAGGGGGGCTCTGGCTACTGGCACATGATATAGGGGAGGCTCTGGCTACTGGCACATGATATGGGGGGGCTCTTGTTACTGACACATGATGGTGGGGGACTCTTATTACTGGCACATGATTGGGGGGCATCTATGAGGGCACATTTTTGGGGGGCATCTATGGGGCCACTTATCACACATTGGGGGCACTTCTTACTGGCACATTATTGGTGGGCACTATAGGGGCATCTACTGAGGCCACAAAGAACGGCTATTTTATATGGGGGCTCTCTATAGGGGCATTTTATACTGGGACACATTATGGTGGGTACTATGGGGAAGGTGGGAGAGGAGTACTATGGGGTCATCTACGGGGGCACTGAGAAGGGGTATTTTATACTTACAAATTATGGGGGACACTGAGGGCATCTACTGGGGCACTATATATGGAGCATTTTATACTGGTACATTATGGGGGGCACTAGGAGGGAGGGGGGAGAGGAGCACTATGGGGGCATTTACTGGGGGCATTACAAGGGGGTATTTTTGGAACTGTCACATTAGAAGGAGAATTATTTCTACTGGGGGGGGGGCATTATGGTGGGCTTTATTACTCCCCCATGGTATGACCCCCTAGTAGCAACACCAGCCTCTCCCTGCTCTGCTATCCCTCTGCCCATTCTCCAAATCCTTATTATGAAATCTTTCTCATTAGGATAAAACACATCAGCTCCACCGAGCCCCCCAGCCAAAGTGTTGAAGTGGTGTCCGAGATCCCCAAGGGTCAAGCCAAGTAACTGTAAGTTTTCATATGAAATATGTTTATGTTATACACATATAGCATGTGCCCCACAGTATACAGTTTCTTCTGTAAAAGTCATCAAGTGTCATGGGGGTGGGCTTATTGTTTTTCGCCCCAGGCTTGTTTATTTAGCTATGGCTTAAGTTATGGTAGTTATTCTTCACCATTCTTAATAGGGGGCTGTGTGGCGAAACCAACCTCGCCACTGGGTTTTGGAGGGGCCTGGCTGCTGGCCTCTTGCCCCAGGATTATGGGCCCTCTCATCAGCCAGGCCTCATTTGTTCACAAAGGACTTGAACTAACTTGAACTCCTGGTCTAATTTGTGGCATTGTGGGATGTTAAATGTCTGTGTATTGAAAAGGGTTGTGACATTGTATGTTTAAATGGTGATTTCTGTTCTGTTGTCCCCACATGTGTATTGGTGATTTCCCTTTGTCTTGACAGATAATTGGATTACTCCTCGGGTGTCTCCAGGGCAGAGAGGAGGAAACCATGATGCATTGTGGGGATGTATTGTCCCTGTGTGTCCTGCAGTGCTGCATATCTGTCCTGTGTCCCAGTCTTCCTTCTGGTCCCCTAGGGGCGTGTACACCAGATGGGCTTGGTTGTTTTATACCTCCCTGTGGGCGGATCTGTATTTGCAACAACTGTAATAAAAACCAGGCTGGGTGTGCCAACACCTGAGACCACTGCTTGACCCTCAACACGGAGCCTTGTCTCACTATTGGGGGGATCCACTGTATGCTGTTAGAGACTGATTGCCAGGAGTGTAAGCTGATTCCTGTTCGTCTGCTAGCAGCTATTCGTGAGGTCCCAGTTTGGAGTGCTATTTTGTATCCAGTTCGGGAGTTTGGTGTTCTGCAGTAGCTGTGCCTGTCTCTCAGAAAGGGGCATATCGCCTAAACGGATTTTAACCCCTTGTCTGCTGAAACGGTCATTGGTGGCAAGCAGCGGGATCGTTCCTACAGCCAGAAGCACAGCTACAGGAGACACCATTTCTTTGGATTTTACAACTTAAGGGCAACGCATGTCTCAGTACAGCGACCCTAAAAGCACCAGGATGGAACCAGCAGTGGAGTACAGATACTCTGTTGAGGAATTTGACCGTATGATGTGGTTGCGGCTGAACTTCTTCGGACCCAATCCAGCTGAGAAATCCGTGAAGTTCGTGAGGAGTCTAGTGTTCAAGACCCTACTATACCGGGCAGAAGGTGACGGTCAGCTGCCACGTTGGGTGGACCTCCATCGGAAGTTACAGTTGCGGGACAGAGAGAGCTCAGTCTCCTCTCCCCAGCAGCAGAGTGTCCAGCAGGGAAATGGGAGCCCAGTTTCCATTCCCCAGCGGCAGTGTGAATTGCAGGGAATTGGGAGCCCAGTCTCCATTCCCCAGCGGCAGGCTGAGTTACAGGGGGCAGAGGTAGTTGTTCCTGCCCCCCAGCAGCAGAGTGATATGCCGGGAAGGCAGTGTGAAGTGCAGGGAGAGGAGAGCAGCATCCTCCCTCCCCAGCGTCAGGCTGAGTTACAGGGGGCAGAGGTAGTTGTTCCTGCCCCCCAGCAGCAGAGTGATATGCCGGGAAGGCAGTGTGAAGTGCAGGGAGAGGAGAGCAGCGTCCTCCCTCCCCAGCATCAGGCTGAGTTACAGGGGGCAGAGGTAGTTGTTCCTGCCCCCCCAGCAGCAGGGTGATATGCCGGAAAGGCAGTGTGAAATGCAGGGAGAGGAGAGCAGCGTCCTTTCTCCCCAGCGGCAGGCTGAGTTACAGGGGGCAGAGGTAGTTGTTCCTGCCCCCCAGCAGCAGCATGATTTTTTGGGAATTGGGAGCCTAGTCTCCATTCCCCAGCGGCCGAGTGATGTACAGGGAATTGGGAGCCCAGTCTCCATTCCCCAGCGGCCGTGTGATTTATTGGGAATTGGGAGCCCAGTCTCCATTCCCCAGCGGCAGGCGGAGTTACAGGGGGCAGAGACAGTCGGTCCTGTCCCCCAACGGCAGAGTGTCCAGCGGGGAATAGAGAGCCCAGTCTCCTTTCCCCAGCAGCAGGACACTGTATTGGGAGCGGAGACGGTCGGTCGCCCTCCCCAGCGGCTGGAAGTATGTATGGGAGAGGAGCTCGTTACCCCCTCTCCCCAGCGGCAGCTTAACGCACCAGGGGGAGACAGTAAGCCCCACAACAGTGCAGATGGGACCGTGGTCTCTGCACTTACAGCACAGGGGGTAGAGACAGTCGGTCTCCCCCTCCAACAACCAGGCTCCAACCAGGCTTCTTCCATGGTAACGCTGGCACCAGGGCAGAGTACCGCTGATACCTGCCCACAAAGCAACCTCCACTCCAAGCCAGGGAGCAACACAGAGACCGGGAGTACCAGCTACCAACATAACCTTGGTGGACTCACTGGACAGAGACAGGCTACCAAATCCAACAGGTCCAGTATTGGGTTGTGGGTGGACTGCCAGACTAACTCAGGAACTGACCGTGAGGTCAGGTACCTGGTTAGTCTTCCCTGGGAGGGGGAGATGTGTGGCGAAACCAACCTCGCCACTGGGTTTTGGAGGGGCCTGGCTGCTGGCCTCTTGCCCCAGGATTATGGGCCCTCTCATCAGCCAGGCCTCATTTGTTCACAAATGACTTGAACTAACTTGAACTCCTGGTCTAATTTGTGTCATTGTGGGATGTTAAATGTCTGTGTATTGAAAAGGGTTGTGACATTGTATGTTTAAATGGTGATTTCTGTTCTGTTGTCCCCACATGTGTATTGGTGATTTCCCTTTGTCTTGACAGATAATTGGATTACTCCTCGGGTGTCTCCAGGGCAGAGAGGAGGAAACCATGATGCATTGTGGGGATGTATTGTCCCTGTGTGTCCTGCAGTGCTGCATATCTGTCCTGTGTCCCAGTCTTCCTTCTGGTCCCCTAGGGGCGTGTACACCAGATGGGCTTGGTTGTTTTATACCTCCCTGTGGGCGGATCTGTATTTGCAACAACTGTAATAAAAACCAGGCTGGGTGTGCCAACACCTGAGACCACTGCTTGACCCTCAACACGGAGCCTTGTCTCGTTATTGGGGGGATCCACTGTATTCTGTTAGAGACTGATTGCCAGGAGTGTAAGCTGATTCCTGTTCGTCTGCTAGCAGCTATTCGTGAGGTCCCAGTTTGGAGTGCTATTTTGTATCCAGTTCGGGAGTTTGGTGTTCTGCAGTAGCTTTGCCTGTCTCTCAGAAAGGGGCATATCGCCTAAACGGATTTTAACCCCTTGTCTGCTGAAACGGTCCGTTACAGGGGCTTTATTGCAACATATAACTCTTTTAATTTAAATGCTGAGAAACGGGTGGAACAAATTTGATGTCATAATATGGGCAGATCATCTGATAAGGGGGGGCGGCAATTTTTATCTTGCCTAGGGTGGCAAAAATCCTTGCACCGGCCCTGGTGGCTGCAGCAGAGCACATGACCATGATTGGGACAACACACTTCCAGCCTGCTTGAAATTGGAAGGATCAGGGACTGGACCCTTGGCGTTGAGATGGAGTGGAATTTAAATAGTGTAGTTAAGTGTCTTTTTTTCTTTATTTTAAAAACGCTTTTCAGCCCATACTGACATTTTCTCGGAGCTGGACAACCTTGTTAACCTCATTGTAGGTCCTGATAGGGAAACTGTTTATTGTAACATTAGAACAAATGGACTAAATATTTCTTAAATACTACTTCTTCAATTATTCAAGAAGGAATCTGTTTTTAAATTGAATGTCAATTATAGATCTTTAAGAGTTTGAAATTCTTGCCACTTTGCTTGGAACATTGAACAGGGAATGTTTTGGCAATAAATTCATCCACTTATAGTTAGAGCTCATTATTTCTTTTGGCCACTATTGCATTCTCCAAGATGCGTCATGTTCTCTAATGTAAATGAATTATGCTTTGCATAGCAAATAATCTGAATCACGATGTTAAGAGATCTAATTGTTCGTAAACTACAAAACCTCTGAAAACATTTTTCCTATTTAGGATCTCCAGATTTATTTGATAAGCAGACACTGTACCTTCATCCTATGCTAAACAACATCTTTGGCACTCGTGTTCCGAAAAGCGTTTCAAGAACTTTCCAATTTCACAATGTTCAATTTTGTATTATCCTTTTACTTAAATAATCTATGTTTCTTCTGCTGTTCACCAGAAGCATGGTGGTTATTTAAAGCAGTTCAATGGGAAATTAATAGGGTTGTCCAAGCACATGTGTGCAAGCTTTAGTATGGATCCAGCAGGCTGTTCCCCTGCCAGAACAGCCTGCTGGACAAGCCTAACACTAATGTGAAAGAAGCCTTACAAAAACTAACCACATTTTAGGCCCAAAAAATAATAATAATCATATTTACACATTTACCTATTCCTGTTTTGGCCCTTTGTTTATATGCAGTTGCAGAGCTGTGTGGGTGTGTAACAGCATTCTCACAGAAGTTTTCCTCATGAATATTTGTCGGAGTCAACAAATGCTGCTTATCCCCTCCTCCTGTGTTGTATTAACTGCTCTGCACAACATAACCTTACAAACAGTAATACTGTTATAAAGCAAGTTAAGTTGACATAGTAAAGTTCTAAAGAGTGCATAATACACAATAATATCTAGAATCCAGAGAGTGCGCTGAGGTAGAGTATATTAATAGACACTACTGATATCATCTAGTGGGCCCTACTAGATGATATCAGTAGTATCTAATTATATACTGTACCTGAGCTCACTTTATGGATTCTAGATATTATTGTGTATTATGCGCTCTTTAGAAGTTTACTATGTTAACCTGCTCTGTAACAGTATACATAATGCAAACTTTGGTTTTTATTACTACCATCATTTCCTGCAATTTTCTGATACTCATATGTCATTTTTTGTATTTTGTCATTTATTGTTTGATAAAGGTCCAAGTAGGACCGAAACATCACATGTACACGTTAAAGTTTCTTTGCATATGAAAGCCAAATAAAAATAAGCACTAGTGATGATCGAGCACCAAAGTATTCGGGTGTTCGGCCTGAACACATTGCTATATTCGTGTGCTCGACCGAGCACCCGAGTATAATGGAAGTCAATGGGAGACAACCAGGCACCCCCTGCTCTGAAGAGGGGAGGGTGCCTGGTCCATTGGAAAAAGTCAGAAAGTGACAGAAATACCACCGAAATGGATCGGGAACAGCATGGGGATGAAGTCCGGATGAATCTTGGACTCCCAGGTCGCTGCTGGGAACCATGTTGTCCAAGTTGTACGCCACTTTTACAGACTGACATAAATATGCACAAAAATGCAAAAAATTACAAGCAAGAGACACTCTGAAACAGCCTGTACAGTATATCACATAAATGAGGGCCTCATTCACATTGTGGTACAATTGTTCAGGTAGCGGGACTCCTACACTCATTAAGCCTATGCACTAAGTGAAAAGGCTGCCAAAAATTATGAGGAACCAGCACTCCAAAACACCCTTTGTTACACATAAAGGAGGGCATCATACACACCCTTGTAAAATGATGATTGATGGCCTGCTGGTGACCCTCAAAAACATTTGGAGCAAGGGCCTACTGACCATCTAAAACCTTAGGGAAGAGGGCCTGCTGCCGCATTGGTGACTCTAGATAACCTCTGGGCGATTGCACGTCCCTGTGACGGCGACGATCCATTTGGATGTCTGCGCTATCAACTTTCGATGTTCTTTTCTGCGCCTACCATGTTGATCACGGGTAACGGGGAATCAGGATTCAATGCCGGAGAGGGAGCCTGAGAAAGGACTACTACATCCAAGGGAGGTCAATGGCTGAAATCTGATTGGCTGTTGCTGCCTTGCCCCTTTTTTTCCTAATTGTGAACCACCCAGAGAGGGTGGGTCAAGTTATTAAAGCACAAGTATCTAAGGAAGGCAGGCGCGGCAATTACCCACTCCTGACTCGGGGAGGTAGTGACGATAAATAACAATACAGCACCCCTAAGCGGCCCTGTTATTGGAATGAGTACACTTTCCGTTAACGAAGATCTATTGGAGGGCAAGTCTGGTGCCAGCAGCCAACTTGCTCCCAGCCTCCACAACATTCACCCAGTGTGCCATCATGGTGAGGATTGTGTTGACCAGACTCTTGGCTACTGAGACTGGACTTGTAGGTGAGGGCCTGTTGCCGCTTTGTTGACTCTAGATAACTTCTAGGCTATCGCACGTCCCCATGACGGCGACGATCCATTTGGATGTCTGCCGTATCAACTTTGGAGCAATTTTTCAATAAGGACCTTCTGGTATAGCACTGTTTTGCTTGTCCTCTCCACCAGAGCAATGAGAGATAAGAAGTTCTCTTTGTAGCTGGGGTCGAGAAGGGTGAACAACCAGTAATATGTGTTGTTTAAAATGCGTATAACGCGTAGGTCATGGGAAAGGCAGCCTAACATGAAGTCAGCCATGTGTACCAGAGTACCAACAGGCAACACTTCATCAGAAGGTGAGCTGACCCTGTAAAACATTATATGCAAGGGCCTGCAGTTGAGCTGACCCTGTAAAATATTATATGCGAGGGCCTTCAGTTGAGCTGACCCTGTAAAACATTATATGCGAGGGCCTGCAGTTGAGTTGACCCTGTAAAACATTATATGCGAGGGCCTGCAGGTGAGCTAACCCTGTAAAAAATGATATGCAAGGGCATTATATGCGACGAATAGGCATATTGATATGATGGAAGAGGAGGAGGAGGATGAGAAAAGGAAGATTCAACCATATACACATAAAGGAGGGCCTCATTCACATTGTGATACAATAGTTCAGGTAGTGGGACTCCTACACTCATAAAGCCTATGCACTAAGTGAAAGGGCTGTCAAAAATTACAAGGAACCGGCACTCCAAAACACCCTTTGTTACACATAAAGGAGGGCATCATACACACCCTTGAAAAATTATGATTGGTGGCCTGCTGGTGACCCTTAAAAACATTTGGAGCAAGGGCTTGCTGATCTGACCATCCAAAACATGAGGGGCGAGGGCCTGCTGGTGAGCTGACGCTCTAAAACATTATATGCGAGTGCCTGCAGTTGAGCTGATGCTGTAAAACATTATATGCGAGTGCATGCTATACAGCTGACGCTCTAAAACATTATATGCGAGTGCCTGCAGGTGAGCTGACGCTCTAAAACACTATATGTGAGTGCATGCTGTTCAAATGATGCTCTATAACATTATATGCGAGTGCATGCTGTACAGCTGACGCTCTAAAACATTATTTTCAAGTGCATGTTGTTCAGCTGACGCTCTAAAACATTATTTGCGAGTGCCTTCAGGTGAGATGACGTTCTAAAACATTATATGCGAGTGCATGATGTTCAAGTGACGCTCTAAAACATTATATGCAAGTGTATGCTGTTCATCTGACACTCTAAAACATTATATGAGAGTGCATGCTGTTCAAATGACGCTCTAAAACATTATATGTGAGTGCATGCTGTACAGCTGACGCTCTAAAACATTATATGCGAGTGCATGCTGTTCAGCTGACCCTATAAAAAAATTTGAGTTGAGGGCCTGCAGTTGAGCTGACCCTATAAAAAAATTAGAGTGGAGGGAATATATACAATCTGGATGAGGAGGAGAAGGAGAAAACAAGATTCAACCATATACTCTTTTTTGTGGTGGAAAAGGTGCATGGGAATACACTACAGTACATTGAGTACATTATAAATGATAGATTGAAATTGCCTTTATGTTCATCATGAGTTCAGCTCTCCTCTGGTGGAGTTGAGAAGTCAGGGGCAATCCAGGCCTTGTAATTTTTTTCTGAGTCAACCTGTCAGCATTGCCAGTGGACAAGCGGATACGCCTATGTTATAATGCCACCAGCAGCACTAAATACACGCTCAGACAAAACGCTGGCGGCAGGGCAGGCCAGTACCTCCAAGGCGTAGAGCACCAGTTCGTGCCATGTGTCCAGCTTGCCGCGCTTCTGGGTGAGGTTGCTGGCGGGGTGTCATGAAAGTGTCCCATGCCTTGGAGAGTGTTGCCCTGCCTTTGTTGGAACTGCTGTGTTTTCCCCTTGTCTCCCTTCCTCGGTTGCCTAAGGAAGTACGGACTCTGCCGGCCATGATGTCATATGGAATATTTTTGAGCAATCTCTCAACAAGTACCTTCTGGTATTGCACCGTTTTACTCGTCCTACAGGAATGAGAGATGAGAAGTTCTCTTTGTAGCGGGGGTCGAGAAGGGTGAACACCCAGTAATCCAGAATGCGTATAACGCGAGGGTAGTGGGAAAGGCTGCCTAACATGAGGCCAGCCATGTGTGCTAGAGTACCAACAGGCAAGACGTTGATGTCGACATCATGATTACTCTCCATCTCCTTATCCTCCCCCTCCTCTTCTGCCCATCCATGCTGAACAGATGGAATTAAAGTTCCATTGGTACTACACTCTGTAGCAGAGGCAACTGTCTCCAGCTCCTCCTCCTCCTCATCGTCCAATTCACGCTGAGAAGACGAACTGTTGGTGGTCTGGCTATCACCCTGTGTAATGTTCTCCCCCATTTCCTCGTCTGCCACATTCAGAGCGTTGTCCTTAATTGTGAGCAGCGATAGTTTGAGTAGACACAGCAGTGGGATGGTTACGATGATACTAGCGTTATCACCACTAACCATCTGTGTGGATTCATCAAAGTTTTTTAAAACCTCACAGAGGTCTGACATCAATGCCCACTCCTCGCTTGTGAATGTTTCACCTTCCAATGTTGGGTCAGTGACCTCATCGTCCTCCACCTCCTCTTCCACTTCCTCACTCTGCTCATCCTCCTGACTTGACCTAACCATAACCTCAGTGATTGACAACTGTGCCTCATCATCATCCACCTTGTGAACGAATGATTGCTGTTCACCAATGTCATCTTCTTGAGACTGTGAAGGCTCAAGAGGTTGGGAATTAGGGCACAATATCTCAGGTCACTCTTCAAGTGTGCTAGGCACGAGGTCCAAATGTAATAGTGGCGCTGGAAAGAGCTCCTCAGAATATCCGAGTGTGAGATCACTCGTTTGGCAAGTCTATGCATGGTGGGAGGAAGGATGATCAGAGTGAGGATTTGGTTGACCAGACTCTTGGCTACAGAGACTGGACTTGGTGGAAGAGAGGGTGGTGCTTAACCAACTGGAAGCATTATCTTCAGCAATCCAACCGACCAACTGTTCGCACTGGTCCGACTTTGAAAGTGTTGTCCTGCGCCACCCAGCTAAGTTGGACATGAAGCTGGGTACAGTGGATGTTTATTTTTTTCTGGTGCACTGGCAGCAGGCACAGTTTCATTGCGCCCAGGGCCCCGGCCTCTGCATGCACCATCAACATCACACCTACTTTTGTCACTAGATGTGGCGCAGATTGTTTTACAGTCCGCTAAAGACTAGAGATAGCCCGAATAGTTAGCCGGCGAATAGTTCCCGGCGAACATAGCTTGTTCGCCGCGGCGGGCGAACATATGCGATGTTCGGTTCGCCCCCTATACATCATCATTGAGTAAACTTTGACCCTGTACCTCACAGTCAGCAGACACATTCCAGCCAATCAGCAGCAGACCCTCCCTCCCAGACCCTCCCACCTCCTGGACAGCATCCATTTTAGATTCATTCGGAATCTGCATTCTCAGTGACAGGAGGGACAGTGCTGCTGTTGCTGATTCAATAGGAAAAGCGTTAGCTAGGGCAGTGTTCTGTGTCCACAGACTCATCTGCTGTAAGGACAGCGTCCTGACAGCACCCCAAAAAGCCCTTTTCAGGGCTGGTACATCAGTCTGCTTTTTTTTTTTTTTATATATATATATATATATATATATATATATATATTGCAGTTGCCTGCCCGTGTGTGAGAGGCTGCAGGCTCAGTCACAGACAGTACTGTGTGCACACCATTCATACAGGGTGTGACAGAAAATACCTCGCAGATAAAAAAAAATTCTATTTAATATTTTTCTGTGATCTAATCACAGTTGCAAGCCAGTGTGTGTCAGTGTCAGGCCCACACAGACTGTATTGTGGCCACTGGCTAGGCCTCCACTCATACCGTTACAGGGTGTTAAGGGGGAATATTAATCACCAATATTTATGCAAATATCGATAATTAATATTCATAAATGGGAGGAGCCATCTAGTGATAACTCCGCCCATTTATGCATTTATATAATAATAACAATAATACCTTCGCTATACTTTACACTGATCACTATGCTAGCTGCATGCGCCTTACTAAACTAACTATCGCCAATAACCACACGCCACACAGATAGTTATAAACCAAACACAGTATTTATTACTAACAATACACTACGCACGCAATACTAACAATACAGCACTAAATATACAATCCTAAACTACACTACACGTTCCCAATTCCACCCATAAACTAACTACACAGTTCACACATACAAGTATATTAACAATCCAGAGTGAATAGGTAGAGAGGGCTCACCTGTATATTCAAGAGTGGAACAGGGTGCTCCTATCAAGAGGATTCACCCAATCCTCTAAAAAGGTAAATCAGAGAAAGAAGTGGTAGGGCACACCAATATCAGGTACCACACGGATAATGGATAATGTAATATATTATTTTATTATATTATTGGTGATATACTTTTAACAACCATTCATAAAAATATCAGAAAAATATCATAAAAAATTCCATAAAATTTCATATAAATATTATGGAATTTTTTATGATATTTTTCTGATATTTTTATGAATGGTTGTTAAAAGTATATCACCAATAATATAATAAAATAATATATTACATTATCCATTATCCGTGTGGTACCTGATATTGGTGTGCCCTACCACTTCTTTCTCATATTAACAATCCACCCCACCTGACTATACACTGTCCCTACGGGGTATGACGAAGGGTTATAAGGATTTGTTTGCAGAGCAGAAGCATGCTCTACAAAGGAACCAAGGCAGGGAAACAGGGGTTATTCAGGGTTCAGGGATCTATGGGGGGTGAACCAGGGGAGAGCAGGCACACAGGGAACCAGGGGTAACCAGGGGAGACCAGGGGAGACCAGGGGTGTCTGTACTCACTGTCCCTACGGGTTAACGGTGGCACTGCAAGGGAGTGCAGGCCACAGACACTATAGATTCAGCACTGCAAGGGTTACTTGCAAGTGAGTGCTGAGGTTTACCAGGGGTACAGCAGGGATCAGGGACACAGCAGGGAGTGGGGGTAATCAGGGGTACTAATAGGGACACAGGATCAGGGGTACAACAGGGGAATACAATAAGGCAAGGGTTTGGGGGATCACAGGATCAGGGGTACAAACAAGGATACAATAAGGCAAGGGTTTGGGGGATCAGGGTGTCCAGTAACACGGCAAGGGTAAGGGGTTACAGGACCAGGGGTGATATGTGAGGGGTAGGTAGGGGCTACACAGGTACTTAGGCCTTATCCAGGTGGTCATCATGAAGCTGCTCTCTCCCCTGCGTCTCTGAATCTAGTCTGGTTCCAAGAGAGCGCATGTCTGCCATGCTGGGGGTTTTATAGCACAAAAGCAGCTCCTCCTTCTTCAACAGGAGGGTGATGACATCATCGTGGGGTCGTGTGACGGAATGCTAGAGCTGAAACAAAGGACTTCCTGCACAAGCTGTAAGCCCCCAGCTGCTGCCACATAACATTACACACTCCCACGTCATAAACGAACCAGGCTGATCAATACATATATATATACTACCCAACCTGGGGGCACTTAGGTATATTCATCCATATAGATGTTTGGGGCACATCTACCTGCATGTACATATACACAATATCATAAATGGGCAGTAATAAGCCCACCTGCATATGGATATATTATACATAGAGATGTATGCTGACAAGGGGGCATACATACATCTCCATGTATACACCCATACCACCTGGACCGGCCCATGCAAAAGGGCCAATATACATGCATATATGTAAGGGCATATATACATATATATTTAAATCCAAACTTCCCTCAACACAGGGTGTCACTCACTCACAAATACCTTTCAGATAAAAAAAATTCTATTTAATATTTTTCTGTGATCTAATCACATTTGCAAGCCCGTGTGTGTCAGGCCCACACAGACTGTATTGTGGCCATTGGCTAGTTGCTAGGCCTCCACTTATACCGTTACAGGGTGTCACTCACTCACAAATACCTTGCAGATAAAAAAAAATTATATTTAATATTTTTCTGTGATATAATCACAGTTGCAAGCCAGTGTGTGTCAGGCCCACACAGACTGTACTGTGCCCACTGCCCACCACTTATATAGGGTGGCACAGTACCTTGCACGCATAGTAACACTTATCTAATAAAAAATGACAGGCAGAGGCAGGCCACGCCACAGGGGCCATCGTGTTCGTGGTGCTGTGATTTCCACTGGCCCTGGAATAATGCCCAGTGTTCAGAGGCCAATTACCCTGAAACCAAAAAATTTGGAGAAAATAGTTGACTGGCTTACACAGGACACCCAATCTTCAACAGCTTCCGCTAAGAACCTTGATGCACCATCCTCCTCCAGCTCAGCTTTGGTCACCTGCTCTCAAGTTACCACTCTCCCGCCCTCCACCACCACTACCACCACAGCCACCACAGCCACTTCATTTGATCCCTCAGAGGAGTTATTTACACATCAGTTGGATGAAATTAGTGATGCGCAACCATTATTGCCAGAGGATGGAGATAACAGGGATATGTCTCAGTCAGGCAGCATTACACACATGGACGTACAGTGTGATGATGATGATGATGTTGTACCCGCTGCTGCTTCCTTTGCTGAGGTGTCAGATACAAGAGAAGTGGTTGATGATGACGATGTGTCCGTGGATTCCACGTGGGTGCCTGCTCGAAGAGAAGAAGAAGAGGGGGAAAGTTCAGAAGGGGAGACAGAGAGAAGGAGGAGACAAGTTGGAAGCAGGGGGAGGTCGTCGCAAGGAGCTAGTGGCACAGTCAGACAGCATGTATCGGCACCCGGGGTCAGCCAGACAGCACGCCAATCAACACATGCTGTTGCCACCACCAGAATGCCGTCATTGCAAAGCTCAGCAGTGTGGCATTTTTTTTGTGTGTCTGCTTCTGACAACAGCGATGCCATTTGCAACCTGTGCCAAAAGAAACTGAGTCGTGGGAAATCCAACACCCACCTAGGTACAACTGCTTTGCGAAGGCACATGATCGCACATCACAAACGCCTATGGGATCAACACATGATGACGAGTAGAAGCAGCACACAAGCTCAAAGCCACCATCCTCCTCCTGGTCCAGCATCTTCAGCCACGTCAATCACTGCTGTCCTCCTTGCCCCCTCTCAACCACCCGCCACTCCGCCTCTCACCTTCAGCAGTTCCATCTCATCTGCCCACAGTCAGGTGTCTGTAAAGGAAATGTTTGAGCATAGGAAGCCAATGTCACAGAGTCACCCCCTTGCCCGGCGTCTGACAGCTGGCTTGATGGAACACTTAGTCCGCCAGCTTTTACCATACAAGCTGGTGGAGTCTGAGGCCTTCAAAAAATTTGTCGCTATTGGGACACCACAGTGGAAGGTACCCGGACGAAATTTATTTTCAAAAAAGGCAATCCCAAACCTCTACTCAGTGATTGAAAAGGAAGTCATGGCATCTCTGGCATACAGTGTTGGGGCAACGGTCCATCTGACCACTGATACCTGGTCTGCAAAGCACGGTCAGGGCAGGTATATCACCTACACTGCACATTGGGTCAACCTGCTGACGGCTGACAAGCATGGAATGCGTGGCTCTGAAGCGGATTTGGTGACACCGCCACGAGTTGCAGGCAGGCCTACTGCCAGATCCTCTACTCCTCCTACTCCATCCTCTTCCATAACCTCCTCGGCTGAGTCCTCTTCTGCTGCGGTGTCTGGCTGCACATCAACTGAATCCCCCCAGCTCCCCAGGGGCTATTCCACATCCCGGATACGACAGTGTCACGCTGTCTTGGGGTTGACTTGCCTGAAAGCAGAGAGCCACACCGGACCAGCACTCCTGTCCGCCCTGAACGCACAGGTGGATCAGTGGCTGACCCCGCACCAACTGGAGATCGGCAAAGTGGTGTGTGACAATGGAAGCAATTTGTTGGCGGCATTGAATTTGGGCAAGTTGTCACATGTGCCGTGCATGGCACATGTGTTGAATCTCATCGTACACCGCTTTGTGTCAAAGTACCCAGGCTTACAGGATGTCCTCAAGCAGGCCAGGAAGGTGTGTGGCCATTTCAGGCATTCCTACACGGCCATGGCGCACTTTTCAGACATTCAGCGCCGAAACAACATGCCAGTGAGGCGCTTGATTTGCGACAGCCTGACACGTTGGAATTCAACACTCCTAATGTTCGACCGCCTGCTCCAACAAGAAAAAGCCGTCAACGAGTATTTGTATGACCGGGGTGCTAGGACAGCCTCTGCGGAGCTGGGAATTTTTTTGCCACGTTACTGGACGCTCATGCGCAATGCCTGTAGTCTCATGCATCCTTTTGAGGAGGTGACAAACCTAGTCAGTCGCACCGAAGGCACCATCAGCGACCTTATCCCATTTGTTTTCTTCCTGGAGCGTGCCCTGTGAAGAGTGCTGGATAAGGCTGTAGATGAGCGTGAAGAGGAAGAGGAAGAGTTGTGGTCACCATCACCACCAGAAACAGCCTTGTCATCATCGCTTGCCGGACCTGCGGCAACGCTGCAAGAGGAGTATGAGGAAGAGGAGTCAGAGGAGGAATGTGGCTTTGAGGATGAGGAAGACCAACCACAGCAGGCATCCCAGGGTGCTTGTTGTTGTCACCTATCTGGGACCCGTGGTGTTGTACGTGGCTGGGGCGAAGAACAGACCGTCAATGACATCAGTGAGGACGAGGAACGGGAAATGAGTAGCTCGGCATCCAACCTTGTGCAAATGGGGTCTTTCATGCTGTCATGTCTGTTGAGGGACCCTCGTATAAAAAGGATGAAGGAGAACGACCTGTACTGGGTGGCCACGCTACTAGACCCCCGGTATAAGCAGAAAGTGGCGGAAATGTTACCAACTTACCGAAAGTCAGAAAGGATGCAGCAGTTCAAAACAAAACGAAAAAATATGCTTTACACAGCTTATAAGGGGGATGTCACAGCACAACGGGAATCTAACAGGGGAAGAGGTGAAAGTAATCCTCCTCCTACCACGGCGGCAAGGACAGGACGCTTTACAGATGTGTTGTTGATGGAGGACATGCAGAGCTTTTTCAGTCCTTCACATCACCACAGCCCTTCGGGATCCAGCCTTAGAGAACGACTCGACCGACAGGTAGCAGACTACCTCGCCTTAACTGCAGATATCGACACTCTGAGGAGCGATGAACCCCTTGACTACTGGGTGTGCAGGCTTGACCTGTGAACTGAGCTATCCCAGTTTGCGATAGAACTTCTGGCCTGCCCTGCTTCAAGTGTCCTGTCAGAAAGGACCTTCAGTGCAGCAGGAGGCATTGTCACTGACAAAAGAAGTCGCCTCGGTCAAAAAAGTGTTGATTACCTCACCTTCATTAAGATGAATGAGGCATGGATCCCGAAGGGACTGACAGTAGGGGATACGTTTGACTAACAAAAGGCCTGATGAAATGCCTTGGCCTCAAAATGGTCCCCACGCTGCTGTATTTAATGTCTGCATACCGGATGACTTTCGTGAATTCTCCGCCACCAACTAGGGTTCAAGCCGCAATGTTTTAGTCACCTTTCTGCCTTGAAAACATAAATTTTTCCGGCCGCTGCTACAACAGCGGCTGCAACAACAGCGGCTGCAACAATAACATTATTTTTCAGGCATGTGTACATGCCTAATTTTTCTGACCTCTGGTGCTGCACTGTGGCTGCAAAAACAAAACAAACAAGAAAAGGCACATACAAGTGTCAATTCCCTTTGTGGTCGTTACCTTGTTGTGGTGAAGGGGCTTGCGTATCACAATGAAGTGATCATCACCTCTATGAGTGTGTTGGCAATGTTAGGCCGTTGCTTCATTATGATAAGACCAAAAGCGATCGGCTGGATAATTTTTCATAGAAAAAACGAAAAAAAATGTATATATTTTTTTAAGTTGTATGGGTGGGTTTTTAATACATAAAATAAAAAAATCATAATAAAGTCTCTTAATAGTTTATTAGAAATAATGCAGACAATTTAAAAAATCTCCATCAATTCCAATACAAAGCAAGTACAAAGCTCAGAAATAAATTATTCCAGGATGTCGTAATGGTTCGTTAATTCGACAATGGTTAATCAATTCGACACACGTCCCCGGATAGGGGACGTAACAGGGATTAAACTGATAGGAATAGTACTAGTTAAGACACCACTCATATAGGGTGTCACAGCACATTGCTCCGTGCATGCGCAGTGCCCCAACTTGGGAGTAAGAGGACCGACCAAGCTGCTTTTTCCATCTCCCGTTTCCTAAAATCAATTCAGTTTGGTGTATCAGAGTTTGGTCTGTCACTGTGAAGGCAGTCGAAGGTACCCGGCCCAAATTTTTTTTCACAAAAGGCAATCCCACCCTGATATGGGACGTAACAGGGATTAAACTGATGAGAATAGTACTACAGAAAATAGCACTCATATCGGGTGTGACAGTAAATTGCACGGTGCAGACGCAGTGACCGTGGCGTGGATTCAAACAAAGGGGAGGGACCCAGCATTTTTTTAACCATCTCCCCGTTCGAAAAATCTATTTAATAAATGGACCCCAGATTGGGGACGTAACATGGATTAAACTGATGAGAAGAGAGAACTACAGAAAATACCACTCATATCGGGTGGGACAGTAAATTGCACGGCGCAGACGCAGTGATCGTGGCGTGGATTCAAACAAAGGGGAGGGACCCAGCGTTTTTTTAACCATCTCCCCGTTCGAAAAATCTATTTAATAAATGGACCCCAGATTGGGGCTGTAACAGGGATTAAACTGATGAGAAGAGAGAACTACAGAAAATACCACTCATATTGGGTGGGACAGTAAATTGCACGGCGCAGACGCAGTGATCGTGGCGTGGATTCAAACAAAGGGGAGGAAGCCAGCGTTTTTTTTAACCATCTCCCCGTTCGAAAAATCAATTTAATAAATGGACCCCAGATTGGGGACGTAGCAGGGATTAAACTGATGAGAAGAGAGAACTACAGAAAATACCACTCATATCGGGTGGGACAGTAAATTGCACGGCGCAGACGCAGTGACCGTGTCGTGGATTCAAACAAAGGGGAGGGACCCAGCGTTTTTTTAACCATCTCCCCGTTCGAAAAATCTATTTAATTAATGGACCCCAGATTGGGGACGTAACAGGGATTAAACTGATGAGAAGAGAGAACTACAGAAAATACCACTCATATCGGGTGGGACAGTAAATTGCACGGCGCAGACGCAGTGACCGTGGCGTGGATTCAAACAAAGGGAAGGGAGCCAGCATTTTTTTAACCATCTCCCCTTTCGAAAAATCAATTCAATTCACCTTTCCGGTCCCCTTGGTGTTGTACGTGGCTGGGTGGAGGAAGAAACCTTCAATGACATCAACGGGACATGGCTAGCTTGGTATCCAACCTTGTACAAATGGGGAGTTTGCGGTTGGGCAAATGGACTGTTTGCGGTTGTTTGCGGTGCATTTAAAGGGGAGTTTGGTCTGTCAATGTCTGTGAAGCGGGCGTAACCCTTACACTACCTGATCGATACAACATCATACCTGATCGTATACACACACTTGATGTTTTAAACCATGTTGTTCAAAAAAAATATTTGGATTGTTAGGTGATTTATGCCCTTTATGGATTAAAATCCAACTCTGCGTCAACTATGTAATTTTCCATGGGAGTTTTGCCATGGATCCCTCTCCGGCATGCCACAGTCCAGGTGTTAGTCACCTTGAAACAACTTTTCCATCACTACTGTGGCTAGAAAGAGTCCCTGTGGGTTTTAAAATTCGCCTGCCTATTGAAGTCTATGGCGGTTCGCCTGGTTCGCCCGTTCGGGAACATTTGCAGAAATTTGAGTTCGCCACTCGCGAACGGAAAATTTTATGTTCGCGACATCACTACTAAAGACACCGTTTTCGGATGCAGGACAGAATATGTCACAGAAACCCACATAATATGGACACTATATTAGGCCCAGATTATTGGAATCTGCAATACAGACACTGTTTTCTGATGTAGTACAGTATTGGTTACAGAACACCACAGATTATGGACATTATATTAGGCCCAGATTATTGGAATCTGCAATACAGACACTGTTTTCTGATGTAGCACAGTATTGGTTACAGAACACCACAGATTATGGACACTATATTAGGCCCAGATTATTGGAATCTGTAATACAGACACTGTTTTCTGATGTAGTACTGTATTGGTTACAGAACACCACAGATTATGGACACTATATTAGGCCCAGATTATTGGAATTTGCAATACAGACACTGTTTTCTGATGTAGTACAGTATTGGTTACAGAACACCACAGATTATGGACACTATATTAGGTCCAGATTATTGAAATCTGCAATACAGACACTGTTTTCTGATGTAGTACAGTATTTTTTACCCAAAGCCACACACTATGGACACTAGATGTGGCCCAGATTATTAACCCCTTAGGGACGCACAGGGGTCGAGTCGAGGGGGAACGCGTGGGAACGGCGTTCCTGCACTTTTTTCATGGCAGGAATGCCGTTCCCTTTCAGGGCAAAAGGACCAGGAGGAAGCGGTGAAGGCTTTGTACTCACCGCCGCCTTCCTGGTCCTCGGCTGTCGGCTGTGAGGGCTGCGGTGCGCACAGGAGCCGAGTGAGTCGCTCTGTGACGTCACTCCGTGCGCAGCCTACAGCAGTAGAAGAGGAGCGTCTGCGTCCAGGAGCAGGAGAGGTAAGTGTTTTTTTTTTTTACATATGTTATTTATACTAAAGGCGCTGATGAGAGGCACTGACGGGGGGGGGCTGATCTGATGAGAGGCACTGACGGGGGGGGCTGATGAGAGGCACTGACGGGGGGGGCTGATGAGAGGCACTGACGGGGGGGGCTGATCTGATGAGAGGCACTGACGGGGGGGGCTGATGAGAGGCACTGACGGGGGGGGCTGATGAGAGGCACTGACGGGGGGGGGCTGATGAGAGGCACTGATGGGGGGGCTGATGAGAGGCACTGATGGGGGGGCTGATGAGAGGCACTGATGGGGGGGCTGATGAGAGGCACTGACGGGGGGGGCTGATGAGAGGCACTGACGGGGGGGGGGGCTGATGAGAGGCACTGATGGGGGGGCTGATGAGAGGCACTGATGGGGGGGCTGATGAGAGGCACTGACGGGGGGGCTGATGAGAGGCACTGACGGGGGGGGCTGATGAGAGGCACTGACGGGGGGGCTGATGAGAGGCACTTACGGGGGGGCTGATGAGAGGCACTGACGGGGGGGGCTGATGAGAGGCACTGACGGGGGGGCTGATGAGAGGCACTGACGGGGGGGGCTGATGAGAGGCACTGACGGGGGGGCTGATGAGAGGCACTGACGGGGGGGGCTGATGAGAGGCACTGACGGGGGGGCTGATGAGAGGCACTGACGGGGGGGCTGATGAGAGGCACTGACGGGGGGGCTGATGAGATGCACTGACGGGGGGGGGCTGATGAGAGGCACTGACGGGGGGGGGCTGATGAGAGGCACTGACGGGGGGGCTGATGAGAGGCACTGACGGGGGGGGCTGATGAGAGGCACTGACGGGGGGGGCTGATGAGAGGCACTGACCGTGGGGGATGATGAGAGGCACTGACGGGGGGGGGCGCAGTGGATCTTGGGTGAGTTCCCACACTTTTTTTCCCAGGACTTGACCCCTGGGGACGCATGTGTTGTTCCGATCACTGCCACAGGCACCACGGCTAAATGCGCGGGGGGGTCACGGGACCAATCAATTCAGACCTGCGGTTTGCGGCTTTTTATTGTGCGGGCAGCGGTAGTCGTCGGTGCCATCGGGTCCCCATGCGGCTGTGGGGGGGACTCGATGGCATGGAAGGCAGCGCGATGTCTAAGGAAGGCATCGTTCTGCCTTCCGGTGACGAGCCTGTGAGATCCAACCCCCTGGATCTCACAGGCTGGAAGCTGTATGAGTAATACACACTGTATTACCCATACAGCCAATGCATTCCAATACAGAAGTATTGGAATGCATTGTAAAGGATTAGACCCCCAAAAGATCAAGTCCCAAAGTGGGACAAAAAATAAAGTGAAAAAAAAGCTAAAAAAATAAGTTTTCCCCCAAAAAAATTTAAAGTTTCAAGTAAAAATAAACAAAAACGTCATTTCCCCCAAATAAAGTATAAAAAAATTGGTAAAAAATAAGTATACATATTAGGTATTGCCGCGTCCGTATCAACCGGCTCTATAAACATATCACATGACCTAACCCCTCAGATGAACACCGTAAAAAATAAAAAATAAAAACTGTGCTAAATAAACCATTTTTTTGTCACCTTACATCATAAAAAGTACAACAGCAAGCGATCAAAAAGGCGTTTGCCCACCAAAATAGTACCAATCTAACTGTCACCTCATCCCGCAAAATTGAGCCTCTACCTGAGACAATCGCCAAAAAGAATAAAAAATTTATGGCTCAGAATATGGAGACACTAAAACATCATTTTTTTTGTTTTAAAAAAGCTGTGATTCTGTAAAACTTACATAAAAAAAAAAGGATACATCGACCGGCTCTATAAAAATATCACATGACCTAACCCCTCAGATGAACACCGTAAAAAATATAAAAATAAAAACTGTGCTAAATAAACCATTTTTTGTCACCTTACAATTACAAAAAGTGTAATAGCAAGCGATCACAAAGTCATATGCACCCCAAAATAGTGCCAATCAAACCGTCATCTCATCCCACAAAAAATGAGACCCTACCTAAGATTATCGCCCAAAAACTAAAAAAAATATGGCTCTCAGAATATGGAGACACTAAAATATGATTATAATTTTTTTTTATGATATTATTGTGTAAAACTTATATAAATAAAAAAAAGTATACATATTAGGTATCACCGCGTCCGTATCGACCGGCTCTATAAAAATATCACATGACCTAACCCCTCAGATGAACACCGTACAAAAATTTAAATAAAAACTGTGCTAAATAAACCATTTTTTGTCACCTTACATCACAAAAAGTGTAATAGCAAGCGAACAAAAAGTCACACGCACCCCAAAATAGTGCCAATAAAACCGTCATCTCATCCCGCAAAAATCATACCCTACCCAAGGTAATCGCCCAAAAACTTTAAAAAAATATGGCTCTCAGACTATGGAAACACTAAAACATGATTTGCTTTGCTTCAAAAAAGAAATCATTGTGTAAAACTTACATTAAAAAAAAGTATATATATTAGGTATCGCCGCATCCGTGACAACCTGGTCTATAAAAATATCACATGATCTAACCTGTCAGATGAATGTTGTAAATAACAAAAAATAAAAACGGTGCCAAAACAGCTATTTCTTGTTATCTTGCCTCACAAAAAGTGTAATATAGAGCAACCAAAAATCATATGTACCCTAAACTAGTACCAACAAAACTGCCACCCTATCCCGTAGTTTCTAAAATGGGGTCACTTTTTTGGAGTTTCTACTCTAGGGGTGCATCAGGGGCTTCAAATGGGACATGGTGTCAAAAAACCAGTCCAGCAAAACCTGCCTTCCAAAAACCGTATGGCATTCCTTTCCTTCTGCGTCCTGCCGTGTGCCCGTACAGCAGTTTACGACCACATATGGGGTGTTTCTGTAAACTAAAGAATCAGGGCCATAAATAATGAGTTTTGTTTGGCTGTTAACCCTTGCTTTGTAACTGGAAAAAAAATATTAAAATGGAAAATCTGCCAAAAAAGTGAAATTTTTAAATTGTATCTCTATTTTCCATTAAATCTTGCGCAACATCTAAAGGGTTAACAAAGTTTGTAAAATCAGTTTTGAATACCTTGAGGGGTGTAGTTTCTTAGATGGGGTCACTTTTATGGAGTTTCTACTCTAGGGTTGCATCAGGGGGGCTTCAAATGGGACATGGTGTAAGAAAAAACAGTCCAGCAAAATCTGCCTTCCAAAAACCGTATGGCATTCCTTTCCTTCTGCGCCCTGCCGTGTGCCCGCACAGCAGTTTACGACCACATATGGGGTGTTTCTGTAAACTAAAGAATCAGGGCCATAAATATTGAGTTTGGTTTGGCTGTTAACCCTTGCTTTGTAACTGGAAAAAAATTATTAAAATGGAAAATCTGCCGAAAAAGTGAAATTTTGAAATTGTATCTCTATTTTCCATTAATTCTTGTGGAACACCTAAAGGGTTAACAAAGTTAGTAAAATCAGTTTTGAATACCTTGAGGGGTGTAGTTTCTAGAATGGGGTCATTTTTGGGTGGTTTCTATTATGTAAGCCTCGCAAAGGTGACTTCAGACCTGAACTGGTCCCTAAAAATTGGGTTTTTGAAAATTTCTGGAAAATTTAAACTTCTAAGCCTTGTAACATCCCCAAAAAATCTAATATCATTCCCAAAATGATCCAAACATGAAGTAGACATATGGGGAATATAAAGTAATAACTATTGTTGGAGGTATTACTATGTATTATAGAAGTAGAGAAATTGAAACTTGGAAATGTGCAAATTTTTCCAAATTTTTGGTAAATTTGATATTTTTTTATGCAAAAAAAAACTTTTTGGACCCAATTTTAGCAGTGTCATGAAGTACAATATGTGACGAAAAAACAATCTCAGAACGGCCTGGGTAAGTAAAAGCGTTTTAAAGTTATCAGCACTTAAAGTGACACTGGTCAGATTTGCAAAAAAGTCCTTGAGGTGAAATAGGGCTGAGTCCTTAAGGGGTTAAAGACACAGTCTGCGGATGGTGTACAGTATATGTTACTAATAGGTATAAAATAAAAATAACTTGCTGCTGTCAAACACACACAGTAGTCCTTAAAAGGACTTTGGGGTCTTTGGAAAGCTTTTGGTAGCAAAAACAGCTAATTTCTCTCCCTGCACTATCTGTCCCTTCCTCAGCACTGTCCCTGAGACTGCAGGTAAATATATTGCTGCTCTAAAACACACACACACAGTAGTCCTTAAAAGGACTTTTGGGTCTTGGAAAAGCTTTATCCGAATAAAAACTGTGAATTTCGCGCCCTACTGTCTTTTCCTTCCTACGCTCTGCTCTCCCTGTCTACGTCTGAGCCAAACATTCGTCATCGGGTGCTATATAGCACGCGATGACGCGTTCCTGCCAGCCAATCAATGTAATGCCAGCCGCCAACATGGCTACTGGCATTACAGTGAGGGCAGTACTTACCTGCACCTTTATTTGCTGCTTAAAACGCGCGAAATGTGCAGGGAGGAGACTCGAGCATTGTGCTCGAGCACATGCGGTACTCGGTCAAGTACAACCATGTGCCGAGCATAGCGATGCTCGAGCCGAACAAATATTCGGCCGAGCATGCTCGCTCATCACTAATAAGCACAGTACTTCAAACAAATCTTAAGGAGTGATGAAGTTTATTTTCTTGATTGATTTTTAAGGAGAGTGCTAAGTCTTCTAGGCATGGAATGAACAAGTTGGCGACATATTGCAACATTTATCTTTTTCTTTTCTTTAAAAACTACTTCTTTTAGAGCCTGGATGGTGGATAGAGAGTAATTCTTAACTTGTCTCTTCATAATTCCCCATAGGTATTTGATTGGGTTCAGAGACATATTTGAGCTACTGAATCACCTTCACCCTGTTCCTCTCCAGAAATGCAACAGTGAGCTTAGATCTGCGTTTTGATTATTGTCATGTTGGAAAACTGCATAACAACCAAGGGCACAGAGTGATGGTAGTATATTCTGTATAAATACAGAGCAGTACATCTTTCAGTTTATGATACCATCAATGAAATGCAGCTCCCCAAGACATGCAGCCGCACATAAGGACACTGCCACCATCAAAAGCTATCAGTTCCAAAAACATTCATCTTGGTCTCATCATTCCAGAGTATAGAGTCCCAGTAGCCTTTATCTTTTTGAGCATGGGCCCTGAAAAGTGTAGGCAGGCTTTTTTGTTCATGGGTTTTATGAGAGGCTTCCTTTGTGGACGACACCCATGCATGCCATTCTTCTTTCCGAGTACCCTGTATTGTGCCTCTTGAAATACTCTAGTTTGGCTTTTTACTTCTTTAGCTAACTGCACTGAACTTGAATGGAGATTTTCTTCAACCTTTCTCATAATAAGACGCTCCTGCTTAGGTATTAACTTCCATGGACAGCCTGCACATCTCTGTGAGGTGGTTGTAGTTTCCTCTTTTTTAAATTTTTGGATCACTTTTGCTACATTATTCTGACTGATAACTAAAGCTTTGCTGATCTTCTTCACCTTTCTTGTGTAAAAGAATTATTTTCTCTCAAGTCTCGTGAAATTTCTCTTCATGTGGTGCCATTGCCGACAGCATGAAATAGGAAGAGGTTTTCTTTAAGTATCACCCTTTAAGGCTCCATTCATACGTCCGCAACGTGTTTTGCGGATCCACGGAGCCGTGGATCCGCAAAACACGGAAAGCGGCAATGTGTGTTCTGCATTTTGCGGACCGCACATTGCCAGCACTAATAGAATTAGCCCAGAGAGTCAGGGTCTGCAGTTAATCAGTGTGCTTCTTTACTGGAGGAATGCAGGTGCAAAACAATACAGGCGAGGAATAGGGCTGGCTTCTCCAGTCTCCACCCTGACATAAGAAGGGTTCATTGCTGAGGAAAGTCCTGAGCTAGCTGTCCCTTTCTTTCTCAAATGGTTGGTACCCTGGCCAAAGTCTGGAGGCCATTGGTCTGTGGCTCAGTAGTCTGGGTGACTCCTTGGTCACAGGGCTGGTGACCCATGGTCTGTGGCTCAGCATCCCCATCTCAGAGTCTTCTTCTGGTCACTCATGCAGACTGGCATGAGTCTCCCCCTCCAAGCACTGATCCCTAACTACAGGACACTAGGGGCTCTGAACTAAAACCTTCTAGTGGGAGGGGTGGAGTGGAGAATCTTAGCACAAATAGTTACAAAGTTACCACTCCTGTCTGTCATAGACATTGCTTCAATAATACTCAATGGCAATGACACAGCAGTTTATTCAGATAAAAACAAGTTTCCAGACATGACAACAGAGCTAAACCAGACATTCAAAAGGTCAAGCTGTCTGGTTTTGGTAGTAAACAAGTCTGGCTTTTTCCCTTCAAAACATGTTCTTCTTAAAACCTATGGCAGCTGTGGAAAATTACCAGATTCTCATTCAAAGTCCCAAAAGTCTCTCAGTATTCATTAATCCTTTCCACAAAGCCTCGCAAATATAGTGCAAATGAACGTGATATATATCACAACATACATATAAAATGCAGTTAAACAGTATTAAACAGTGCAAGTTAACCCTTTCAAGTGAAATAAAGTAAGAAGTTTATAACTTTCCATAGGGGAAACAGGGCAAATGCCCAGACTTCACAGTACCCTTGCTTCAGGACACTATACATAGAACAAAAATAATAATTTGGACAACCTCTTTAACATTTATAACAATCCAATGTTTGCTTGGTTGGCTCTGACCTTTGGGAGTCACCACCAATCATCACAGTGAATGGGATCTATAGTCATTGCCACTTCTGTCTTCTCTATTTCAGCATACATAGCATTTAGTTGTGAGTACCGTATACTGAATATTAGCAGCAGCAACAGCCGTGCAAATGGATCCAAAGATCACATGACCAATCAAATGAACACAGGTTTCTTCTGATCTACTGGGTCTTGGCACAGATCCATGCCTAATTAATTTTTACAAATTATTTTCCACACTTGCAGAGGACAGTGTTGTCCTCTTTGGTTGTGATTACACCACCTGCCACACTGATTCCAGTACACCGGGGTATGGACAAGACAATAGACTAATGGCAAATTGGGTGAGTTCCTGCCACTGGTCCAATTTGCTGACCAAAAAGTCCATGGGGTCAAAGATCATGGTATTTGCCCGAAGAAGGACACAGTCCATGTACAACTGAACCTGGTCATTCAGGCGGTGCATGATATGTCATCCCTTTGCTGATATGCATCAGGTTAGGACAGAAAAAAACTGATTTATCTGTTCCATCATGTTCAGAAAACTATATTGGCTGCTTCTGGTTGAAGCAGAAGTGCTGGCAGAGGCTGTGGAGCAGTTACTCAGTGGGGAGGAAAAAGGGGCCTCCTAATCAGATATGAAGCTGGCAGGCATCTGCTTGGCAACAGCAGCAGGAATCTGTGTATAGAGCTTATCCTGATATTACGCCAAATGTGTCTTCTTTTTGGAATCAGTTTAAAATCCCCCAATGTTCTTAAAACATGGGTCTAAAAGCCTGGTTATCCCATAGTCACCCCCATGATTAATGTTAATGATATACTTATCAGTATGTAATAAACAGAGCATGCAGTTTGACACACTTGTCAGCATATTTAAGGTCCCAGTTGTTTTGTTCTTTCTTCTGGATTGCAATGTCTATCATGCTCACTGTCATCATCATCATGTGTGCAACAATGAGAGTCAGCCTCATCCACTAGCTGTGCCTGTGAAAACCCCATGACCCCCTCCACCATCAACTACTAGTCATCCGCCTCCTCTTTAGGTTCCTTCTCCTCATTGTCCTCCACTTCCTCCTGCATGTGCGGGTCTCCAACAGACACATGGCGGAGATATGTAAGCTATTCTTTTTCCACCATCACTTGCATGAGTTTGAGCATTTCCTCCAACATAAATATCAGAAAAATAACAGTGTTGATAAAGCAGCTATGCCCGTTCACAAATCTGAAGGGCCTCTTTGAAGGGCCTGAGTACACAAAACACGTCCATGATGAGCTGCCACTGCCCGAGCTCCAAATAAAGCATGCTCCCTGCTGTGGTGGTCTGGTGCATGATATAGTCATTTACTGCTTTATGTTATTCATACAGACAGTTCAGCATATGCAAGGTGGATTTTCAGAGAATAGGACCATTGCAGATCAGTCACTTAAAATCAAATCAAGGAAGAGTTTGTGAACCACCTAAGAAGGCCTGAAATGCACACACACTTTCTTGGACATGGACAGCAGTCATTACCTTGTGCAAGTCACCAAATTTATGACATGTACCATGCAGGGAGGATGTGTTATATTCTTCAAATTCAGTGTATCTATGATGTTCCTGACGTTTTTGATTACGTTGCCCTGTTTTATGCACAATATTTGCTGCTTTATGCACAATAGCAAGTGATCTGCTCTGTGACTTCTCTGAACCAGGTTCATCAGTTGTATCTCAGGCAGCATGGGAGCACTTCAGCTTCCACATATGGAAGGAGGGAGTAGAAGCAACGCCATGCCTTGTTTCTGTTTAAGAAGATATCCATTGAGGAGGATCTGGATAAAGCGGATAAGAACCTGGTGTGGGAACCAGACCTTCACAACTGTGGAGGTCAGTAGTACCTGGCCTTGTGCGCTGGTGCATTGTTGCAGCTGCTGTGCAAAACATTTAGCCAGTGGGACATGAGAGACATGTACTGTCCATTGCCATAATTGCTGTTGTATTTGTCGATGGTGGTGTGCACCTTGCAGTCTTTCAAACTTGCAGACTTGTGTGTTCTTTTTACCTCATTGTGCCAATATTGTATGTAAGTGAGCAATAGAAGTCATACTCACAAGTCGCTGGTACAAAACCTTTTGTTTCTTTTTATTGCTTTACTTCATTCCAATATAAAATGGTACATCAAGAGGGACACTGAGACAGGCATCGTTCACACCTCCTCCCCTCCAAGTGACATTTCTGGAGAACACGCCCCCTTACTCATGCATGCAGGTAGAGGGGGAGGTGGGGTATTTATAGCACCAACAGCTGATACATATATATAATCCATATCCTTTTATACAAAATACATAGCCATAAATAACCCTAAAACATGAAAGTGATCAATCATATAAATGCACTATAGCTACAAATTTCATTTAACCCTTTAGGTATTAAAGACTGGAGTTTCACTATCTAAAATGTCTCCCTTTGTAACAATCTCTTACTGTTATCCTCCGAATGGACTCCACTTTTTACTACCTCCATAACCTGCCACCTGAGATCTGACACCTGATGGGCCAGATCATAAAAATGTCGGGCAACCGTAGTTTCACCTTGTTTTTTCACCTCCACTGTATCCATCTTACTCTCCCTTCTTAGTTCCTTACTAATGCTTGACTTATGCTTATTGATTCTGATCCTTACAGCCCGAGATGTTTGCCCAATATATATCTTACCACATGGGCATTCCAAGTAGTATATGACGTTATGTGTCTTGCACGTTGCAAAATCTTTAATTTGTATCCTGTCTCCCTATGTGGGGTGCACTACAGTGTCACCTTTAATTATAGCTCTACAATTCCCACAGCTCAGGCAGAGGAAAGTACCCCTCCTCTGGATTGCAAGAAAACTCTGTCTTTCCATTTTTAGTGCGTATGTGTAACACCCCAGATTTGTGTTAATACACACCTCTACCCCGCTACTGTCTTCTAAGAGCCTTTACATTTGTTATCTGATATGATTTTGCTCATGTCTTCACAACTGTGCATTTAAAACTATGTTAAATGTAAATTGTCTTGTAAAATTCCATGTTCACCAGCAGGTGGCAGCAATGGCTTGGTAAGGAACTAGTTACAGTTTTGTATATCTAGGCTGGAATGGTTTATTCCAGCTTAGCTCCCCCCCCCCCCCACCCAGTGGAGGTGTGGACTGTTCTCACATCCTTCAGCATGGGAGGAGAAGGAAGTTAGGTCAGTGTGCCAGCCCCCCCTGTTGGGGAAGGCTGTGTGATAGAGTTCAGGAGTCCGCCTGCATAGGGAAGAAAGCCAGGATCTTGTCTCGGCTGAGACACTGATCAAATACCCAGACTGAGCCCTGCAGCCTCAGCTAGATGACAAGAATGCAGACAATCTCCAGAGTTCCAGGACGAAAGTATTCCCTGAGAGCCTATCTGTGAGTAAAGACCAGAGACCTAGGAGGAGCCATATCCTTCTCAGCTAGTCAGTCCCCACAAAGCAGAAGATAAAGAAAAGCGCAGAAGATAAATTCCTGCCACAGTTACAGAGCTACTAAGCAGACGTCTTATCCTGCAAGCTCCAGATTTATAGTGCAGAAGATTTATTCCTGCCAACCATTGCCAAAACCTGCTGGGACCAAAGACCAAAGCTGTATTCTGTTTGGATTCAAGTTATCTTCAGTAAAGAAAAGTTTGAACTTCACCTAAAGGTCTGGACATCATTTCTGCTGCAAAATTCCTCTATTACTCCTACTATCAGTACACTTAATTTATTGCAAGTGAGCCAGGAGTCCAGCCGTACCCAGGTAGGAGACACCGATGATACCATTATCATCACCATACAGAGACATTATAGGCAATCACACCACTCTGGCATTTCTAACCTGGGATGTGCGTTATAACACCTTGGGAGGGCCCTGTGATAGTACCCTGCGCACGCTGCAAATGGCATCACGAACAAACTACAAACTATTATCTACCCATACCCTGACCAGATATTCTACTGGCCCATGTGAACTGGCAACTAGGGATACTAGAAAAAATGTAAGTGATGGGGTGGCTGGATTGAAGCAGCAGGTTATTTCGATCTGTGGTCTTTTTGAATAGTGTTGTCTCAAATCTTCCCTCTACGCACCGTAATTCCACATCCAAAAAATGAATAACATTTTTATCATAACTCAGTGTAAATTTGATGGTATTATGACACTCGTTTAAATGGGTAACAAACTGTAGAAGGGAAGATTCATCACCCCTCCATATCATGAACACATCGTCCACATAGCGAAGCCACGTGGACGATGTGTCAAAACCACCCACACAGAATACATGACATGTCTCAAAAGCTTCCATGAATATATCAGCGAAACTTGCAGCTGTGGAGGACCCCATCGAAGTTCCCCGCATTTGCAAGTAAAAATCGCTATCAAAACGAAAATAATTTTTGTCAAAATAAATTCCAACAAAGTCCTCAGAAAGCAAATCATCTGGTTATTGAATCTAGCATTGCACTTTAACTGTTCACATAAACATTCAAGCCCCTCCTCCTGCAGTATATTTGTATATAAACTCTGGATGTCCAATGTATAGCATTGCAGCATCATCATCTACTCCTGAGTTGATTAAAATAGAAACATATCTGCCATGGCAGGTTTTTGGATATTTTTGGCCATAGTTCAGCTCTGCTTTTTATTGGGGCCACCACCCTCCTCCACTGATGTAATTCCCTCCTCATCACCCTGATCTGGCTCCCAGGTACTGCCCAACATACAATCTTCCCCATCTCCATTGCTTTTGCGAGACTGTGTTACTCCCACTTCTATATTTGCCTCAAGTGTCAGTACCACCACTGCTATTAATGCTCCTACAACCACCACCACCATGGCTACAGGTACAGTTACTAACAATTGTGTTTTGTTTTTTAAAAAAAGGTCTGTTGACAAAGTACAGTACATTGAAACTGTAACATAGAACAAAAGTCAAGCACACTAGTCTGTGATCTACTGAATTTTTTGTTATTCTTTGTCCACCACAATATTTCACAATATGATGCACACCAGTGTGTCTGGCACACTAGCTTTTGATCAACTGAATTTTTTGTACTAAAATTTGAAATAAATATATTTTTTTACAGGTTAATTGGATTGAGTAACTATCCAAAAAAAGAGTGAACCTGGACCATACATGCTCATGCTATGCTTTGATCTACAACTGCTTCTCAGCATAATTAACATAGCTTCTCAGTGTCATAAATAGTATACAGGCTCCTATGTTGCATGCTATACATGAGGCATTAGTATACTGTACATTTTGATCAAAAAGCATAAGCCCACTCACCACGATAAGGTTGCCTACTCGAGAAAGAACCTACTCTAAATTTGGCACAGCACTAAATAGAGTAAGTGAAATCCATTCAGGGCTCTCACAAGCGGTCCAAAACGGATCGGTGTGCATTCTAATGCATTCTGAATGGAAAAAGATCCGCTCAGAATGCATCAGTCTCCATTCCGCTTTGGAGACGGACACCAAAACTCTGCCTGCAGCGTTTTGGTGTCCGCCTGATGAAACTGAGCCAAACGGATCCGTCCTGGCACACAATGTAAGTCAATGATAGATTGACACAATCTGGCACAATAGAAAATGGATCCGTCCTCCATTGACTTTCAATGGTGTTCAAGACGGATCCGTCTTGGCTATGTTAAAGATAATACAAACGGATCCATTCTGAACGGATGCAGACGGTGGTACTATCTGAACGGATCCGTCCATGACAGATCCGCACAAAACGCAAGTGTGTAAGTAGCCTACTTATGAGGCAGACCAACACATCAGGTGGATTTGTTGTGATTGTGAATTATGTGGTGAAGATTGGGTTGATTTGCATTAATACATTGTTGTATACTGTGTGGGGTTTCACTCTGGTAGATAAGGTAAGCGGGCGCAGTACAGAGGCAAAATACAAGTTCTTAACTCAAAACGTCAGTGTTTATTCACACTTGAGGCAATTGCACAAAACAGCACATAACATTGCAGTCTTGGTGTTAATTCACACACAATGGAAAGTTAATATAACACAAGTCGCCTTGCTGGCAGTTCTGCCTTCAGTAGTCCACAGCAGGCTTTAGGGGGCCTGTTTCCCCAGCATGTGGATCTCAGCCCTCCAGCACGGCACAAAGCCTCAGATCCCAAAAACAGAGACATCTCTGCTGAGCCCGGCTGCCTATTTAATGACAGCCAGGTGCTGCCAAAATCTGGACTGACACTTAAACTCTGGTCTGGTATTTGACCTCACCTGGCTGAAAACCAGCCCAGCCGCACATGCTGGGAGGAAAATACCTACCTTGCCAGACACAACCCCTCACTGTGTCACAACAGATATAGGAATCGCTAATATCGGTTGATTAACCTGTTAACTCAACAGTGTAACTGGGTTAACTGGACAAACTAACAAGCTTTGCACGTTGTGATAAGCTTATGTGTTAACTCAGGAGGATTTATTTTAATGCCTGTTACATCTATACCTTTAAATGTTACAAGATCATGGTTGCACAACTCCTTGAGGATGCCTGCCTGAGGATTGAGCTGATTTACATTAATAATAAATTGAGTTCCATGCTTTAAATGCTGCACACTAGCACAAGCAGTCTAAAATGACTGTCACTACCAGTTATACAATAACGCACACTCCTGTGTCTAAAACGTATCTCTCTATAAATTAATTATAAATTTAACTTGACAGCTTGACAAAGGCTCCATTGAGCAGAGCTGAAACATTGCTGATACATGGGTTGTTCTGCTCATTTTGTGCATAATAAATGGATGTAATGTGCTGTAAAGATTATATTGAAATGTTATGTTTGACGTTGCTGCCATCTAGTGGTCAGAGTTAGTTTCTACTTCGCCAGAACTTTATAGGAAGTGTATTGTCAGAGGCAGTAACCTTTAACCTGGAACTGTATTTCCTCCATTTCATCACTGCTCCTGGATTCTGCAGGCTGCATGCAGAGGAGCTCTTGACCTATTCCTGGACTAATGATGGAATTGTCTGTGAGTACTCTCACTGATGGAGTGAGGCTGCTGTATTATATGTAATGTACTGACACATGTTTTGTTTATGTTTATATTGTAGTTTTACAAAGTTATTCAGAAAAAAGAATACATACAGATCTGATGTCTCACGTTTCTTGACTTCTGAATTATTGTTAAGCTGTCTGACTAGTGTTATACAACAGTTCAATAACGCGAAGCAGAACATGGGTGAATAAAGACATGCACTTTTTCACGCAATTTTTGGAGTGCTGACACTTTTTCCTATTTTAATTTGGCAGATTTTGGTCTCCGATCCTTAGAGGGATTGCACCCAGCCATTATTTGTGTGCTGCTTTTTGCTTTCTTTATCTATAAATCAAACTAAATCTAATTATATTTAGTGTTGGGCGTGAATATTCGCGATGATTTAGAATATAGTGCTATATATTCGTATTTGCGAATATTCTAGATTTTTTTTTTCATCTGAACCCATGATCCCTCCCTGCTTCTTGCTTGTGGGCCAATGAGAAGGCTGCAATGTCTTTGTCTGAGCTTAGCAACATCCCTAGCAACCAATAGGAAAGTTGTCTATCCATTACTATATAAGAAACTCCCCAGCAGCCATTTTCTGTAGTTTTATGGAGTTCTGAGAGAGACAGCAGTCAGTCTCTTTGCTGTGCTCTGTGCTTTCCTGTGTCATTACATTAGTTAGTTAGCTTATATATATAATACAGATAGTGGGAGATAGTCAGTGTAGGTTAGATCGTGGTATAGTGTAGCTGATAGGTTCCAGTGCAGAGTGTTAGGTAGTGTGATAGGTTCTGCTGTCCATACATACATGCTACAAACATAGTGCTGTGATGTCACAAGTTCACAACATTACTTAGTGCACCAATCAGTAATATGTAGTCAGACCTGCTAAAATGTGAAGTTGCACGTATTGCGGTAAAATATGCGCATCATTTATTGCCGATTTGCGCAATCGCAAGTATATTGGAGCACTCTATCTGCATATAAAGCTACTGT
This sequence comes from Bufo bufo, assembly GCF_905171765.1. Taxonomy (NCBI): domain Eukaryota; kingdom Metazoa; phylum Chordata; class Amphibia; order Anura; family Bufonidae; genus Bufo; species Bufo bufo. The sequence goes on along the minus strand of NC_053392.1, from coordinate 472,089,665 downwards.
AATGTTCTGCCATGCCAACCATTTTCTCAAGTCTCAGGAAACTTATAGCAGCTTGAAAAATGTAGCAAAAGTGACCCACGCCTGTATTGCGTGCGCCATACGCACATATTACATTGGCGATTTTCGCAATCGAGAAAATAATGGTGAATTCTCAAATTCTCAAATTTATGGCGAATATTCGCCCAAATATTTGCGAAATATCACAAATTCAAATATTGCCCCTGCCGCTCATTACTAAATTATATTCTTCTCACTGTGAAAGAACTTATACTGATACTAGACAGGTTGTATTCTGTGTTTTTAAGATCTCTTTCCTCTATCTACCAGATGTCCTATACCCCAATGTATAAGCCCAGAAAATGCAGATCATGGCTGGAAGGTTATATAGTGTCTTTGACACATTCACTGACATCCCAAGTATATTTCCTCATGATTGGCTGAGGCTTACGGCAAGATATTATGGGCAAGCCTGCTGGGATGGCGCGTAATCCTCATTCATCTTCTCTGTCTTTTTATATGTATATACTATTGCTGCAATGTTGAGCAACGGAGCGGGGTGCAGACAATAGCGAAGTGGAACTTGAATTAGGGGGAAGTATGCAGGCAGGAAAGGGTTAGTAGGTGTTTTCAGGATAGGTGTCTGTAGGGTTAAAGAAGAGGGCGCGGTATGTTATCTAGGGTGGGATCTGTAGCAGTGTCCTGGGTATTGTGGTAAGTTACCCACCCTCCCGCCCATGGTTTGTTCATTAATGTTTTCAGCGGTAGCAAGGGTTGGTTAGTGGGGCCGGTTAATGGAGGGTCCTGGAAGGCAATACAATGTTTAAGAGGTGCATGACACATTGGAGCGTGCATCTCATGAGGTTCGGTAAGCTGATGGCTGGGGCTCCTGTTGGGCAAAAATGCCTACAGGGGTGGATGGAGATATAATTTGGAGGATTTGGTACCTTTGGGTTGGTGACTGCGGCCAAGGGTAAGGTGGAAAATCAAGTGGAGATGGGGAGTGAAGAACGCAGCTTGCTTGGGTTGCCTTCTAGGAACCTTTCTCAATGTGTTGGAATTTATTGCACTTTATTTATGTGTTTATGTGTTTATGATTGTGATCATTAAAAGAAAGTTGATGAAGAATTAATTTCTTTGTTTAATAAACGGGCTGCTACGGCCATTTATACCAAGAAGTTGGCTTCAGAGTGTTTTTTGGGAAGTGAGGGTATTTTGGGTGGCAGGTCGGGCAGCTGACTGAAGTGATCTTCCATCCTATTAAGTCAATTAAAAATCGCAAAACTGTGTTGATTTCAGAGAACCTAACTGCTACATACACAACCAATCCTAATATTAATCCCAAAGAGCACCTGTCACTCTTTCAGTTAAGCCTTTTTTACATGAGCGATACTGAATGTGTCAGAGTCTGTTCAATGAAAAGTGGATGATTTTGCATGCAAGTTGAATTTGGTTTGCCTGTAATTGCATCCAGTGTTTCCGTTTTAACCATCCAGATTGCATCTGTTTGTCATCTGTTTTTCACATGCCTAAAAAAATGGGACAATCTCCTCTTTTATTACGTGTCATCTCAAACACCCCCAATATGGTCGCATGACCTGGAAATCTCAATTTTCTCTTGCATATTGCATATAGAGCATTGTGTGCTTATTCTGGTCATTTTTCCCTTTCAGGATTTTTTCAAGAACAGACCAAGTGCTAGCAGTACTGTAATTGTTGCCAATACCCAATTTTTCTATGTGGCCCTGACGCAGCTAGCAGTATTGTGCACACATGTTTTTGGGCCACTATGCAAAAACATATTTTTTTTTAAAGTGTATTGATGTAACATATGACACATTTTGTTGTGCAGTGTTTTTCAGGTTCCTTGCTACAGGAATTTCTCATCCCTACATTTTGAATTGCAACTATGGCAAAAGCGGCACTCATAGGGTAATAAACATTACAGGTAAAAAATCCCTTAGGAAATATATAATCACTGTGCACCTTCTAGTGTTGTGCAATATTAGGCACAACAATATTGACATATTATACATGTAAGAGATCTAGAAAGCGGGGGCACATCAAGATTTAAGATAAGAGTGCCTGAACGCGGTATGAAACATTCAATATGATCCAAGAAAGAAAAAGAATACCGAGATAGGAGCCGCACATCTAAAAAGTATTAAATTTATTCAAGACAACAGACACAACAAGGACAACTTAAAATCATTGTATACAATAAATCATGGCTATGTGGACTGGATATGTGCCACACGCCACCCTGACTCTACCACAAAGCCATAAACATCCTCCCACATGAATAAGTAAAATTCAATTAAAGTGCATAAAATCCATCAACATGAATGATATGGGTGGAATACTTATCATTGAAGTAACATAGTGGGAGTCTGCGTTTTGGTCAGGGAGAAAAAGCCCAACGCGTATCGCCAGGCTCTGCTGGCTTCCTCAGGAGTGCCTATTTCTATGTCACATATGAGCTTGTACATATATACATAATAATGAAATAATAATGATCATCATCTGTGGTATAGGCGTACATGTGGTCTATTAGAGGAACCCCCACCTCACACGGGGGGAGGAGATGCTGGTCATAAGTGTGAATTCAGCACAGAGGCAGAAATGCGCGCCGAAACAAGCAGCAGGCGGAACTGACATCTGCGCATGCGTTCAGTCGAACCAGCGTGCGGCACTCTCATATAGGTTTTGTTGATTTTTTGTGGTTCATTACTATGGCTGTACATGTGGAAGAGAGGGAGGCCTCCTGGAACTCTCAGGTTTCTGCTGTGTTCCAGGAGAGTGGAGATTTGGAGGATGGTGGTAATTTTAGGGCATTAACCAACAAACTTACTGATGCACACAAACTATTTTCTAGAGTTTGGTGGAATGTTAAGAGTCTAGAGTAATATGTAAAATGTTCTATAATCCCCAGGGGCTTGAGGGTGCAGAAGTTCCCAGCCTGGGAGGTTTCCCCTGAATTCAAGAGTACTTGGGAACAGGGATTATCCCAATGTTCTAGAATCCTTATGGGAATGCTCATCGAGCATGATAAGGAGTTGTTACATCATACAAAATAGAGACTAGTTGGTTTGGAGACGAAATTGGCATTACACGACAAAACGAAAGTGGAGAATTATTACACCAAATTAAGGGAGATATTGGATAAGTATGATAAAGAGATTATGTTGGGGAAGAAATCTAAATTCCAACGTGACAAAACTGATTTTGAGAATAAACAGGCTTTCAAGTGAAAACATGCAGGTAATATGCGGAGCCAGGGTAGGGGCAATGCTACAAATCCATCAACAAGGAATGTGGGGGGTCACTCTGAGCCAAGTGATCATAGCCTGAGTGAGGGCGATTTTTTATCAGAGGCCAGCGACGATGGAGGACAAGGAGGGGATTAGGCAAATCCAAGAAAAAGAGGACCTCAACACCACAGGGGCAACAATTATCCACTCTTTCAGAAGAGACGCCTACAACAATATTAAATGGTATTGATGCCAATGCCCTCCAACTCATAAACCTATCCTCGTATAATCTGACCCCTCATGAGAAGTCAGTACTAGAAAAGGGACTTTCTTTTTCTCCTATGCGCATTTTGGATAAGTTTGAATTCGTCAAAGATACATATTTGCTTTGCAGACAAATTGTGCTTTAAACTTTTATACAATCAACCGTCGATGCTACATGATTTGGCTGTGGACGAACGCAGTGCATTCATGGATCTCATGGATCTTCTACGGGAAAATGATTCAGAAACAGGTAGGTGGTGTTTCACTTTGCACAGACCCTCCGTACTTTTGCATCAAAAGGGGCATAGATGCCCGTGATGAGAACATATTCCTACTACTTTACAAATCATTAGTCAGACCACACATGGAGTACTGTGTACAGTTCTGGGCTCCAGTGAACAAGGCAGACATAGCAGAGCTGGAGAGGGTCCAGAGGAGGGCAACTAAAGTAATAACTGGAATGGGGCAACTACAGTACCCTGAAAGATTATCAAAATTAGGGTTATTCACGTTAGAAAAAAGACGACTGAGGGGAGATCTAATTACTATGTATAAATATATCAGGGGTCAGTACAGAGATCTATCCCATCATCTATTTATCCCCAGGACTGTGACGAGGGGACATCCTCTGCGTTTGGAGGAAAGAAGGTTTGTACACAAACATAGAAAAGGATTCTTTACGGTAAGAGCAGTGAGACTATGGAACTCTCTGCCTGAGGAGGTGGTGATGGTGAGTACAATAAAGGAATTCAATAGGGGCCTGGATGTATTTCTGGAGCGTAATAATATTACAGGCTATAGCTACTAGAGAGGGGTCGTTGATCCAGGGAGTTATTCTGATTGCCTGATTGGAGTCGGGAAGGAATTTTTTATTCCCCTAAAGTGAGGAAAATTGGCTTCTACCTCACAGGGTTTTTTTTTGCCTTCCTCTGGATCGACTTGCAGGATAACAGGCCGAACTGGATGGACAAATGTCTTTTTTCGGCCTTATGTACTATGTTACTATGTTACTTACTCCTTCTTTGAACCTATTCCCTAACATTCAGCTCTTTTTTAAAGCTGTTGTATATGAAATACGTAAACTCAAATCTGATCCTTTACATGGCAGAAACTTGGACAAGATGGAATCTGACACCATACGAAAATTACAGGCAAACCTCACCTTTGTTATCAAAGAAGCCGACAAGGGTGAGAACGTGGTCCTATGGGATATGGACTTATATATACAGGAAGCTAATCGACAACTTAAGAACAGAACCTTTTATACATCTTTGCCCTCTGACCCTACATTGGTCTTTAAAAATAAATTGGATCAGTTAATGAAGGCAGCTCGGGAGAAGTTTGTTATTACTAAAAAGGAACATAAATTTTTGAAGGTTAGTCAACCAATCATCCCAACATTCTCTATGCTTCCCAAAGTCCATAAGGACCTCCATAACCCTCCAGGGCGACCAATTGTGGCCGGCATTGGTGGTTTATATGAACAGGCCTGTACCTATATTGACTTCTTTCTCCAACCCATGGTTTTAGGATTATCATCTTATGTACGGGATTCTCTCCAT